>NC_045452.1:16333757-16455044 GCF_002776525.5 Piliocolobus tephrosceles
TCCCCTCCTTCCCCTCCCCTCCTTCCCCTCCCCTCCTTCCCCTCCCCTCCTTCCTTCCTTCTTTCCTTCTTCCCTCCCTTCCACAAAATTCACTTAGTGACACCCTGTTCCAGATACTCATCTAGCTATTATGAAATTGCAGCGAACAAAACAGTTACAGAACTGCCCTCAGAGTCTTTATCTTCTAGTGAAGGAGACAGACAAACACATCAATTTAATGCCAGGTGGCATTGCCTATTATGAAGAAAAATTGGATGGATTGGATTTGAGATTTGTTTCTTAAGAATGATCTCAATCTTCTTTGAGTAAGTAAAGAAAGTGCTAGGCCAGTGGGGAGACAGGTCTGCTGTGAGGGACAACACAGGAGTGTCTGGGAGCTGTCCTGGATTGGAGAGCCAGCCCTGCACTGCAGCCTGAGGATGCTTCCCCAGTGTAATCTCATCATCCACAGCAGCATCACCCTTTGCTTTCAGATCTTGTACATCAGGCATCTTAGAATCTCAGGACGGGGGATATCACCATGGGTTTTGAGACCTTATCTGCCGACCATCTCCCAAGAGTGAGTAATCAACATCCTGCATACTTGGAGTCTTTGCACCCCAGAGGACCAACTGCCATGTGCATATGCATCCCAGCAACACCCAGGGCATTTATGAGCAATGTACAAGACCACCAGATACCAAGTGCAATGGGGCAGAATATACCATTATTTATTTTGAGAGTAAAATCCAAACATGTGAGAACACTCTGTATCCTCTAGCACACTGGGAACAGAGAGTGTGATGGTTAATTTTTTGTGTCAACTTGGCTAGGTCACAGTACTTAGATACCTGGTAAACATGCCGTGAAGGTATTTTTTTTAGATGAGACTAAGTCAGCAGACTTTGAACAAAGCAGATTGCCTGCACAGTGTAGGTGGGCTTCATCCAATCCATTGGCTAAGCCCTAAGAGAAAAAAGACCTCCTTTGGAAAGAGAGGATTCTTCCTGTGTCTGACTTTAAACTCGAACCACAGCATCTACTCTTCCCTGGGTCCCCAGGCTGCTGACAACTAATTAAAAGGAGGACAAACACCTCTGTCCTCTGTCACTTCTGGCTAACTCCCATTCATATCCTTCAGGATTCAGCTCAGGTGTCACCTCCAAAACGATGTTGTTGCCAGAGTCTCAACCTGGGTTAGATGCATTTTCACACTTTGTAATAATTGTTTCTATGTATTTCTTGGACAGTTAGGATCACCTCATATTCATAGTCATATGCCTAATGCCTAGGAGAGATCCTGCCCTCTAGGGAGAAGCTCACTAAACAAGATGACAACATGAATGCAATGACTGCTCAGGGCAGCACCTTTGTCTCAGTCATCTCAAAATATGCCTAGTACCCTAGTATTGCTAGCCTTTCACTGCATTTTAGCTGAACTGGACTAAACTACCCAAGCCATCCCTAAAGGTGGCTGGTTGTACATGAGAAAGGATGTATTATGGGTTGAACTATGTTCAGCCAAATTCATGTTTTAAAATCCTAACCCCAGGACCTGTGAATGTAACTTTATTTGAAGATACTGTCTTTACAGAAATAACCAAGTGAAAATGAGGTCATCAGCGTGCGTGCTAATGCAATGTGACAGGTGTTCTTATAGAAAGGGGAAAATTGGATACGGAGAGATGCACAGAGGGAAGATGATGTGAAGAGATACAGGGAGATGCCAGTTGTATGAGTCAGAGTTCTCTAAAGGGACAGAACTAATAGCATAGATGTATATTTGAAGAGGAGCTTATTAGGAGTATTGACTCACATGATCACAAGGTGAAGTTCCACAATAGTCCGTCTGCAAGCTGAGGAGCCAGGAAACCAGTTCAAATTGCCAAAACTCGAAAGTAGGGAAGCTGATAGTGCAGCCTTTAGTCTGTGGCTGAAGGCCCAAGAACCCCTGGCAAACTACTGGTGTAGGTCCAAGTGTCCAAAAGCTGAAGAACTTGGAGTCTGATGTTCAAGGGCAGGAAGCATCCAACATGGGAGGAAGATGGAGGCCAGAGACTCAGCAAGTCTGCTTTTTACATGCCTGCTTTTATGCTGGCAGCTGATTAGATGGTGCCCACCCAGACTGAGGGTGGGTCTGCCTCTCCCAGTCCACAAACTCAAATGTTAATCTCCTTTGTCACACTCTCATAAACTCACCCAGGAGCAATAGCTTGCATCCTTCAATCCAGTCAAGTTGACACTCAATATTAACCAGCCAACAAGGAGAAAAGCCTGGAACAGCTACTTCCTTCACACATTCAGAAGGAACCCACCCTGCTGACTCTTTGATTTTGGAGTTTTAGTCTCCAGAACTGAAACAATAAACTTGTTTAAACCACTCATCATGGTATTTCATAACCACAGTCCTAGTAACCCAAGACAGGGTATACCCCCCACCACCAAATGCTCTTTTTCAATTTACCCAGGTATCCAGCCACCCATGTAGCTCTTTCCAATTCTTTAATATTTAAGGAAGAAGTGAATCTTTAAGTCACTGAGATATCACAAAATCTTGACAGTCTTGTTTCCTGGGCTTCCTTACTTCCTAACACAACTGGAAAGTGAACTTTCTCTGAGCATGATGCCTGGCCCATAGTAGGCATAAGCACTGGATGACTGAGTGAATAAAACATGTTGTGTTCATGATTTATTCACGCATTCAGCCAGCACTTATGGGATGCCTACTATGTGCCTACTTACTCCTCCTGGCACAATAAAGCCAACATTCTGTGTCCTGTTTGACTCTCTTAGATCAGCCTCTGCATTCCCCTGTAACTTCAACCCCCTTTGAGATTGTTATTTATTTCTTACCAGGTGCTTTGATTCATTAGCGGTTTCCATTAAAGCTATGGTTGAAAAGACACTTTCGTTTGAAACCCTTGAGCATGGTGTTTTTGTTGGCTGGCTTTTCCTACTCTGAAATAATTACTTTTTTTCTGAGGTGCTGAACTTTCTCTTGTTTGTCTCTTTTCTCTGACAGTCCTTTCTTTGATCCTTTCTGGAAAGACTTGTCCAGGCCCATTTAGTAATGCCAGAGGATCTTAAAGGAAAATAAATCATTGACTGTTCACACTGAAAAAGACTCTAGGAGATGCTTTTGTCCAAACTCTTCATTTCCAGATGAGGTCACAGTTTTCAAAATATGCCATGTGAATGGTAGCACAGCAGTCACAAAAATAATAATAAAAGCATTTGCCTTATCTTTTACCATTGGCAAAGAATTTTCACTTATGTGATTTTACTTCATACTGCCTTAAGTAGAGTGAGATAACTTGGAGAATTAAAAAAAGATTATTGGCCCTGGTGTCAGGATTAGAATTCTAATCGGTTAGAATTCTAGCATTGCTACTTCTATTCTGTTATGACTCATGTCACCTTTCTAAGCCTCTGTTTCTTCATCTATAAATGGCGAGGACCCAGGTTTCCCAATATAGTTGCTGAAAGACAAAAAATATGACAGATCTTTGGAAACCACAAAGTGTTACAGAAATCTAAAATATGGTAATTTTTATTTCAACTTTGTCTTGATTTTTATTGTTATCAGTAGAACAGGGACAGGGTTTTTAAAAAGAATTTTATTTTTAATTGAGAAATGAGTAAATGTGCCAACTATCCAGGGTGCCAATTGAATTCACAGTGAGAAGCTTAATATATCAGAGATGCCACTCACATCACGGCATTCATTAACGTGAACTTGAAATTTGAGATGTGTTTGTGTGTGAATATCTGTCTCCATCACCACTAAGTTGCTTTTTAAAAGAAATGCATTCTTCTATCTCCTTTTCTTATTTTTTGTATTCTTTCTGGTTATAAAAAGTTCACTGTTTCATTCATTCATTCAGCAAAGATTTATTGACCCACGTGCTAGATACAAGTCAAAACACTAGGTAATGTAGCTTTTAACAAAACAAGTTTTTGCCCTCATGACACTTACATTTTAGATGGAGGAAATGGATGGTAAATGTAAAGTAAATGTATAGTATGTCAGATGATAATATAAATTATGGAGAAAAATTTAAAACGGTAGCAGGAGAAGGAGTACTTGAAGGTAAATGGTAAGACACAGGAACATAGCACAGACCAGAAGAAGGTAACAGAAAAGCCATGGATGTAGCTGAGGGAAAAGCAATTAGGCAAGGGAACAGAAAGTGCAGAGGTTTAGGGTATGATCACATGATCATACTTGGCACGGCTGGGGAACAGCAAGGAGGATATTGTGACTAAAGTTCATTGGATGTGAGGATGGGAGTGGAATTTGAGATCTGAAAACTAGCGGTGCTGGGTGTGAGAGCGGCAGTGTCACATAGGGCCTCGTAAACAGTCATATAAGGATGTTGTTCTTTACTCTGAATAAAAAGAGAAACCATTGGAAGATTTTGAGTAAAGAAGTGACATCGAATTTATGGTTTTAAAGGATCCCTTCAGCCATGGGGTTGAGAATAAACTATAGCAGGAAGAAGTAGAAATAGGGAGAATGTGGCAATACTACCAGAAGATGTGGGAGGCTTGCACTAGTGTGGTCAGGCTTGCACTAGTGATGGGAAGTTGTTTTTATCAGTCAGGACAGGCTATGCCATAGCCTACTAACAAAAGATCCCTGTTATCTATGTGGCATAGAATAACAAATGTTTATTACTTGCTGAGGGATATGTGCTTCATGGAATGTCTGTGGCTCTAATCCATATTATGTTTACTGTAAGACTCAGGCTGGCAAAGTAGCTTCTATCTGGAACATGGCCAGCTGCAAAAGAGGCATTGGCCAAAACAAGTAACAGGACTGCTCCTGAGTGCAGGAGAGCAAGGATTAACAATCTTAAAAGGGAGGAGCATCACAGAAAGAGAAGTCAGGGTAGTTAGAGAACAGTTACATCATCTCCCACATGGTCAAATTCAGGTTCTACTTTGAAGGTAGACACAACAGATTTGGTATGGGTTTGGACCTAGGCTGGTGACAAAAAGAAATAAATGAAGAATGATGTCGAGGATTTTGCCTGACCAACTGTAAAGACAGAGTTGTAATTTTCCAAGATGAAGATGATTATGGGAGGAGCAGGTGTGGGGCATGCCAAGCTTGAGCTGATCATTAGACATCCAAGTACAAATGGCAAGGACACAGTTGGATAGATGAGTCTGAAGCTCAAAGAAGAGGTTCGAGTTGGTAATACCAATTTGGGAATCGTGTTGAATGCAGAAAGAATGGAAAGTACAAAAAAGCATTTTAAAAAAAGGGAAACTATATGAAACTAGATGTGAGCTTTAAAATCTACCTTTGTGATCACTAACCCATGAACGACAAGGAAGATATCATTTGGGAATTTCCAAATTGTGACCATAGCCTTGTCTCATAGAGTTAATATAACATCTAAACAGTTGTTTCTGGCATGAACATAACTCAGCCTTAGCCTCCCACTTGCACTATCTGCCAGTTTAAGGTATCCACCTGTGCAGTTTTTGATGATGACATATCTCTTATTATTTCATGTAATTATTAACCACAATCTGAACTCCCTGACTCCCAGTCCAAACTCTTTCTACCATTCCAACAATGTCTATTTTTCCCATCGCCAAAAGCTACAACTCTGTCCTTAGAAGATTAGTTTTATGGTTTAACCGTTAGAAGTGTTTGTAATATGCCTGATCCATTCTGAAATAAGCCCCAAACTTCAAGTCACGGCCTTTTAGATATGGATGATTTAGAGGTTGTATAGTGTAATGATCACTTTCATGCAAGAAGTTCTTCTGGAGCCTTCTCAACAGTCTTCTGCCCTCTGAGTTCCTTTGTAGTGATGTACTCAGCCCCAATTCAACAAACAGTTTTCCAACATTTGCTCTGCCACCAGTTCTGTGCTAGGCATCCTGGAGGATGTAGATATAATAGATAATTTGTCCCTGCTGTAAGAGAAGTTGTGCTATAATAGGCAGCCTGCTATATTTTGGAGCAGCTTTGTTAGAAATTGTTTCTAATGTTGATCCAAAATTCAGCTCACTGTGGTTTCTGCTCATTGGCATCTCCATGGTCTAATACCTTAGTAAGTACCAGAGGGAGAAGATCCAAGTGGGAAGGGAAGTTTCCTCTCCCCCATCCCTGCTAGTTTCTCTACAAGGCAAGGGAGATACCAGTATAATGGTGACCAGTGACAGTCAAGATGATAAATCCTACCACATACGACAGTGCACAGAGTCACCATGCATTGAAACATTGCATAAATGCACCTGGGCCTTCCTTCCATATTTCCTCCATGCATCTGGAACCCACTCAATATTCAGCTATTGTGATTTCCTCTCCTTTTTTTCTTGTATCCATATCTGACAAGCATGTCATTTTGTTTTCATGATTGATGTAACAGGCCAAGGAGCTTGCAATCTTAGAATCCAATGAGACTTCAGGGAAGACAGAAACCTTAATAGATGTATAGGTGGATTTTGCTGTAACCCAGCTATATATTTGGGGTAAAACATACTGGCCCAATAAATAATAAAATCTTGGTTTTGTTTCTTATTTTCATTGCTTTTAGTAGGTATAATTTTATCAAGGATTTCACAGAGAAGGGGTCCCTGGGATGAGGCAAAGATTGGGGTATTTTTGACTTTGTTGGATATAATGCCAGCAGAACTTTGTCCTAATATTTAAGAGAAGATATTTCTTATCTTGACACCATCAGTCATCTGTTGCTTGACTGCCATCTTCAGCATCCCCTAAAAACATTCATGCAGCCTGTATTTATACACTTTCAGTGAAAGAGATCACATTACCTTCCAAAGCCGCCCTTTCCATCTTGGCCCATTTCTGATGAAGAAAAATTTGTTTTGTATGTCAAGGCAAATCTCACTCCCCTGTGACTTCCATCTCACGGCCCCATTTCTATCCCTTGGGATGAAAAGGAATAGATTTCACAAGCTGATTCCTTTTTTATGTAAAAGCTCTTCAACTTGACTACAAACCCCTCTAGTTATGTCAAGGTCTACTAACCCGCAGGAGATATTCCCAAGTGTTGGTTATGTTTCTGTAATTGACTTTTCTGCTCAGCGTTCAGGTCAGACGAGCCTCCATTGATCTACGGATCTGAAATCCCCTCTATGTACACAGTCAAATGGAGTGCAACAGCTTGGGTATGGGTATTGGCTATGAATAGAAGTCAGGGCTCCTGGTACATGCCCATTTCATTTGTAATGAAATAACTTACAAAGCCCCTTCTCAGGGATCTAAAGAAGACCTCACTTTAACACCTAAAGATCTTAACATTCACTAAATGTACATGCAGATGACAACTTTGGTTAGGAGCCAGATAGACAAGTGGTCACTGGTATATGTGATCATCAATGTATACACACAATGTTTGTACATAACAAGTAAGAGTACTTGCATAAGAGTAAGAGGTAGAGTGGTAAATACACGAGAGCACGACTGACCCAGTTCTAATCCTGCCTCTATCATTTTCTATATTTTGTGCCCTTAGGCCAGCTACTCTTTCTCTCTCCCTGGACCTAATTTTTCTCCCATGTTTGCAAACCGGAGAAATAATATCTCCCCACAGGGATGTTGTTAGGATAAAACAAGTGAAGCCTATAAATATAGTACCTGATACATAAAAGATGCTCCAAAAAGTAAGTTACATTCTTCAATTTTTTAGTTTACAAGATGTTTTAAAATATATTATTCAATGACATCTAGGATTCATTTGATCTAATTTTCAGCCCTCAGGCAGGGTCATTGCATGTATAAATACATTATATTCCAGGAAGAAAGAAAAAGAAAAACATAGAGGAGATTGTGCATACGCCTACTTGAAAAGTTTTTCATTATACCCAACTTTCATTATACATACTTCTGCCTCTCCGTCTGTAAAATGTTTAGGTTGAACTAGGTGATCTCCAAGGTCTTAGACTCTATTCTTATTCTCATCTATTATTCTTGTAACAGCCTAAAACTATTTTTATTCGGTTCTTAAAGGAGAAGGTGAGGAGAGAACTAACATTCTTTGAGTACCTCCTCTATTCTAGGGCTTCTGTTAAATATTCTATCTAGTATCATTTTATGTTCACTACCACTTTATCAGATAGGCGTTACTACTCCTTTTTCACACATAGATGGAGAAGGTTATAGAGATTAATAGACTGGCCAAACCATTTAGTAAGTAGCAGAGCTTCCGAAGCTCTATTTGCCTCCAAAGCCCGTATCCTATCCAGGATACTACTCTGAAAGTTGCCAAATACCACTCTAGGTACCCAAACATTTCATTACTATTAATCCATATGTTGGTTCCACTTTCTGCAAGCATCTTGTATTTGCTTTCAAATAAACCATTCCATGCTTTCAATTGACCCATCCGTGTTTCAGTAACTATAATTACTAAGTCTATCACATTTGGGGTAACATCAGAGTAAATGTAGACCCTGGTGAGGATACCCTCTGGATTGAAGGGTGACTCTGAGGTCAGTACCTGGGCACCCTGAATAGAAGATCCAAGATGAACTAGCATTTGCACAGGTAACCTCTTGCCACCACCCAGGGACAATGGGCAGTTGTAAATAAATTCCCTGTCACAAAAGCTGTTCCATCCAAAGTTGTGAATGTTACAAACAGGATTCAGAGGTCCAGTAAGTGATTATACTAGATGGCATTTGAAAAGCCTTTGGAACTTCTAATCATGCTGATGTTGAAAATCTTTGTTTCTTGACTCCAAGATTGGCTACATATCAGGTTACAGGGCAAAATAAATGTAGGGTCCCATGTTTCAAAATTATTAAGATTTTTAAGATGCTGATGGTAGAGCATTAAACCAAATATAGGGATCCTCTGAGCATAGGGCTCTGTGCAACTGCATAGGTCACATACTGTTATGAACTGAACATTTGTGTTCCCCCGAGATTCATATTTTGAAGGATTAACCTCCAAATGTGATGGCATTTGGAGATAGGGCCTTTGGGAGGTAATGAGGATTAGATGAAGTCACAAAAATGGGGCCCTCATGATGAGATTAGTGGTCTTTTAAGAAGAGGAAGAGATCAGTTCATGCATGCACTCTCTTTCTCTGTCTTTTTCTCCCTCTGTTGTGTGAGGACACAATGAGGAGGAGCTACTTGAAAACCAGGAAGAGGGCCCTCACTAGGAACCAGTTCAGTACGCACCTTGATCTTGGACACCCAGCCTCAAGAATTGTGAGAAATAAATGCCTGCTCTTTAAGCCACTCAGTCTATGGAATTTTGTTATAGCAGCTTGAACACAATAAAACACATACTTATGAATTCATACTTACCTTACTCCATAGTATAATGCCTTGTTATCTATTTCATACCCAGAATACCTGACTTAGACATGTGTTCAATAAATATCAAATAAGCAAAGAAGTGAAAACAATACAAGTGGGTGTGGTTCGAATCTGAGCTTCCAAATCTACCACCCAGATAACCTTGAATGTGGTATCCAGTCCCTCAGAGGGACATCAATGAAAGAAATTGAAGAAAACATAAATAAACGTAAAGATATCTCACGTTCATGGATTAGGAGAATGAATATTGTTAAAATGTCCACACTATGCAAAGTGATCTACAGATTCAACGCAATCCTTATCAAAATTCCAAGGACGTTTTTCAGAGAAATAGGAAAAATTCCTAAAACTTGTATGGAACCACAAAAGGCCCTGAATAGTAAAAGCAATCTTGAACAAAAAGAACAAACATGGAGGCATCAAACTGCCTTCAAATATGCTACAAAGCTATAGTAAGTGGCTTGGTGTGGTGGCTCACGTCTGTAATCCTAGTACTTTGGGAGGCCAATGCAGGCGGATCACCTGAGGTCAGGGGTTCGAGAGCAGCCTGGCCAAAGTGGCGAAACCCCATCTCCATTAAAAGTACAAAAAATTTCTGGGCGTGTTGGTGCACGCCTGTAATCCCAGCTACTCAGGAGGGTAAGGCAGGAGAATTGCTTGAACCCAGGAGGTGGAGGTTGCAGTGAGCTGAGATCATGCCACTGTACTCCAGCCTCGGTGACAGAGTGAAACTCCATCTCAAAACAAACCAACAAACAAAGCTATAGTAATCAAGACGGCATGCTACTGGCATAAAAACAGACATATAGGCCAATGGAACACAATAGCTAATAAATAAATCAATGTATTTATTGTCAATTGGTTTTCAACAAGGGTGCCAAGAACACAGTATGGGAGAAGGACAGTATCTTTAATAAATAGTATTGGGGTAACTAGATATCGCATATCTCACACCATATCCAAAAATCAGAGGGGATTAAAGGCTTAATATAATACCTAAAAGTATAAAACTACCAGGAGAAAACAGGAAAAACTCCATGACATTGGCCTGAGCAATGAAATTTTGGATATGACCCCAGAAGCACAGGCAACAAAAGCAAAAATAGACCCACTGAAATTACGTCGAACTAAACACCTTTGGGACAACGAAGAAAACAAGCAACCGAATGAAGTTACAACCTACAAAATGGGAGAAAATATTTGCAAGCGTACATCTGATAAGGAATCAATCTCCAAATTATATAAGGAACACAACAACTCAACAGCAATGTAAATAACCAAATTAAAAAACAGGCAAAGGATCTGAATACACGTATCTCCAAACAGTACATACAAATGGCCCACAGGTAGATGAAAAAAATTCTGAACATCACAAATCATTGTGGACATGCTAATTTAAATCCCGTTGAATATCACTTCACACCTGTTACAGTGAGTATCCTGAAAAAGACAAAAAATAAGTAGTGTTGGAGAGGATGTAGTAAAAAGGGAACCCCTGTACGCTGTTGGTAAGGGTGTAAGTATACTAATTGTGGAAAACAGTATGTAGGTTCTTGAAAAAAATTAAAAATAAAACTACCATATGATCCAGCAATCCCACTGCTGGTTATATATTCCAAAGGAAATAAAATCAGTAAGTAAAATATATCTCTGCACTCCCATGTTCCTTGCAGTATTATTCACAATAGCGAAGATATGGAATCAACCTAAGTGTCTATTAATGGATGAGTGGATAAAGAAAATGTGGTGGCCGGGCGCGGTGGCTCAAGCCTGTAATCCCAGCACTTTGGGAGGCCGAGACGGGTGGATCATGAGGTCAGGAGATCGAGACCATCCTGGCTAACACAGTGAAACCCTGTCTCTACTAAAAAATACAAAAAAAAAAAAAAAAAAAACTAGCTGGGCGAGGTGGCAGGCGCCTGTAGTCCCAGCTACTCAGGAGACTGAGGCAGGAGAATGGCGTAAACCCGGGAGGCGGAGCTTGCAGTGAGCTGAGATCTGGCCACTGCACTCCAGCCTGGGCGACAGAGCAAGACTCTGTCTCAAAAAAAAAAAAAAGAAAATGTGGTGTGTGGTGTATTTACATAATGGATGACTACTCAGTATTGATGAAGAAGGAAATTCTGTCATTTGCAATAACACAGATTAATCTGAAATGACATTTGTTCAGTGAAATAAGCCAGACACAGAAAGACTAATATGATTTCACTTATATGTGGAAGCTTAAAAAGTTGAACTCATGAAAGTAGAAAGTAGAATGGTGGTTGCCAGGGGCTGGCAGGGAAGGAGTGGCTAGGGGAGATGTTGGTTAAAGGATGCAAAATTCCAGTTAGAGAAGATGAATACTTTCAAGAGAATATTGTAAAACATGGTGACTGTAGTTAATAAAATTGTATTGTATTCTTGAAAAGCACAGAGAGTAGGTTTTAAGTGTTCTTACCACAAAAAATTAGTTTGTGAGATAATGCATGTTAATTAGCTGTACTTAGCCATTCCACAATGTACACATATTTCAAAACATATTATAGACCACAAATATATGCATATATATAATCAATTAAAAATATTGACTTTTTTTCTTTGAGACAGAGTCTTGCTCTGTCGCCCAGGCTGGAGTGCAATGGCGTGATCTTGGCTCACTGCAACCTCCGCCTCCAGGGTTCAAGCAATTCTCCTGCCTCAACCTCCCGAGTCGCTGGGATTACAGGCACCTGCCACCACACCTGGCTAATTTTTGTATTTTTAGTAGAGACAGGGTTTTCCCATGTTGGCCAGGCTGGTCTCGAACTCCTGATCTCAGGTGATCCACCTGCCTCAGCCTCCCAAAGTGCTGGGATTACAAGTGTGAGCCACCATGCCTGGCCAATATTGACTGTATTTTTAATTGAATATGTGTGTATGTGTGTGTGTATATATATTCAACTGAATGTGTGTGTGTGTATATATATATACATACACACACACACACACACATATATATATTCAATTAAAAATAAATAAATTTGAAACCAGGAAAATATTAGGAGATCTTAAAAACAATGGGTTTGTATTTCTATATGGCAAAAATGTCATGGAGTTATGTAGCTACTGCCCTTCTCAGACTGGATATCCATTCTCTAATCCAAATTACATTTTCTGGCTCCTGCAGGCATTTCAGTCTACAATACTGTCTAAAATGCCATTCAAAACATATTTATTTAAGAATTCAGTAATTAAATTCTCCCTATGTAGGAAGCCATCTATACGACAAAATCAAAATCAGAACCATTGTTACTGAGAGAAGCATGCCTTGTTTAGTGTGCCGAGGTTCGTTAGCTTTCTTTTCTCATCAAGTGTTGTCTAGACAACCAAAGTGACAGCCACACTATGCTACCATGGTCAGAGGCAGAGCAGGTAAGGGCCTGACTACCTGGGTTTGAATTCTGGCCTTTACCACTTACTAGCTGTGTATATCCTTGCACAACTTATTTAGCCTTTGTGCCTTGGTTTTCACATCCATAAAATGAGCTTAAAGTAGCTTCATAGGTTGTTCTCAGCATAAAGTCCTTAGATAAGACTTGAGCAAGTAAGCACTCCATAAATGCTCTAGCTGTTGTCATTGGCATCATAACCATCATACTCATCTGGGGATGGCATAAGAACAGGTGCCTCCTGCCATGGGAATGGACCACCCTCTGGAGGACCATCCCGATTCTAGGACTCTGTGATCATATGGAAGTTCAGAGTAACAACTCAGGAGCATTTTCTAAAAGTGCTGCTAAGTGAGTTAAAATTTAAGTCATCACCCAGATTGTCCCTGGGAAAAGCTTCAATTTCATTTTTGGTCTGAGATATCAGAAAGAAGTGCAATTGCTGCTGTATAGCCAAGTAGAAAAGGGTTTGAGCATATAAGCATAAGAACAGTATTTCTCAAGCTCCATCCCTTCATTGCCTGAGTCAGAATTTCCAAGAGATGAAATGGGTCCATTTTTTTTTTAAACAGGAAGGATGTCACTTCTTACAGAAGGGCTCTAGGTAATGAATAACTTTTTCTTTTTAATTTTTTCCTGGGGTTAGTGAAAGTACCAAGACATATCAGACATTCCCCATCGCTTTAGCGTTCTGAATCATTCTTTCCTAGAGGAACTGAAAAATTGCCTTCCAGGCCTATGGTTACCTTCAGGATCACCCTGAAAGGCACAGAAGCAGAGTGGAGTTAAAGACAGAGTGCCAGGGCCTGCAGGTTCGGGCTATAAGGTTTCTTTCCTCACTGTGTGGCTTTGGCAAGTTCACATGGACCTGCTGAACCTCAGTATCTTATTCTGTCAAGTGAAGGAAGGCATTAGCCCAAATTCTTAAAGTATTATCTGAGAACATCAGCATCAGCTTCACCTGGGAGCTTGGGAGAAGTGCAATCCTCTGTCTCCACCCCAGACCTTCTGCATTAGACAGTTTGGTAGTGGAGCCAACTGTTCGTGTTTGAGTAAGTCCTCCAGGTGGCTCTGACCACGCTGAAGCTGAAGAACCACTGGTATGCCAAGGACTCTGCACCAGGCAGGGATTCTGGCAGGCATGGACATCAGGGTGGTGCCAGCCCTACAGAACTGGCTGGGGCTGAAAACCAAGAAAATAATCAAGTCAGTTCCTCAAGGCAGGAGGCCTGTCAATGAGTCAAAGGTGTGTGCATAGAATGTCCCGCCTCTGAGTTTAGCCTCTATCACGTATTTGTTGTTTCAGCTTCATAGTTCTTGATCTCTTCTGATCTCATTTTCACGTCTGCAAAAGGCAGGGTGGGTAAAGATATTAACCTGAGTTTTCTGGGAATTGAGTAATGAAAATTGTGGGAAGTGGCTGACACATAGTAGGTCCTTGATAAATCGCAGTCATTTATTTCATTTATTTGTCATTTAACCTCTCTGGTCTCTATTGTGATGATAAAATATATACATGTATGTGTGTGTATAGTTTTGTTACAGTAAACTCTCCCTTTGTCTGGGTGACATGGTGTTTTTCCTTTGGAGCCACCTCATGCAGGTCAGACATAAAAGAAACCGTGCTCGTCAGGGTGTCATGACCCGCAGGACAGATTATGAATCTGCTTTCAGCTTTGAACTTCTGAATTTGTCTCTTGAAACCCTCTCTCTTCAAAGTTGACTGGAAACTCCTCAGGGTGTGGGACTGGTAAGGACATTTTAAAAAGTAACAGGAACCGATGTATGCTTTAAGCAAAATAAAAGTAGAAACAGGATATAGATCATAATCCCAGGGCAGGAAGGTGGAAAAGTCCATGCAGGAGCTGTTGCTAACAGAGACCAAATTACTGCTCTTCGTGGTCCCATTGCTCCATTCTCAAGCCCACAGCGTGCAGAATAGCCACCCATGGCTCCAGCATTGTCTGGCCTCGTGGTTTTTCACCCTCAGCCTCTTTCTTTACTTTCACCTTCAACAGTCTCCCAGTCCTACATCTAAATTGCTGGGAAAGGAACTCTAATTGGCTAGCTTGAGTCAGGTGCCTCCCATCCCCAGCAAATCACCTGTGGCCAGAGACTCAGGATCACCTGACAAGTGAGGGGGTGAGAAGAAGACTCACCAGCATCTGGGCAGACCATCGGGACGTTCATTTTGATAGGAATGAGTGGGAAAGCTCTTGAATCCTCCTCAAGAACCATGGCTGCTCCTTACAATCAGGTGCGGGGCATGAGCAGAATCCTCCTACTTTGTCTCCCTAGCAAATGGTTAGTGTTTATAATGTTAGGTGCCCTTTTAAGCTTCACAGACAAGAAAGGCTGACTGAACAGGCGTAGAATATGAAAAAGGAATTTTCTATTCTATAAACACACCAGACTCCAGTGTAAACAAGAAAATATGGCACAACATAAATTACTGTTATCTTCAGTGCATGTAATGCTTAATAACAGCTTATTGAATCTCTTGGTTACATAAGGAAGTTGTGCTATGATGAAAATTTTTTTTTTAGTTTTCAGGAGGTAATTAAATACAGAAAAACTATTACTTTTACGTAAAGCAAAAAATAGTGTGATGTGGAAAATACTCTGGAATAAAAGTCTTATTTAGCCACAAGTTAGCAGTGATGCAGGCTTCTTCCATCTGGGTTCTTGTTCCCTCAAATGCAAAATGAGGAGGTTACACCTAGGGATACATGTCTGAGGTCCTGTTCACTGCTGATACGATTTAGGTTTTTTGTGGTATCCTGTGGATAGAAATATTGTGACTATGTATGTATCCTAGGGATGTGGAATTAGTGATGGTCCTGGCTGGAAACAAATGGCATACTCAAAGGACTTTTTGTGAAAGTTTAACCCAAGGATTGGTTATGGAGGTTTGGGTGGAGTTGAGAGGACCCATAAGGGGTGGTGAAGCATCCAGAGACTAGCAGTAATGGGAAGCTATCATCCTAGGCTGGATGTGCTGTCGCCTTAGGGTGAGGAGCCACCTGAGGCTGGTAGGGAGGGAGCAGGGGCAAAAATACCTGCATCTCTTTCGTTTCTGCCCTCTGGTGCCTCTCATAGGTTGAACCCTAATTCTGAAGGGGGTTTTGCCAATTCTCCAGCACAGCATTCTACCTCAATGTCATCAAACATCCCTTCCCTTAACCCATCTAGCTTCAGCCTATATCCCCTGCTGCCTGAGGAGGTGAGTCCAGCCAACACCACCAGGAGCGGAAGCTCCTATCAGTCCCTAAAATTGAACCTTTGTCCATTGTGGCAAGTAGCTGATGGAAGGAGAGGGCAATCAGAGTACATGTCCCTTTTTCTATTTAGGATTTGGCTTTCTGCAAGAAGAAATGTGGCCAGTTTTTGGAAGATCCAGCAAAGTTTAGAGGAGAGTTTATTAAGTTTACCATGTCCTTTGATTTAACTTGGCATGACTTCCAAATGTTATTGTCCACCTGCTGTGTGATAGCGGAAAAACAAAGGATTCTGGGTGCTGCCCATGAATATGCAGATAAAGTGGCTGCTTTTAACCGAGGCTGTGTTGGTGAGGTGAAGTTCCAGATCAAGGACCTAAATGGGATTACCAGAGGGATTCCCAAGATCATAAATGCAGAAGTCAAATGGTAACTTGTTTAATAGAAGGTATGAAAAAAGTGTGGTTAAGCCAGTTAATTATGACGACATTAGAGAAATAACTCAGGGAAAGGATGAAAATCCCACTATTTCAGGGTCATTTGGTTGAGGCACTCAGGAATTATATTAATGCAGACCCAGACTCCCCAGAAGCTCTTGTGGGTATCCGTTTTATTACTTAATCTGCCCCTGACATTAGGAGGAAGCTCCAAAAGGCAGAAACCCCCATGATCCAACTTTTAAACATGGCCTTTGGAGTTTACAACAATAGAGACAGGGCAGAGGAGACAGATAAACAGAAAAAGCCCCAAAATGCAACTGTTAGCAGCTACCTTAAGCCCCCTGCTACCTCAGGGTTACCCATCCTGGGGAAGTGTTACCAGAACGGTGTCTAGGATGCCCTGGTTCTTACCTGCACAAGATACTTGTACACACATGTTCATAGCAGCATAATTCACAATTGCAACATTGGCTCTCAACTCAACAGCCCCTGGGGCAGAACCAGTGTCCCTTCTATAAGCAAGAGAGCCATTGGAAAAAGGACCGCCCCAAGCTCCAAAGGAAGTCTTGGCCACCCACATCTGTAATGGCTGAGAAGACAAAGGACTGGTGGGCCTGAGGTCCTCCACAGCTCCCACTGGAGACCTTACTATCTCCACAGAGGAGCCCTGAGTAACCCTTGACAGATTAACCCAGAGGAAAAGAAGTCATTATTCGACAAAGATACTTGCACACACATGTTTATAGCAGCACAATTCACAATTGCAAAATCATGGAACCAACTCACATGTCCATCAATCAACAAGTGGATAAAGAAACTGGTATATACATGTGATGGAATACTACTCAGCCATAAAAAGGAATGAATTAACAGCATTTGCAATGACCTGGATGAGACTGGAGACTATTACTCTAAGTGAAGTAACTCAGGACTGGAAAACCAAATATTGTGTGTTCTCACTGATACGTGGGAGCTAAGCTAGGAGGATGAAAATGCATAAGAATGATACCATGCACTTTGGGGACTTAGGGGGAAGAGTGGGAGGAGGGTGAGGGATAAAAGACAACAAATGTGGTACAGTGTATATTGCTTGGGTGATGGGTGCAACAGGATCTCACAAATCACCACTAAAGAACTTACGTAACCAAATGCCACCTGTACCCCAATAACTTATGGAAAGATAAGATTTAAAAAATTTTTTAAAAGCCATTATTTTGGAGAAGAAAAAAGATACAGAAAGACCTCCCTTCCTTTGCATGTTACTTCTCAAGTAGACGCCTCTGCTTGGGACATGGAAATTCCTGGTGGAGCTGTGAATGCACCCCCAGTCCAGTTTACTTTGAAACCCAATGTTGGTTACCCATGGAAAAAAACAATATCCTTTGAGACCTGAAGCACAATGGGGCATACAGGCCCTGATAGCGAAGTTTCTAAAGTACAGATTACTACAACCCTGTCAGTCCCCAACCCCCATCCTGCCGGTAAATAAACCAAATGGGGAATACAGATTTGTTCAGGAGCTGAGGATGGTTAATGAGGCAGCAGTCCCAGTCTACCCAAATAGTTCCTAATCCTTACACAATTTTGAAGTTTCTGAAGATGCTAATTGGTTCATCGTATTAGACTTAAAGGAAACTTTCTTCTGTATACCTTTACACCTGGAACCCAGTATATTTTTGCATTTGAATAGACTGACTAATCCAGATGCTCATGCTATATCTCTGTTTACCTGGACTATCCTCCCCCAAGGTTTTAGGGATAGTCCCCATCCGATTGGGAATGCATTGGCAAAATAATTAAGGGAACTACGGTTAACAAATGGATCTCTCCTACAATATGTGGATGGCTTATTAATTTCCAGCCCTACTAAGGAAGATTCTGGAAAAAAAAATACAATTCAGGCCCTTAACTTTTGGGGAAAACAAGGGTATAAAGTATCTCCCCATGAGGCCCAGATTTCTGTTCAAAAGGTTAAATAGTTGGGATACATGCTCACTCTTGGAACAAGAACCCTAGCCCAGAAATGAAAATAGACCATCCTGGAATTCCAGCCCCCTCAGACTAAGAAACAGTTAAGAACATTTTTGGGAATGGCTAGATTTTGCCAGAGTTTCATTCCCCGGTTTGAGATCTTAGCAAAATCACTCTATGAAGCTCTAAAAGGAAATGATTATGAGCTTTTGAATTGGGATGGAACTTGGCAAAAGGATTTCTAACCCTAAAAGAAAAGGTTAGAAAAATCTCTGCTTTGGGACTCCCAAACTTAGAAAAACATTTTACCCTCTATGTGGCTGAAAAATAAAGGACAGCCTTGGGTGTTCTAACTCAAAGGCTCACACATAGTTCTAGAGCAGGTGGTGGTAGCTGGGTGGACAGGATGCTTGTTACTGTGGCCATCACTCCTCCATTGGTAGAAAAAGCCAGTAAGTTCACTTTGGGATAGCAATTAGATGTCATGACCACCACCCCCGCATGAAGTACAGGGGATCCTAGAAGGAAAACAGCATCAGTGGTTAACAGGGGACACATACTTAAATATCAGCCCTTCGGCTTGACACTTCAAATGTTACCCTTAAAGTATATTGAGTTTTAAACCCTGTTACCCTGTTGCCAGACCTCACATCCCAAGAAATAGATCTCCAACTCATCCACTTCGGTGTGGAAACCATGGAACAGACCTACTCTGACAGGCCTGAACTTAAAGATGAGCCCCTGCCTAACCCTGATGTTCAGTGGTTTGTAGACATAAGTAGCTTTATTTTGAGGCAGTAAAGAAGATAGGTGAGCACCTGTAGTCCCAGCTACTTGGGAGGCTGAGGCAGGAGAATGGCGTGAACCCGGGAGGCAGAGCTTACAGTGAGCCAAGATTGCGCCACTGCACTCTAGCCTGGGCCTGGGTGACAGAGTGAGACTCTATCTCAAAAACAAAACAAAACAAAACAAAAAAAGACAGGTTATGCCGTGGTTAGCCAACAAGAAGTGATTGAGATCAAAGCTTTGCTTCCCCAGACTTCTACTCAAAAAGTGGAATTAATCACTCTAAGTAGGTCTCTCCAACTGGAAAAAGACTTAACAATATATTTACAGATTCTGAATATGAATTCCTAGTACTCCATACTTATGTTGTCATGTGGAAAGAAAGAGGACTATTAAGAGCCGAGGGATTCCCATATACATCACTCTGAGATTTTGGAACTTTTAGATGCCATCAAACTCCTGGAAGAAGTAGAAGTTATTCATTGCAGGCGACACCAAAAGGGAGGCATCTCTATCATTAGGGAAATGCTCTGGCAGCCAAGGCCACTGCTAAGGACAGGTCAGTACTGTTAGCTGCTGCACTAATACCTGATATTCCACTCATGTTAGTGACAACACACTATACACCTGAGGAAATGAAATGGGTAGAAAAAGAAAAGACTTAAAGAAAGATTCCTCAGGGTGGTTGCTAGAAAGCCACAATCTCTCCCTGAGGCTGAGCAGTGAAAAATAAGCATTTCCACAGCCCCTCACACTTGAGATGGGATTCTCTCTTCAAACTGGTTTCCCAGATATTACTGGGGAAGGGACTATTTCACACTGTAAAAAGGGTCACTAGGGCCTGTGAACTTTGTGCCCATAACAACTCAGGAAGGCATCCCATAACCATATCCCTATTTAAACCTGTACAACACCAAGAAACATACCCTGGGGAGGACTGGTAAATAGATTTCACCTAGATGCCACCTTACAGGTGACTAAGATATTTGTTAATACCTATAGACACTTTCACTGGTTAGATAGCTTTCCCTGCAAGGACAGAAAAAGCATTAGAAGTGTTCAGATTCTTACTTGAAGAAATAACCCCAAGGTCTGGATTGCCGAAATGTTTGCAAAGTGATAACAGACTTTCCCTTACAGCTAAGGTGACCCAGCAGGTTTATTCAGCCTTAGGCAATACCTGTCATCTTCACTCCTCCTGGAGGCCTCAATCCTTGGGTAAGGTAGAAAAGGCCAACCATGTTTTAAAAAGGATATCAGGGAAACTCTGTCAGGAGATTTCAGAGGCCTGAGTTTCTCTCCTACCTATAGCCCTCTTATGCATTAGGATGGCTCCAAAGGGAAACTTAAAGCTTAGTCCATTGAAATTATTTACGGAAAGCCCTTGCTATGGTTTGGCTGTGTCCCCACCCAAATCTCATCTTCAATTTCCACATGTGGGAGGTAATTGAGTCATGGGGGCAAGTCTTTCCTGTGCTGTTCTTGTGATAATGAATAAGTCTCATGAGATGTGATGGTTTTATAAGACAGAGTTTCCATGCATAAGCTCTCTTTTTACCTGCTGCCACCCATGTAAGATGTGACTTGCTCCTCCTTGCCTTCCACCATGAACCTTCCATGATGATTGTGAGGCTTCCCCAACCATGTGGAATTGTAAGTCCATTAAAACTCTTTCTTTTGTAAATTGCCCTGTCTTGGGTATGTCTTTATCAGTAGTGTGAAAACAGACTAAGACATCCCCACAGGATGGAACAGCTAAGTTTCAATTTGTCTCCACTAAGATCAACATGACATTAAATCTTACTCAGGGTTTTGTAACAACACCATTACCATTGACTACACCAACTGAAGAAATAATCAAAAGACTTGAATGTATATACCTCATAGATATCCATAATTGATCCACCCAGAAGGAGACTCACATGCTTAATTGTCCATCTTTGACCATCCCCTGTTGTCTCTGTAGAACCAGTCCTTGTGAGAATACAACATATGTAGGCAGTTGGCATCTGCCCTTGGTTTACCCAATGGTATTCTCTCCCAAACATCAACCCAATACAACCCATTGGTGTCCCACCTCTCATTTGGTAGTAGAGTCTAACAAAAATGAGCCCCCTTAAAACTGATGGGCATTCTGGGCACATATCAAGACAGTCAAGAGGAGGCTTCTTTACTTACCCCCTAAGGGGGAAAATCATTCACCACTACTAAAGGATTATTCATTGGGCCAATACACCCAACTTTCAGGGGAGGGCGTCTTTTACCCCAATGCAACAGCAATATTCTTGCCTGGGAACCTACTTTGATTAAGTGGTTTAACTCCACAGCCTCCATCAGGTATGTACACCTCCTGGATATGTATCCTTTGCACTAGTCAATAGAATAAACTTTCTTCTGAAGGCAAGACTGTTCCTGTCTTTACATCCCCCTTATATACCATAGCCTATCCTTATGTAAACAGCTCTCATTTCCAAGGAAAATGTACTGTAGTACAGTTGGGCCCCAGTAGAGTAATGGTCCATAGCCTTACCTCCAAAATTAGACATAAGAGAGCAATTGGGCTAATCCTCCTGGGAATAGTAGTGGCTATAGGAATAGCAACCCCCTGGGGAGGCTTCACTTACCATGAAGCCACCTTAAGAAAGCTCACCCAGGCTGTAGAACACTTGGCTGTAAGCACAGGAGAGGGCTTACAGGGTCTCCAGGCTTCCCTAGACTCATTGGCCAACATTTCCCTCAACAATAGACAAGCAGTAGACCCTCTTTTAGTCTAACAAGTGGGGGAGGCCTGTGTAGCAGTCAACAAGACTTGCTGCACTTATGTAAACAACTTTAGAAAGGTTGAGACCAACATGTAAAAGATATATAAAGAAGTTACCTGGTTACATAGATATAACCAGGGAACTGACCCCAACTATTTCTGGTCAACTATCAGAAATGGTCTACCAAGCTTCATATGGTTTTTATTCTTCCCGAGTCTACCAAGCTTCATATGGTTGTTATTCTTCCTAAGTCTACCAAGCTTCATATGGTTTTTATTCTTCCTAAGATTTTTAATAGCTATCTCGTTATTACTAATCTTTGACCTTTGCATGTTTAACCTCCTTGTAAAGTTTGTATCTTCTAAATTACAAAAATTTCATGTGAAGATAATGCTGGCACAAGGTTTCCTACCCATCCTGTCTTGTGAACTGGAAAGAAAATAAAGACTTTCTGCCTTTGAGCCCCTTAAATCAGGCATCCAGAGATTTTTATTCCTCTAATGGTAGGCAGGGCTTACACCCATAAAATCAGCAGACACTTGCTGCAGAAGATAGATCTCCATTCTTCTACAATCCCTTAAGATTAAGAATGAGTATATAATTGCTGAGTGGGGAATGAGGTAGGAGATCAGGCAGATAGTTGTACCATCTCAGCCCCTGAAGAGAGGAAAGGCATGGGGCTCAGCTTGGGAGGGTTCTTGGCTTCACTCAGGAAGAAACTCAAGAGCAAGCCAAGAGTGAAAGAAAGCAAGTTTATTAGAGTAACAGTGTCCAGCAAAATGGCTGCTGCATAGACAGAGCATAGCTACCCCATAGGCAGAGGATCACTCATGGATTGCTGGCTATATTTATAGTTAATTCTAATGATATGCTAAAAGCAAGGGTTGGGTTATTTCTGAATTTTCCAAAGGGTGAGGAGTTCTCGGAACCATATAAGGTAACTTCTGGGTATTGCCATGGCGTTTGTAAACTGTCATGGCTCTGGTAGGAGTGTCTTATAGCGTCCAAATGCATCATAATTCCTAGTCCAAGTTGAACCCCAATTTGGGAGTTTGCCTGCATTGTTTTGTACCTCTCTGTAAATGTATGTGTATCATGTTAATTGGGTCCTCTTTTAAGATCTCTTTCTGTTTCATCACTGCCACCTTAGCTGACTTCTTGTTTATTCTCGAACCACTCCAAGGTTATCTCCAGTTCTGCTTGTCTCCACAGGGAATTACAGTCCCCAGGGGCCTATGCCCTTTGGCTCCCCAGTAGTTTCACCCAATGGGAGGCACTGGCAGGAGACAGGATAGAAAAAAAGCTGGGGTATTTCTCTCCCACTCTCCCTGGGTATCCCCAGCTGCAGTACAGTCTTCTGAGATTCAGCTCTTACAGGGATGTCCTCACTGATTCTAGCTCCCACTGGAGGTCTCCACTTATGAACTCTGGTAGTGTCATCATTTCCTGGTGACTCTAAGGCTTGAACTAAGGGTTGTAGCAGCTTTTCCTACCGGAACTTCTGAGTTGCCTGCCGCTCTTTACTATTGGAGCCCTGTTTGGGATTTCAGCCCATCTGTTAGCTGTGTAATCAATTCCCTGTATTATATTTTCTCTGCTTTAAATGCCTAGAGTAGTTTCTGTGTTCCTGACTGGGTCAGATAGCTGCACCATCTCAGCCCCTGAGGAGATGGGCAACCTGGGATTATGGAAAGAACATTCGCCTGAGTCACAAAAGATGCCCAGGGTCAGTTTTAGTCCTGCCTTTTGCATCTGTGTGACTTCAGACAAGGTCTGCAATCCCTTATCCATGGCGAGGATACCTGTTTCTCACACTTACTGGGAGGTTTGTAAGTGAATTTACATATATGAAAATGGTGTAAGAATGACTTGGCACATGGTCACTACTCCATAACTTAGGATTAGATTCCTTGATATCAACAAGAAATAGATTGATCTGTCTTCCTTTTTGTCCCAGTTGCAAGTTGTTGGGACTTCAGCCATTTGTGGATAAGCTCTGCAGCCTTTAGATTAATGAAATAATTAGAAGTGGATAGAAAACAATACAGGAAAGCAAAGAAGAGAAAACACATTGCTTGAATGGTTACTTCATTTTAGGAGTTGTGCTAGGTCCTGTAAGTGTGTCTCCTGATTTAATTTCCCCTAAAAGAGGGGACCTAATTCTCCTTGCTTTTACAGAAGGAGAAACTGGGCCTCAGAGAGGTATGGTAGCTTGACGTGTCCAAGACCACACAACTAGTGCAGTAGTTAGAATCCAGAATTTTGCATCCCTGGAAAGATGAAAGGAGCTGAACTTCCTTAAAAAGAAAGAAGGAACTTAACACATCAGGTTTTCATACTACAAACTCACTTCATATTAATTTTGCAAAGCAAACCCAAGAGCTGGAGAAAAACAAAGAAGAAGAAAGAAATTAAGAGAAATGTGAGTAGCTGGAGAATTGAGAGTCAGGAGTGATAAGAAGGTGGAAGTGGCAGATACTGCATTGAGATAAACAGCTACATGTCTCTAATAGAGATTCTTCCCCCATTCTAAGAAAAAAAATCAGTCTCCAGAACCTGTCAGGAGAGACATAATCCACCTCTGAGAAATAGGTGAGAAGGAAAAAAGAAATGGAGGTAGAGGAGGCGCAAGAAGGCAACTGTCATCTCAAGGACATTCTCAACTGTGAAGGTCACCTTGTGAATGACTTCTGTTTGCTCTCCTTTTCACAGGAACTGTAAGAAGTAGACAAGTAAGCGCAAGATTCAGTACTTTACTTTTTAAGAAAAATACTTCTATGTACAGCAAAGATGATGGTCATAGGCCATTGGTTTCTAAAACTGCTACTTCCCCTCCAAAGGTTCTCAAATGGAGGAAACTGCTCACAGTTGAATACCCTCTCAGAGAATGGCAAGGACACAGCCTGTCTTTGAGAATTTCAGATTCAGCTGGGCTTTTCTGTACACCTGTCCAGTGCCAGGTAGGAAGGCTTGATGCTTTCTCATTCGCTCTCATCTACTATCTCTACTATCTCATCCACACCCAGAGATGTACCATTTCTTTGCTTATCAGAAGAGAAAACTAAGACTCAGAATGAAGAAATGACAGGCTAAGGACACACAGCAAATAAGTTGACTCTCAGTCTTCTGGGTCTAGGTCAATAATTATTTCCTGAAATAATGTAAACACTGCTAATGTACAAGATGGCTGTAGGCATGTTACATGTATAAGCCTTTGAAAAAGCATTTTAAGACTTAAGAGTTCATTATTATTATATTAGACTCTCTTAGAAAATAAAGATTAACCAATATGCTAAGCTTCATATGTTACCATCAATGCCATTGCCTTAGAGGAAGTTAGATATATATTTTATATAGTAAAAATATTGAGTTTCTAATAATAACAGTTTACTAATAGCAAACATTTTTATAGCACTTACTATAAATGAGCTAGATTCTAAGGTAGACAGGCATAGATACAGATATGTGTGTGTATAATTAGCCCTTATGAGTTAGATACTAAGTGTTCTTTCTGTGTTTTACAAATGAGAAAACCGAGGCACAGAGAGCTCAAGGAACATACCGAAGCTCACACAGCTGATGACTGTCAAGCTTAGGGTTTACACTGAGGCAGTCTGGCTCCAGAGTCTCTTACCTGTCTATCTTAGTCCCTATGTTAAGCTTCATTTGTCTAAAATTTGCAAGTGGATATTCTATGATGAACTCTAGAAGTGTGGCAGAAACTGTCCCCCAAACCCGTTCTGCCCTTCTTTCAGAATAATCGAATTTGGGGTCAGGCACAGGGCCACAGAGAATTAGCACCACAGACTAGGTCCTGACCAACAGAGTGAGCAGAGTTGATGAACAGAGAGTGAGCAGAGTTGATGAACACAATGTCCAGTTCCCGGATCTCACTGCCTTCTCGCTACTGCCCTGTGGTGGGATGAGAAGGGGTAGTGAACACCTCGGGCCATGCCAACGCGGGATACACCACAGGGAAGCCAGAACAGAGAGAGAGAAATGGACTGCCTGCTGACTTTGTGGAGAACCTATATCAGCTGCAAAATTTATGTGAGAAAGAATAAACTTCATCTTGCTCAAGCTATTCTTATTTTTGGTGTTTCTTAAATGCAGCCAAACTTGTATCTTAACTCTTACAAAAAAGACCTGTTGCTATATTGCAAATTTGAAAGTACAGCCTAATTTTTTAAGGTTGTCCAATAGGAGGTGTGGAAACAATCTAAACCTGAAGCTATTCTTACACAGAATAATAATAACAACAGCAATATGAACACAGACTCTGTACCAGACACTTTTCTAAACACTTTACGTATTTTAACCCATTTTAATCTTTACTATGAGAAAGATACTGTTTTTATCCTCCTCTTCCAGGTGAAGAAACTGAGCTATAGGGAATGAAAGGAGCTTGTACCGAAGCACGCATTCATACGAAGCAGGGATTCCATTGTATGACCACTTTGAAACTCAAAACTGAACAGAAGTTTAATAAATAATGGAGATAACCCTCCCCTGACATTGCAGAGGGCTGGAGGGAATATAGGGTTTTCTTTCTTTGTTCTGAGTTTCCATAGGGCAGTTTCCATGGCACACATTAGGTAAAGCATGCTCTGCATGAACTTGGCCTGTTCTTTTTCTTCCCTGGGGTGTTAGCCTTGACCGTGTGGTCCCAGATAGCTCCCTATTGCCTCGGCATTGCAGCCAGGAAGCAATAGGAAAGAGAAAGGAGCAGATGTGACCTGAAGTCCTCCTCCTGTAAGGAAGCCCCCTCTTTGCCTGCTGAGGTTTTGTACCAAACTGACTCAGGCCCTGCAGAATTGAGGGAGGGAGGAGGCGGCAGCTTTGAAGAGCTGGGAGATGAGGATGAAATCAATAAATCAAATGGCACTTGAACAGGCTGAGAGTCCGGAAGCCAAATTCAAAACTAAATGCACTGTGGGACTCTCCGGTTTTGGGAGAAGGAAGAGGCACCCTGCGCTGAGGGCAGCTTTGGCCTCTCTTCTCTTCTAGTTCTAACAATGTACTTTAAAATTCAGTGATTTATTTAGCACCTACAAAGCAAGGCACTGAAGAAGCAAGACTCAGTTGATGAACTGAAATGAAAGAGAAAATTGAGTCTCAACTTCTGCTCCTGAGAGTCACAGTTTGGGGTGAAGGTGAGGAATAGGCAAGTAAACTAATGAGGCTCTGGGGGTGGACAAAGGTTAGTTCATACTGGCCTTTTTGTACGAAGTTAAAGACTTTGGATTCTGCCTCAAAGATATGTAAGGCACATAACATGATCAGACTTGCATCTTGTAAAAGTGATTGATGTACAGGTTTCCCTCTTTCAAGGAAAAATTTATCTCATGTTGGGGGTGAGAAATGGTTCGGAGGCAAAGAGCAGGGAGTCAGGCTCCTGTGCTTGAATTCTGGCTCTGTGCTGTCTAGCTAAAAGACCCTAACCTCCCTATGTTCCACTGGTAATAGAATAAAGCAGTGCTGTCTTAGGGATCACTATGAAAGCGAAGTAAGTTAATCCACGGAAATGCTTCAAACGATGCCCCGCACATACAATCTACCATCATTATCTTGAGCTGTGCAACTTCTTTTCAGTGATGGGTTTTTCTTTGGCACTATTTCCGGTTCCATCTTAGACCACTCACCCTCCCTTCATGGCAGGATATGTCATAGTGCCCTTCACTGCCATGTTCCTTTATTTTCCCAAGGCTGCATGAGTGTGTCACACTTTACAGAGGACTTAGAGATACACAGTTTTTAAAGCAGAGTTCTCAGAAAGATTAATCAGGAGTACATGCCAAAACTTTCTGGCTTACAACAGAGGAATCATCAAAAAGAAAAAGGTCGGGCGTGGTGGCTCACGCCTGTCATCCCAGCGCTTTTGGATGCCAAAGCAGGCAGATCACCTGAGGTCGGGAGTTTGAGACCAGGCTGGCCAACATGGAGAAACCCTGTCTCTACTAAAAATGCAAAAGTAGCCAGGCATGGTGGCACTTGCCTGTAATCCCAGCTACTCAGGAGGCTGAGGCAGGAGAATCGCTTGAAACTGGGAGGCAGAGGTTGTGGTGAGCTGAGATGGCACTATTGTACTCCAGCCTGGGCAACAAGAATGAAACTCCATCTCAACCCCCCCCCCCCAACACAAAACAATGATTCTCATATTCTTTTAGTGAGTGAGTCAATATGGCAGGAAAAAGGGGTAGTCAGGTATTATGATTGTCAGCCTGGATAGAACTCACTGGAGATTGCTAGGTTAGTCACAAACGTGGTTAAAACTGCTGCAATTTTTCCAGCTATACCAGGTTAAAACCCAATTTCACATCAGCCCTACTGTTGATTGAAAGAAACATCAAATATCAAAGCTCTGCTTCAAACTAGCCATTCAAAAACTGCTCAGAAATGCCAGACAATATTTTCTTTCCTTTTCTTTCTCAGAGTATGGAAGAGGAAAAAGTAATCTCAAGATTACACAAAATAGGAGTTGGTCCAGAGCCTAAAGAAAAACCATCCAAGCAGCCGATACCTTCATGGGGGTTGTAACAAGATAGTCTGTGCTGGCCACTTGGCCCATCCAAGTTCTGCACAAGGGTCTGTGCTGGGTATAGGGCTGTAGGAGTTGGAGCTGGAGCTGGCACTCTATGTCTTGCCAAGGACAGGTGTTGGCCAACCATTAACAATGATTCCTGCAGAGAGGGTTGGGTTCATAATCAGGAATCACATCATCATTTTCAAGGACTCTTTTCCCCAAAGAAGTTACATATTATTATGCAGATAGGCAAGTGCTTTTCTTTCCACTATCTTATTATGCTTTACAGATATTTCTTGGAATAAAAAGGAGACCCATTGCTGGACCATATATCTCTTACTGGCTACTGCTTGAACTACAGTCAACTCACAGGGTAGAAGTTTTGAAATGCAAGTCCTCAACTCTTAACTAAAGGCCATTTGCTGATACACGATGATAACTAAGAGGAAAAAAAGAAGAGTAGATTTCAAAACACAATTCTGTTTATGCTCAATACCTAAAATAATTCTAAACAACAATTATTGAAAGGGTATTAAAAAATATTCCATTGTCAGAACAACGCTTTGGTAGAAGATTATTATTTGTATCTGAAAGATGTGAAGAGGATATATAACTCACTGAAGATCATGCAGTGTACAAAAGACATCGTCTGATTTGGTAACCAGGTAGTGCAGCCCTGGCCTGGTGTTTAACTGAGTTCTCATGCAGATAGATTTAGACTTTGGACATATCAGTGCTTTCTATTAGTGTCAGAGATGTTTGCACCAGAGCAATTCCATCTTGAACAGGGGCTGGGTAAAATAAGGCTGAGACCTACCAGGCTGCATTCCCAGAAGGTTAGGCACAGGATGAGATAGGTGGTCAGCACAAAGTACAGGTCACAAAGACCTTCCTGATAAAACAGATTACAGTAAAGAAGCTGGCCCAAACCTGCCAAAACCAAGATGGCAACAAAAGTGACCTCTGGTCATCCTCACTGCTCATTATAGGCTAATTAGAATGCATTAGCATGCTAAAAGACACTCCTACCAGCATCATGATAGTTTACAAATGTCATGGCAACATCAGGAGGTTACCATATATGGTCTAAAAAGGGAAGAAGCCCTCAGTTCCAGGAATTGCCCACCCCTTTCCTGGAAAACTCATGAATTATCCATCCCATGTTTAGCATATAATCAAGAAGTAACAATAAGTATAAGCAGCTGAATGGCCCCTGCCACTGCTCTGCCTATGAAGTAGCCATTCTTTATTTCTTTACTTTCTTAACTGACTTGCTTTTACTTTATGGACTCTCCCTGAATTGTTTCTTGTGCGAGATTCAAGAACCCTCTCTTGGGGCCTGGATCAGGACTCCTGGTAACATTGGGACCCCCAGATCACCCCTGTTCTGATTCTGTCATCCTTTGTGACAGTACAAGGACCTTCATATTTTCTTGGCCCACTCCTGGTAAAACATACTAATGTCAAATCATTCTGTGATGGTTAATGAGAGTGTACTTGATTGGATTGAAGGATGAAAAGTATTGATCCTGGGTGTGTCTCTGAGGGTGTTGCTAAAGGAGATTAACATTTGAGTCAGTGGGCTGGGAAGGTAGGCCCACCCTTAATACAGATTTTGGTACCAGGAGTGGGGTTCTTCCCCAAGGGGACCTCACCTCCACTTCATTCAAGGGGTTCTGGGTCTGCAAATTGGCTCAAGTCTGGAAATTGATTGAAGGGCAGTGATTTTCTGTTTTTATAATTCACATTAGTTTTTTCTCCACTGGACCTGGGAGTTGTCTGCTTATATAAATTAAGTAGGAATGCAGTAGACTTCTTATCATATCAATTTCACTTCTAGGAATACCATGATTAATTAGCCAGTGCCAGAGCTCCACACAAGTCAGACTCTTCTGATGGCTGCTTTTGCCTCTGCTGTCCATTACAGTAGCTATGCCCACCTTACCTTTGACCGTTGAGTGTTGCCACTTGGTCCCTGTCACCTCAGGATCCAATTATTCCCATTGCATTTAAATTTTGTAGTTGAGTGACTGAGGTTCCCACTGTTAACTCTGACATACAGAGAAGAGCAATTACAGGACTCTTCAAAGATGCAGTTGCTGCCCTCACAAATCTATTTTGCAAAGCACTGGTCAAGGGTACGTCTTCTGGACCCTCCCAGCTGGGATGAGTAGATCTAAAGTGACTAATCCATTCTACCATCCCAGTCTCCCTAAGCCTTTGGATCCTTTCCTCTACATTAAACTAAGGGAGATCCCTGTGATTAAGGTCATTGGGAAACTATAGCAGCCCAATCTAGGAAAGACTGAAAATGGCCCAGACCCTTCAAGAATGAAGGTTTGGGTCGCTCTACCAGGAAAAAAAACCATGACCTGCTGAGGTGCTTGCTGAAGGCAAAGGGAATACAAAATGGTAGTAGAAGAAGATAGTCATAAATACCAGCTATGACTATGTGACCAGTTGCAGAAATGAGGACTGTAATTGTCATGAGTATTTCCTTCTTCTTTTGTTAAAAACATGTTTGTGTATGCATAAGAAAATTCCTTCATTTTATGTCCTTTTTCCTTTGTCATGTGACATAAGATTTATTGACTTTATATCAGCATTTAACCGTTGTTAACTTTAATACCATTTGGGTTGGGAATTGATGCATTTCTGGTTGTGCAAAGGATAGTTGTATTATGTTAGGCATAATTATGACCTTATTATTAACTTCATTTGAAGATTATGTATGATCTCAGGAGATGTATATGGGTTCAAATTGATGAGGGGTGAACTTGTGTTGGTTAATACTGAGCGTCAACTTGATTGGATTGAAGGATGCAAAGTATTGATTCTGGGTGTGTCTGTGAGGGTGTTGACAAAGGAGATTAACATTTGAGTCAGTGGGCTGGGAAAGGCAGACCCACCATTAATCTGGGTGGGCACAATCTAATTAGCTGCCAGCGTGGCTAGGATAAAAGCAGGCAGAAGAACATGAAAAGACTAGACTGGCTTAGCCTCCCAGCCTACATCTTTCTCCCATGCTGGATGCTTCCTGGCCTTGAACATTGGACTTTGAGTTCTTCAGCTTTGGGACTCGGACTGACTTCTTTGCATCTCAGCTTGCAGATGGCCTATTGTGGGATCTTGTGATTGTGTGAGTTTAATACTCCTTATTAAACTCCTCTGCATATACAACTTATTAGTTCTGTCCCTCTAGAGAACCCTAATACACCATCATTTACAATAAAGACAACCTGAGTCATGAAAACTTAAATGCTTGACGATCAGTAGGAATTTATGTTCTAGAAGAATTCAAATGCTTGCCTCAAGTAATTAAATTCCAAGAAGACAATTTCAAGTGTCATGGGGAGAATATTTTAAAGATTCTTGTGGGGGCACCTGGGTCCAGTAATCTCACCACTTATGAGAAGGAGAAGTAAGACCCTGGAATCATAAGCCCTCAAGGTTATGCTACCCTGGTTTGCTAAGGGAATTGGCCAAGTCATAGTGCTCTTTTTGGGCCTTGGTTCTCCTCTATAGAGAGGATGGACTTGGAGATCTTGAGCTCTTGCAGTTAGCATCCACTATAGGGTGCCTGTCTTTCCTTACCACATGCTGGCTATCTCTGAAAATGAAATGGTAAAGTCCCTCTTTTCAAAGTCAGCCCATGGAGAAAGTTATTGTATATTTGTCTTCCCCAAAGGCAATTGCTTCGACAGCTCTGTCTTACTTTGTAACCAAGAATGAGCTACCACTCCATATCCTACTCAACCAGTAAGCCGCATGGCCATCAGAGCTATTCTTGCTACCTTATGGCTCTTTCCATAATAAACTGAAATGAGCCTGTCCCAGATCCCAAAGCCCATCCACTAGCATATTGCATCCCTTAAGCCTGCTCCAATCAAGATGCCATCCCCACCTCTGCATAGATTGCACAAGTCAAAGGTACTAATAACTTCCGAACTGCCAAATCTAGGGATCAGTTATCAGCCTTCACCTAACTAATTTATTGGCAGGATCTGACATGTGCATCCCTTCTTGATGAAATATTTTTATTTGGATTCTAGGACAGCAGAATCAAATGGTTTTTCTTCTATCTTTCTAGTTATACCTTCCCATTTTCTTTCGTGGAAACTTTTGCCACTTCCTGAACTCTGAATATTGGGGCGCCTCTCTTCCTGTCCCCCTGGACTCAGTTATAGGTGCTCTCCACATGTTTCTATTCAATCTCAAAGCTTTAAATATCATCTATAGGATGATAATTATTGCAGGTTTATTCCAACTCAGAGCTCATTTTCAAATTCCAGACTCATGCAGTGCTTACTTAGGAAGTGCCACTAAGGAATCGAACAGGCAGCTCAAACTTACCATGTCCGGTGACTTATTCTTGATTTCATCCCTAATTCTTTCTGTATCCTTCTCTATCTTTGTAAGTGGTGCCTTCATCCTTGCAATTGTTTAAGCCAGAAACTTTGACTTCCACTTTTTCCTTTCTTTTTCTCACACCGCATCCCAGAGCATCATCACGTCCCGTCCGATCTACCTTTGGAAAGTGTCTATAGTCTGACAACTTCTCACAGTGCCCTCTGTCAGTGACTTTGGCTATAGACTCCTACTGATCCAGTTTCCCTGCTTCTATTCTTGCTTTTTTAGAATCTGAACTATATAGCAAGCAGAAAAAAAAAAAAAATCCTTTATAAAACACATGTCATTTTACAACATTTCTCTGATAAAACTCTCATCTGAATTCTCACTATCTCAAAGTATCCCAAGTCTTTATTGTAACCTTAAGGTCACATATGCTATGACTCTTGATCCTTCTTATAATTTCATCTCCTCCCACTCCGTTCCATTGTTCCAGCCACACTGGCCTTCTTCTTTCTCGCAAGCCTACCAAGTGCCTTTCTCCCTCAGAGGCACTTGCTGTCCCTTTGCCCAGAACACTTTTTGCCCAGCTAGCCCATGGTTTGTGCCATCAGCCCCAACCAGCCTCCAGTTGGATGTGACCTCCTTATAGAGGTCTTCCTGGACCATCCTATGTAAGAGTGCCTTTCATCACTCTCGGTCCCTCTTACCTGCTTTATTCTTCTTTTTAGTACTTCTTAACACTGACACGTTACGTGTCAGTTTATTAAGTTATGGTCAGTCACTTTTTACTAGAGTAGAAGCTTCAGGAGAGCAGGGTCTATGGCTGTTCTGTTTACTGTTGTGTTCTGGCACCTGGAACAATGATTGACACATAGAATTTGCTTTATAAATGCTTACGGAAAGAAAGTGGAGCTCTGTCCCTTTTCTCTCAAAGCACTGTCAGCTCTCACATACAAATTATATGCAAACACAAACATACATACCTACCACTGTCTCACACACTCTCTGATGTGCATTAGCTCATTTTCACTCTCAAATTTACACCCTTGCAGGGTTCCCATGAAGTCCCTATGCATGTGATTCCTGCTGACCCCAGATGAACCTAAGATCAACTTTTAGGGATTATGGACATAAGATAGCTTGAGTAGAATATAAAATTTGTTCAGATAATGAAAGTGAGAATAATACAGACATTTTTAACTACACTGCATAGGATAGTTATATATGCTCTGGTACATACCCAGGCATGTACACTCAAACCCATATACATACTCATATCTCCATGTGCACAAATCCACACACATTTACCATCACACATATATACACACAGAGAGGCATTTTCCTACTCACTTGCTCACACACACTCAAAACTCATGCACCTGTAGGCTATTCTCTGCAGAAACTCACACCCATATCCAATACACCACACCTCTCTTTATGTATGCACCAGTGTAGTAATATATTCACACACACTCATACCTCAAGGGGGTACTCACACTCACTTATTGTCTCTCCTCCACACACTGGAGCACAAAAATAACTCATATATTCTCATCAATTTAGTTATCTACACATGCAATCACATAAACACCTACTATAGATACTCTTACATTCTCTAGCCCATAATTACACTGCATTTACCAGAACGTTCAGCTCCATACACACACACATACACACACTTTAAAAATTGGCCTAAAATGCTGCAGCCTGTTGTTATGGAAACAGAAGTCCTCCAAATGATGGGGAAATGACAAGGGCACCTGAAGACAAAAGCCCATAGCTTCTCTGGAGGTGTGTGCTGTGCAGCTGTGAAGACAGTGCTCTAAGTGGTAGCCCTTTCTTCCTTCTGCTTAGAGAGAGTTAATGGTGTCAGATGGAACCTCCCTACACTTCCTGGTGAGCTACCTAAATGTATATTTTTATCTGCACTTTTACCTTCTTTCTCCCAGTCTCAGAGGCAGTGGTCTTCTGTCTTCGGCATATGACATTCTCCACCTGGGCTGCCTTCCCATCTCAACCTAGCCACTGTTCAATCTGTTTTTACAGACTGTCCCTTACTCTTGGCTACTTCTCCCCCCTCCCCTCTCCCGCCGGAAGGGATATCTGTTCAGGTGTTATCAGTAGTGAGAAATCTCATCCTCAATTATTCATGTCCCTTGAATCACTTTCCTCTTTCATCTTCAGAGCCAAGTTCCTCATTTCCACTCCTTCACTTTTCATCATCTCTATTAGTTTGTTCTCATGCTGCTAATAAAGACATACCTGAGACTAAGTAATTTATAAAGGGAAGAAGTTTAACTGACTCACAGTTCAGTATGGCTGTGGAGGCTTCAGGAATCTTACAATCATGCAAAAGAGGAAGCAAACACGTCTTTCTTCACATGGCAGCAGGAAGGAGAAGTGCTGAGTGAATGGGGTAAAAGCCACTTATAAAACCATCAGATCTTGTGAGAACTTATTACCACAAGAACAGCATGGGGGAACCACCTCCATGATCTGATCACCTCCTATGAGGTCCTTCCCCCAACACGTGAGGTTTACAATCTGGATTACAATTCAAGATGAGATTTGGGTGGGGACACAGAGCCAGACCATATCATCATGCAACCACTAGATTCAGGATCTTCTTCAATGCCTATTGACTATTATCGCCTAGCAAAGGTCACTGTTAACCACTCTATTGGTAAATTGATACATGCAGTGGGTACTTCGGCATCTTCAGTGGTGTTGGCTTGGGTTCTCTCTGTCATGACTCTTCTGTTATCTCTCACCATACTTTTGTTCAGCTGCTTTTGGAGGCATATCTTTCTCTCCTTGCTCCTTGTGTCTTCTTGTTTCCCTAGGGTCCTGTGCTGGACCCCACAGTTTCCTTCTGTATTTACTCTGCACCCACTTGAAATCATCTGCTCTCATTAATTCAGCTACTGCCCAGAGATGTTCTTTGAGTGTCAGATCTATGTGTTAAAACCTTCTTACTAGGAATCTCCACCCAGTTCCTTCTGGGTGAATTTAAGGTTCAGTAGAACCTTAAATTCTACTGAACTTAGTGTGTGTTCCACCAAATCGTTCTATTCCAACCGTGCTCTCTATATCTGGGCATAACATTCCCATGTATCTACCATCCAAGCAAAGAATCTGGACATCCCTGTAGATTCCTCCTCTATCTTCTGGACCCAGTTGGTTCACAAGTGCTTGAGACTCCGTATGTTTTCCATCTCTACAGTCTGTCTCTCATTGTTTCCTTTCCCATTCAGAAAAATCCAAAGGTATCTTGCCTCCTACCCACCCATTTAAATCATCTTGTACTTATCTTTCCTGTCCGTGTTGCCCATTATCGCAAAAACCCTTTAGTAGTTTCTTTGGCCCACAGTGTAAATTTCATGTTCAGACAAAAACCCTTGCCTTGTCTTTTGATTTGCTGCCTATCCCTTGTCCCTATAGGTCCCTAGTTCTGGTCATATGAATATTCCTGAATTTCCCTGATAACTCCAGGATATTTCAAGCCTTCATGATATTCATCCTGCCTGGAATGCCTTTGTCTCCTGGTCCCTCTGTTTCTTCATCTGGTGGGTGCTCATCTGTTCAACTTTAAAGACTCAACACCTACTACTCCTTGAGGCCTTTACTGATCATTTTCACCTCTCTCTTTTTTGTTCCCCTACTCAACTCTGAACATGTTCTATCACTGTAACTGTAATACTTGATTACCATTAGTGTATGTCTGCCTTCCTAGTAAACTGAAGTTTCCAGAGGCCAGTGTGCTTGATTCTCTTAGGCACTTTCATATTGCAGGTGCCTGACACATGCAGGTGCTCAGTCAGCTGTGTGTTCACAACCTACTCAGTGCTATCACAGATGAGACTCTAAGTACCTGAAGGCTATGGGAACTCCAAAGAGGGAGTGGCTAACATTGATTGGGCAATATAACATCTGAAATATATATCCAAAGCAGCACTGCTAATTCCAAACCTACAGACTGAATCCAGCAGAAACACATTTTTCTTAACTCACACAGTGTTGTAAGAAAAGTGGATAAGTCTCTGATATACAAGAGGTCAACCACTCCCTTTCATTTCAACTAACACTTTCACATATTTTTGTTATCTGTCTGCTTCCTGAATGCATCTGAGTTCATAACCTATAATTTATATGCCCCTTTATATGCCCCTAACACAATATTTGTGGCACATAAAGACAAAAAAGGGCATTTGCTATATTACTCTGTTTTCATGCTGCTAATAGAGACATAACAAAGACTGGGTAATTTATAAAGGAAAGAAGTTTAATGGACTCACAGTTCCACATGGCTGGGGATCCTCACAATCATGGCAGAAGGTGAAGGAAGAGCAAAGGCACATCTTACATGGCAGCAGGCAAGGCAGCATGTGCAGGGGAACTCCTCCTTATAAAACTATCAGATCTTGTGTGACTTATTCACTATTGTGAGAATAGCATGGGAAAAAACTCACCCCCATGATTCAGTTACCTCCCACTAGGTCCCCCCCATGACACGTGGGGATTATCACAGTTCAAGAGATTTGGGTGGGGACACAGAGCCAAACCATATCACTTCTTTATTGCACATTGGTTATAAGAGGAAATATTTTAGGATCAAATGGCCTATGTTTTAATCAGAAATGCCTCACTTACTAGTTACATGACATTAGGCAATTTAATTCACCATTCTAGGCCTCAAATTCTTCCAGTTTAGACATGGGGACACCAATAGTACCTAATTCATTGCATTGTTATAAAAATTAGATGAGTACATGCACCGAAAACACTTAGAATAGTGGACTCAGTAAGTGTTAGCTATTATTCACTATTATTTATTGTTTGGGCAAAGGAAATCATAGGTACAAAGTCTTCCGAGTTTGAAAGAACATTGCATATTGGAGAAAATTAAGATGCTAAGTGAGGAAGAAATATGAAATTAATGGGAAGTGGGAAGAGGTAGAGATGAGATCTCATTGGTGGTTTTGCCTAATTGAGAGCCCAAAACATAATGGGCATTCATTACATCTTAGCAGAGGAGGTGGATAATTGAATGAATGAATGAATGAATACATATTTCTGTCTTAGTATGTTCCTGTTCCTTTAACAAAATAATGTACACTGGGTAATTTGTAAACAATGGAGATTTTATTTCTCACTGTTCTGGAAGATGAGATCAAGATCATGGCACCAGAAGATTCAATGTCGGGTGAGCGCCTGTCTCACTGATGGTGTCTCTTTGCAGCATCCTTGCACAGTGAAAAAGGCAAAAGGGTAAAGGGGCTCAGCTAGTTCCCTCTGGTCCTTTTACGAGGGTATTAATTCCACTCATGACAGTGGGACCCTCATGACCTGTTAATCCCCCCAAAAGTCCCACCTTCTAATACTGGAGGAACACAAACATTCAAACCATAGCAACTCCCAAGGCTTTCATTGGCTAGGGGTTCTAGCTACCATGTGGTCTGGAAAAGAATTACAGATATTGGTTCATGGTTCATGCTTTGAGGATCTCCTGTGTGTGCCAAGCACTGTATTAGGGGCTTATATCATTGAAACAATAAAAAGTCTCTTCCTTCCTGGACATTCTAGCAGGGGAAGACAGGCAATAAACAATATGCATAGAATTAAGCAAATTATGTAGTATACTGGCAAACCATAAGTGATCCACATTCTGGTTCCTATGAGAAATATAATGGGTGGCAAGGGTACAAGTAGGGATCCTGTTAGGAGGCTGTAGTGTGACTCAGGTGAGGGGTAATGGTGGTCACAGTAATGTTGGGCTAGGGGAGTCAAGAGGGCCAAGAGATTTGATTGGCAGAGGCAGGTAGCTTTATTAAATAGGGTGTTTGCTGTAGGTTTCATCGAGAAGAGCTATTTGAGCAAAGACATGAAGTAGTTAAGTGGGTTACTAAAGTGGGTAAACATGGAAAGGGCATCCTAGGCAGAGGAAATAGCTAAAGCAAAAGTCCTGAGGCAGGAGCATGTCTAGTGGGTTTGAGAAGCAGCAAGTAAGCCAGGGGGGCTGGCGTGGAGTGAGGGAGGGCAGAGCACCAGGAAAATAGAGAGGTAACATGGGCTGGAGGGCCTAGAGGTTCACTGTAAGGACATTGTCTGTCATTCTGGAGAGACTGGGCGTAACCACAGTGTCTGGAGCCAAGGAGTGCATGGTCTAACTTTATTAAAAGAATCCTTATAGCTTCTATGTACAGACTGCACCATGAGTGGCAAGAATGAAAGCAGAACCTTATTAAGAGGCAGGTGAGAGACGATGGTGGTAGAGATAAAGCACATTCTTTAGGAGTGGATATTAAGCTCAGAAAGAAAATAAAGCTGAGAAGACCACTAGTTCGTGAAGATGCATGGGTCCAAGCAAATGAAAATTCATTTTCATCTGTGGTCATACACAATCCTTGTCCCTTGATTTGCCTTCTTTTTTTTCTATAATGACCACAACTCTGGAAACATTTACCTGCTTGTAAAAAAAATATACCTATAAAAACAGCAACAATAATATCATAGCACTTAATGTTGATGAAACATATAGTGAAAGCTAAGCCCTATTCTGAATGCTTTACTTATATTAACTATTTAAAAGTATGAGGCAAGCTGATGCGTATCTCAATCACTTTGGTTTGATTATATGAATGAATCAAATTGTCGTATATACCATGAAAATGTGTATAGCTGTTATGTATCAATGGAAAACAAAAAATAAATTAGCATCTGAAAAAAAGTTGATGAAAAGAGTTCCATTCTTTTTTTTTTTATTTTTTTTATTTTTTATTATACATTAAGTTCTAGGGTACATGTGCATAATGTGCAGGTTTGTTACATATGTATACATGTGCCATGTTGGTGTGCTGCACCCATCAACTCGTCAGCACCCATCAATTCATCATTTATATCACGTATAACTCCCCAATGCAATCCCTCCCCCCTCCCCCCTCCCCATGATAGGCCCCAGTGTGTGATATTCCCCTTCCCAAGTCCAAGTGAGCTCATTGTTCAGTTCCCACCTATGAGTGAGAACATGCGGTGTTTGGTTTTCTCTTCTTGTGATAGTTTGCTAAGAATGATGGTTTCCAGCTGCATCCATGTCCCTACAAAGGATGCAAACTCATCCTTTTTTATGGCTGCATAGTATTCCATGGTGTATATATGCCACATTTTCTTAATCCAGTCTGTCACTGATGGACATTTGGGTTGATTCCAAGTCTTTGCTCTTGTGAATAGTGCCGCAATAAACATACGTGTGCATGTGTCTTTGTAGTAGCATAATTTATAATCCTTTGGGTATATACCCAGTAGTGGGATGGCTGGGTCATATGGTACATCTAGTTCTAGGTCCTTGAGGAATTGCCATACTGTTTTCCATAATGGTTGAACTAGTTTACAATCCCACCAACAGTGTAAAAGTGTTCCTATTTCTCCACATCCTCTCCAACACCTGTTGTTTCCTGATTTTTTAATGATTGCCATTCTCACTGGTGTGAGATGGTATCTCATTGTGGTTTTGATTTGCATTTCTCTGATGGCCAGTGATGATGAGCATTTTTTCATGTGTCTGTTGGCTGTATGAATGTCTTCTTTTGAGAAATGTCTGTTCATATCCTTTCCCCACTTTTGGATGGGGTTGTTTGTTTTTTTCTTGTATATTTGTTTGAGTTCTTTGTAGATTCTGGAAATGAGCCCTTTGTCAGATGAGTAGATTGCAAAAATGTTCTCCCATTCTGTAGGTTGCCTGTTCACTCTGATGGTAGTTTCTTTTGCTGTGCAGAAGCTCTTTAGTTTAATTAGATCCCATTTGTCAATTTTGGCTTTTGCTGACGTTGCTTTTGGTGTTTTAGACATGAAGTCCTTGCCCATGCCTATGTCCTGAATGGTACTACCTAGATTTTCTTCTAGGGTTTTTATGGTATTAGGTCTAACATTTAAGTCTCTAATCCATCTTGAATTAATCTTCGTATAAGGAGTAAGGAAAGGATCCAGTTTCAGCTTTCTACTTATGGCTAGCCAATTTTCCCAGCACCATTTATTAAATAGGGAATCCTTTCCCCATTTCTTGTTTTTCTCAGGTTTGTCAAATATCAGATGGTTGTAGATGTGTGGCATTATTTCTGAAGGCTCCGTTCTGTTCCATTGGTCTATATCTCTGTTTTGGTACCAGTACCATGCTGTTTTGGTTACTGTAGCCTTGTAGTATAGTTTGAAGTCAGGTAGCGTGACGCCTCCGGCTTTGTCCTTTTGACTTAGGATTGTCTTGGCAATGCGGGCTCTTTTTTGGTTCCATATGAACTTTAAAGCAGTTTTTTCCAATTCGGTGAAGAAACTCATTGGTAGCTTGATGGGGATGGCATTGAATCTATAAATAACCTTGGGCAGTATAGCCATTTTCACGATATTGATTCTTCCTATCCATGAGCATGGTATGTTCTTCCATTTGTTTGTGTCCTCTTTGATTTCACTGAGCAGTGGTTTGTAGTTCTCCTTGAAGAGGTCGTTTACATCCCTTGTAAGTTGGATTCCTAGGTATTTTATTCTCTTTGAAGCAATTGTGAATGGAAGTTCATTCCTCATTTGGCTCTCTGCTTGTCTGTTACTGGTGTATAAGAATGCTTGTGATTTTTGCACATTAATTTTGTATCCTGAGACTTTGCTGAAGTTGCTTATCAGCTTAAGAAGATTTTGGGCTGAGACGATGGGGTTTTCTAAATACACAATCATGTCATCTGCAAACAGGGACAATTTGACTTCTTCTTTTCCTAACTGAATACCCTTGATTTCTTTCTCTTGCCTGAATGCCCTAGCCAGAACTTCCAACACTATGTTGAATAGGAGTGGTGAGAGAGGGCATCCCTGTCTTGTGCCAGTTTTCAAAGGGAACTTTTCCAGTTTTTGCCCATTCAGTATGATATTAGCTGTGGGTTTGTCATAAATAGCTCTTATTATTTTGAGGTACGTTCCATCAATACCGAATTTGTTGAGCGTTTTTAGCATGAAGGGCTGTTGAATTTTGTCAAAAGCCTTTTCTGCATCTATTGAGATAATCATGTGGTTCTTGTCTTTGGTTCTGTTGATATGCTGGATTACGTTGATTGATTTGCGAATGTTGAACCAGCCTTGCATCCCAGGGATGAAGCCCACTTGATCATGGTGGATAAGCTTTTTGATGTGCTGCTGAATCCGGTTTGCCAGTATTTTATTGAGGATTTTTGCATCGATGTTCATCAGGGAGATTGGTCTAAAATTCTCTTTTTTTGTTGTGTCTCTGCCAGGCTTTGGTATCAGGATGATGTTGGCCTCATAAAATGAGTTAGGGAGGATTCCCTCTTTTTCTATTGATTGGAATAGTTTCAGAAGGAATGGTACCAGCTCCTCCTTGTACCTCTGGTAGAATTCAGCTGTGAATCCATCTGGTCCTGGGCTTTTTTTGGTGGGTAGGCTATTAATTGTTGCCTCAATTTCAGAGCCTGCTATTGGTCTATTCAGGGATTCAACTTCTTCCTGGTTTAGTCTTGGAAGAGTGTACGTGTCCAGGAAATTATCCATTTCTTCTAGATTTTCTAGTTGATTTGTGTAGAGGTGTTTATAGTATTCTCTGATGGTAGTTTGTATTTCTGTGGGGTCGGTGGCGATATCCCCTTTATCATTTTTTATTGCATCTATTTGATTCCTCTCTCTTTTCTTCTTTATTAGCCTTGCTAGCGGTCTGTCAATCTTGTTGATCTTTTCAAAAAACCAACTCCTGGATTCATTGATTTTTTGGAGGGTTTTTTGTGTCTCTATCTCCTTCAGTTCTGCTCTGATCTTAGTTATTTCTTGCCTTCTGCTAGCTTTTGAATGTGTTTGCTCTTGCCTCTCTAGTTCTTTTAATTGTGATGTTAGAGTGTCAATTTTAGATCTTTCCTGCTTTCTCTTGTGGGCACTTAGTGCTATAAATTTCCCTCTACATACTGCTTTAAATGTGTCCCAGAGATTCTGGTATGTTGTATCTTTGTTCTCATTGGATTCAAAGAACATCTTTATTTCTGCTTTCATTTCGTTATGTACCCAGTAGTCATTCAGGAGCAGGTTGTTCAGTTTCCATGTAGTTGAGCGGTTTTGATTGAGTTTCTTAGTCCTGAGTTCTAGTTTGATTGCACTGTGGTCTGAGAGACAGTTTGTTATAATTTCTGTTCTTTTACATTTGCTGAGGAGTGCTTTACTTCCAATTATGTGGTCAATTTTGGAATAAGTGTGATGTGGTGCTGAGAAGAATGTATATTCTGTTGACTTGGGGTGGAGAGTTCTATAGATGTCTATTAGGTCCGCTTGGTGCAGAGATGAGTTCAATTCCTGGATATCCTTGTTAACTTTCTGTCTCGTTGATCTGTCTAATGTTGACAGTGGAGTGTTGAAGTCTCCCATTATTATTGTATGGGAGTCTAAGTCTCTTTGTAAGTCTCTAAGGACTTGCTTTATGAATCTGGGTGCTCCTGTATTGGGTGCATATATATTTAGGATAGTTAGCTCTTCCTGTTGAATTGATCCCTTTACCATTATGTAATGGCCTTCTTTGTCTCTTTTGATCTTTGATGGTTTAAAGTCTGTTTTATCAGAGACTAGGATTGCAACCCCTGCTTTTTTTTGTTCTCCATTTGCTTGGTAGATCTTCCTCCATCCCTTTATTTTGAGCCTATGTATGTCTCTGCATGTGAGATGGGTCTCCTGAAGACAGCAGACTGATGGGTCTTGACTCTTTATCCAGTTTGCCAGTCTGTGTCTTTTAATTGGAGCATTTAGTCCATTTACATTTAAGGTTAATATTGTTATGTGTGAACTTGATCCTGCCATTATGATATTAACTGGTTATTTTGCTCATTAGTTGATGCAGTTTCTTCCTACGCTCGATGGTCTTTACATTTTGGCATGTTTTTGCAATGGCTGGTACCGGTTGTTCCTTTCCATGTTTAGGGCTTCCTTCAGGGTCTCTTGTAAGGCAGGCCTGGTGGTGACAAAATCTCTAAGCATTTGCTTATCTGTAAAGAATTTTATTTCTCCTTCACTTATGAAACTTAGTTTGGCTGGATATGAAATTCTGGGTTTAAAATTCTTTTCTTTAAGAACATTGAATATTGGCCCCCACTCTCTTCTGGCTTGTAGAGTTTCTGCCGAGAGATCTGCTGTCAGTCTGATGGGCTTCCCTTTGTGGGTAACCCGACCTTTCTCTCTGGCTGCCCTTATGATTTTTTCCTTCATTTCAACTTTGGTGAATCTGGCAATTATGTGTCTTGGAGTTGCTCTTCTGGAGGAGTATCTTTGTGGCGTTCTCTGTATTTCCTGAATTTGAATGTTGGCCTGCCCTGCTAGGTTGGGGAAGTTCTCCTGGATGATATCCTGTAGAGTGTTTTCCAATTTGGTTCCATTTTCCCCCTCACTTTCAGGCACCCCAATCAGACGTAGATTTGGTCTTTTGACATAATCCCATACTTCTTGCAGGCTTTGTTCATTTCTTTTTCTTCTTTTTTCTTTTGGTTTCTCTTCTCGCTTCATTTCATTCATTTGATCCTCCATTGCTGATACTCTTTCTTCCAGTTGATCGAGTCGGTTACTGAAGCTTGTGCATTTGTCACGTATTTCTCGTGTCATGGTTTTCATCTCTGTCATTTCGTTTATGACCTTCTCTGCATTAATTAGTCTAGCTGTCAATTCTTCCACTCTTTTTTCAAGATTTTTAGTTTCTTTGCGCTGGGTATGTAATTCCTCCTTTAGCTCTGAGAGGTTTGATGGACTGAAGCCTTCTTCTCTCATCTCATCAAAATCATTCTCTGACCAGCTTTGATCCATTGCTGGCGATGGGCTGTGCTCCTTTGCAGGAGGAGATGCGCTCTTATTTTTTGAATTTCCAGCTTTTCTGCCCTGCTTTTTCCCCATCTTTGTGGTTTTATCTGTCTCTGGTCTTTGATGATGGTGACGTACTGATGGGGTTTTGATATAGGTGTCCTTCCTGTTTGATAGTTTTCCTTCTGACAGTCAGGACCCTCAGCTATAGGTCTGTTGGAGATTGCTTGAGGTCCACTCCAGACCCTGTTTGCCTGGGTATCAGCAGCAGAGGTTGCAGAAGATAGAATATTGCTGAACAGCGAGTGCACCTGTCCGATTCTTGCTTTGGAAGCTTCCTCTCAGGGGTGTACTCCACCCTGTGAGGTGTGGGGTGTCAGACTGCCCCTAGTGGGGGATGTCTCCCAGTTAGGCTACTCAGGGGTCAGTGACCCACTTGAGCAGGCAGACTGCCCCTTCTCAGATCTCAACCTCCGTGTTGGGAGATCCACTGCTCTCTTCAAAGCTGTCAGACAGAGTCGTTCGCGTTTCACAGGCTTCTGCTCTTTTAGCTGAGCCCTGTCCCCAGAGGCGCAGTCTACAGAGACAGGCAGGTTTCCTTGAGCTGCTGTGAGCTCCACCCAGTTCGAGCTTCCCAGCGGCTTTATTTACCTACTTAAGCCTCAGCGATGGCGGGCGCCCCTCCCCCAGCCTCGCTGCTGCCTTGCTTAGATTGCTGCAGACTGCTGTGTTAGCAAGGAGGGAGGCTCCGTGGGCGTGGGACCCTCCCGGCCAGGTGTGGGATATAATCTCCAGTGTGCCTGTGTTACAGCGCAGTATTGGGGTGGGAGTTACCCGATTTTCCAGGTGTTGTGTGTCTCAGTTCCCCTGGCTAGGAAAAGGGACTCCCTTCCCCCTCACGCTTCCCAGGTGAGGCGATGCCTCGCCCTGCTTCAGCTCTCGCTGGTCGGGCTGCAGCAGCTGACCCTCACCGATTGTCCGGCACTCCCGAGTGAGATGACCCCAGTACCTCAGTTGAAAATGCAGAAATCACTGGTCTTCCGTGTCGCTCGCGCTGGGAGATGGAGACTGAAGCTGTTCCTATTCGGCCATCTTGCTCCGCCCCCCAAGAGTTCCATTCTTATCCCATTTAAAGAGGTGCACAAGAAGGCACAGACAGGTTCAATGACTTGCCTAAGGTCATACAATTAATAAGTGGCAGAGCCAAGATATGATCCTGGACTGTGTAAATCCAAGGCCTGTATTCTTTGCTCTCCACTATTCCCCAAGTAGTGGGAATGCAAACTCAGTGAGTGAATTAGGCACAGGAGTAGAAAATTGAGGGTTCGGGATGATTTTGCAGAGCCCATTTAGATATAGTCATTATGCATGCATGTTGTTAATGAATAGATTTTTGTATCTATTTGATTTTTAATTGTATCACTATTTTATCGATTTTATTTCTTTCTTTTTTTTTTACTATTTTTATATTTCTTTTTCTTAGATCGTCTCAGTTTTTAGGACATGGAGCTAGGGTTGGATTGTTCTTGTTATTTATGATAAAATAAGCAAAATAGTTTTGTTCTTTGTTCTGAACAAGAGTGCCCTGATAGCTTGTTGGATTTCTGTAGCAAAGTGTTTCTTCCAAATTCTCAGAGAATCCTAAGAGCCCACCTTTGCGTTACTCATTTCTTATAATAATTGTGGTCTTTAACTTTGTAATGTGATTGTTAATAGCAGGGCACACTGCTTAGAGAAACTTTAATTGGGGTTAAATTAATAAAATCAATATCATCTCTTAAATTCCAGCTTTTATCTACTTGTAATGTGTTTATCAATCATAACATGAAGCTATGCATCAACTGAATGATTTCAATAAAATTTTATTTTCTCAATGTAGAGTTAATATGCTTCAGTTTGGAAATATTTATAGAGAAATAGTAGGCAGGAGGATTTTTGCTGATGGTGGTGATGAAGTGTGTGCATGTGTGTGTTTGGGGTAGGGAGTGGGGCAGAGGTAAGGTGTCTGTCTGTCTTAGTGGAAAGAATCAAACAGAATTGTTTTCCATCCACAACATTTTTCTCTTGGTTTTCCTCTGACATCTCTGGAACCACTCTCTTTGCTTCCTTTGCTAGCTTCTTTTTTCAGTGTTCCTCCAGTGAGTGGGCTTCTCCAGGCTCTTTTCTAGATGTTTGTCTCTTCTCTTTTTCAAGTGGAATTTTTTACTTGAGTGTTTCATGGGCCCATTAGAGCCAAAATTATTATATTTCTCCCACCACTCACCACAACCCCGATCCTGCCTGTCCTCCGATATTAACCATCTTGATCAAGAACACCAGCATCCCAGTTCTTGGAGTCAGACTACATCCTCAGCATTAGTTCGTCCAAAAAATTGGTCACACAATTCTGGCTTCCATCAAGACTTAAGGGGTGTATCAACCAAGGTTTAGCTCTACTGACCTCATTTGGATCTTGCTTCAAACAAACTGCGTAAAAACCGATGTAAAAAAAAAAAAGTGACATGACTGAGAAAATGTTAATACTGAGTGTGCAGCAATGTTAGAGAAATTACTGCTATTATTTTAAGTGTTATAATGATGTGATTGTGTTTTCAGAAGTTTTCAGAAATGCATACTTAAAAATTTTAGAGGCCATGTTATTATGTTTAGAATTTACTACAAAATAGTAATAGAGAGGGAAGGGGAAAGAGAGATTAATAAATAAAATCCCTGGCCCTGGGTTAATAATTATTGAAGCTGGGTGATGAGTACATTGAGGTTAATTATATCATGTTATTGGCTGTATTTATGTATGATTGAGATATACATACATATCTACACATGTGTGTGTTTGTGTGTGTGTGTTTGTGTGTTAGGGTGTCTTAACCTCAGCACTATTAACATGTAGGGCTGGATAATTCTGTTTTTTTGTGTGGGGTAAGGGTGCTGGTCCTGTATACTATATGATGTTAGGCAGCATCCCTGGCTTCTACCCACTAGATACAAGCACCACCTCCTTCAGTTGTGACAACCAAAAATATCTTCAGACATCGCCAAATGTCCTCCAGGGAAGCAAAATCATTCCTGGTTGAGAACCACTGCTCCATCTCATTACCCTGCTTAGCAATTACCACTACTTGACTTTACATTACATATTTATTTCTCTGGTTTGTCTTCTAGACACATAAGCTATAAATGCTGTGATTCCATTAGCTCCATTCCACTAGAATGAAGCCTCATTAGGGCAGACGCTATGTCTCTTGTGTTTGCTGCTGTATCCTGAGTACCTGGCACAGAGTAGAAAATCAATCAATATTAGTAGCATCAGTGAAAGAAAAATGTTTCAAAGGAGGCAGATCTGAAATGTCACTTCTCAGAGAGGCATGCTTACTGTGCCTTTGGGTAAGCTACTTACCAGCTCTAAGCTTCCGTTTCCTCATCTACAAAATAGAGATAATAATAGTACATTTTGGTTTGTTACAGGGGTTAAACCTAAGGTGACAATACTTGCTTGGAACAGTCCCAGTTTTTTCTTTGTGTCCCAGCATAGTTATTAATAATGCCATCTTATAAGAATTGTCCTGGCTGGGCACGGTGGCTCATGCTTATACTCTCAGCATTTTGGGAGGCCAAGGCGGGTAGATCACTTGAGGTCAGGAGTTCGAGACCAGCCTGGTCCACATGGCAAAGCCTCATCTCTACTAAAAATAAAAAAAATTAGCCAGGTGTGGTGGCGCATGCCTGTAATCCCAGCTACTCGGGAGGCCGAGGCAGGAGAACTGCTTGAACCCGAAACGCTGAGGCTGCAGTGAGTCAAGATTAGGCCACTGTACTGCAGCCTGGGTGATAGAATGAGACTCCATCTCAAAGAAGAAAAAGAAGTGTCCTTATTTGGATGATCAGTCGTATGGTGACACGTGCCAACATGTCAGTGTCTGTGCACTGGTTTGGAGGTGCCTAGGACATGGCAAGGGGGCCATGGTCATAGTTGTTATTTTCCAGTATTCTCCCCAGATGGACACTCAGTGGCCTTCCATGTGGGCAGCATGACATCCAGCTCTGTCCTGCGGCTGTTAAGCCCTTTGGCTCTTGCTGATCTTTTATCCTCGATTCTCAAAACCCTCTCTTGTTGTAGTCCCCCTGCCCGTCCTCCAGCAAGTCATGCTTTCTTGCTTTCTTTCCTTCTTTCCTTCTTTCTTGCTTTCCTTCCTTCCTGTCTTTCTGTCTTTCTTTGTCTTCCTCTTTCTTTCCTTCCTTTTCTTTCCTTTCTTTCTTCCTTTCCTTTCCTTTCTCTTTCTTTCCTTCTTTTCTTTCTCTTTCTCTCTTTCTCTCTCTCTTTCTCTTTCTTTCCTTTCCTTCTTTCCTTCTTTCTTTTCTTTCTTTCTCTCAGTCTGTTACCCAGGCTGGAGTACAATGGCGCAATCTCAGCTCAGTGCAACCTCCACTTCCTGGGTTCAAGTGATTCTCCTGCCTCAGCCACCTAGCTGGGATTACAGGTGCCTTCCACCATGCCTGGCTAATTTTTGTATTTTTAGTAGAGACGGAGTCTCACCATGTTGGCCAAACTGGTCTTGAACTCCTGACCTCAAATGATCCACCTGCCTTGGCGTCCCAAAGTGCTGGGGTTACAAGTGTGAGGCACCATGCCCATTCCAAGTCATGCCCTTTCTTCCTCAACTCCAGGACTTTCTCCTTTTCTACCTGGGAAAGCCATTCCCTCACTATCACCTGTCTTACCTCCACCTGTCCTGCAGGAACTGCCTTAAATGTTAATTCTTCCAAGAAGCCAGCCTTGAGCCCACAGACTAACATCCTTGGTTCTATGTGATGACAGTATCCAGTATCCCAATTCATTATAATTAATGCTTTACTGGACTGGAGGTTGTATGATACTATGGGTCATGATTACATGATTGCATTTTTCCCAATTCAGTATCCCTGGGATATAAATTACATGATTCAGTCAATAATTGTTTATTTGTTGCATGCATATGCTAATTAATTAAAATCAGATCCTGGCTCTATTCCTGCGTCTGGGTCATTTGAGATCCATTTTCCTCATTACAATGGTAACTACTTCATTGTGTTAAGAATAAATATAGCACCTCTAATCCCAGCACTTTGGGAGGCCGAGGCGGGCAGATCACCTGAGGTTGGTAGTTGCAGACCTGACCAATATGGAGAAACTCTGTCTCTGCTAAAAATACAAAATTAGCCAGGCATCGTGGCATATCCCTGTAATCCCAGCAACTCAGGAGACTGAGGCAAGAGAATCACTTGAACCCAGGAGGTGGAGGTTGCTGTGAGCCAAGATCATGCCATTGCACACCAGCCTGGGCAACAAGAGTGAAACTCTGTCTCAGAAAAAAAAAAAAAAGAAAAAGAATAAATATAACAGTGTATGTAATGTTTTCTGCATATAGTAAGAGCTCAATCTACATATGTAGATAGGCACCACCTATTCTAAGCCTAATTCTCATCCCCTCTCAAATAGAATCACTATTTTATTCATTCTGGCTAACTCAAGGATTGGAAGACAATCTTAAATTCTCCCTGATCACACCTGAAGGATGAGATTCTGATAACCAATAAAAGATGATTTTGTCATAATGGGGTTTCATTTTCATATTACTAGGTTAGAAAGAAATTTCAAGAAGAAAAAAAAAAAAACTATGGTGTGTCCTAAATGGTTAATGATCCTCAGCAAACACTCTGTCCAGCATGAGAACGATTTCTTTTGCAGTCTGACAGCTGATCTATAATCAGGTTCTGCTTGGCTGCTATCCTGCGTCCCTCCCTACAGTTCTCCATGGGGCTCAGTGAACACTCTGTGAAAGAAAAAAATCCCAAACCTTTTATTACATGCATTTCTGATTTCCCAGAAGTTTCTCAACAGAGAGGGACTTGCAGATGCCTGCCAGATGTTGCTTTATCTTGCGGGAGAGGAATTCCTTCTTCAAGTGTTTTGAGGTTTATGCTTGGTAAAATTATAGAGCGAGTACTTTCTTGCCTTTCCTTTTTTTTTTCTTTTATTCCTTCAATAAACATTAATTTAGCAACCACTATCTCAGGAACTGTGATTATAAAGATAAGTAGCATAGTTTCTGCCACCTTAAGCTCTCAATTTAAAAAACATATATAGAGCAATTAAGCAGACTATTGCAATAAAGGGTAGCTACTGCTCTGATAGGAAGTGCACAGGCTGATGCAGGAATCCAGAGGATGGGTACCTAATGCATTCTGTGCTGGAATCAGGGAGGGCTTCCTGAAAGAGGTGTCAGCAAGGATAACCACAAATTAGACTGGGGGTAAAAGGTCTTTTAGGCAGAGGGAACAGCATGTGAGATGACACATGGATGAAGTAGCCTAGTGTGCAGAGGAAATAGCAAGTTATTCATGAAAGAAGTTTAATGTTCTGTGTTTGTTCGTTTGTGTTGCTGCAAAGGGATACCTGAGGCTGGGTAATTTTATGAAGTGTTTATTTGACTGATTGTTCTACAGGGTGTACAAGAAGCATAGCATCAGCATCTGCTTCTAATGAGGAAGAAGAAAGTTTTTACTCATGGCAGAAGACAAAAGAAAGCAGGTGTCAGATGGGGAGAGAGGAAGAAAGAGGGAGAGGGGGAAGGGAGGTGCCAGGCTCTTTTGACTAATCCGTTCTCATGGGAATTAATAAAGTGAGAACTCACTCATTCTTGTGAGGATATCACAAAGCCATTCACGAGGTATCTGCTCCCGTGACCAGAACACCTCTCTTTAGGCCCTATTTTCAACAAGGGCCATCAAATTTTTGCATGATATTTGGAGGGGTTATATATCTGAGCTACATCTTTTCAGCCCTGGCACCCCAAATCTCATGTCCTTCTCACATTCAAAATACATTCATTCCATCTCAATATTCCCCCAGAGTCTTGACTCATTCCAGCACCAACTCAGAAGTCCAAAGGCCAAAGTCTCATCTGAAACTCGAAGATAAAACTCTTAGATACTTCTAAGATACAGTGGTGGTACAGGCATTGGGTAAACACTTCCATTCCAAAAGGGAGAAATGGGCCAAAAGAAATGGGTAACATACCTCAAACATGTCGGAAACCCAGCAGGGCAGACATTAAAAGTTAAATCTCCAAAATAGTCTTTGAGTCCGCGTTCCATGTCCCATCTAGGGCATACTGGTACAAGTGTTGGGCCACCGAAGCCTCAAGCAGCTCTGTCCTGGTGGCTTTGCAGGGTCCAGCTCACATGGCTGCTCTCACAGGTTGGAGTTCAATGTCTGTGGGTTTCCAGACAAAGGGTGCATGCTGCCAGTGGCTCTCCCATTCTAGGAGGCTCAAGGGAAGTGGTCTTATTTTCACATCGCCACTAGGCTGCAGTGGGTACTCTCTGAGGGGGCTCCAACCCCACATTTCCCCTTGGCATTGCCTTAGTATGGTCTCTCTGTAGGAGTTCTAATCCAATATTTCCCCTTGGCACTGCCTTAGTAGAGTCTCTCTATATGGGCTCTGCCCCTGTGGCAGGCTTCTGCCTGGGGACCCAGGCTTTCTGATACATTCTGTGAAATCTAGGTGGAAGCTGCTAAGTCTCCATGGTTTTTACATTCTGTGCACCTGCAGACTTAACATCACATGGAAACTGTCATGGTAGTACCTGTGGCCATGTGAGCCATAGCTGGAGCTGGAGTAGCTGGGATGCAGGGAGCAGTGTCCCAAGACAGCACGGGGCCTGGCCCGTGAAACCATTCTTTCTTTTGTTTATTTTTTATTATTATTATGCTTTAAGTTCTAGGGTACATGTGCATAATGTGCAGGTTTGTTACATATGTATACTTGTGCCATGTCGGTGTGCTGCACCCATCAACTCGTCATTTACATCAGGTATAACTCCCAATGCAATCCCTCCCCGCTACCCCCTCCCCATAATAGGCCCCGGTGTGTGACGTTCCCCTTCCCGAGTCCAAGTGATCTCATTGTTCAGTTCCCACCTATGAGTGAGAACATGTGGTGTTTGGTTTTCTGTTCTTGCGATAGTTTGCTGAGAATGATTGAAACCATTCTTTCTTACGAGGCCTCTGTGCCTGTGACGAAAGGGGCTGCCTGGAAGATTTCTGAAATACCTTTGGGGACTTTCCCCCCTTGCCTTGACTATTGGCACCTGGCTTCCCTTTAGTCGTACTATCTTTCCAATGAGCTGTTACTCTCAGGTCATACATTTTTTTGCATATAAAATGATACTTTGTTAATATTTTTATAGCAAAGTGCCTAATACACATTATGCAAAATATCATAAAACATGAGGATACTATACTGCCAATATGACTTCAGTTTTAACCTGTCTAGTGAGGGTAGACTGTGAACTGCTCCAGGAAAAGCTTATCTGCTTATTTTTGTTCATTTGCATCCCCCATGCCAGCATAGTGCCTAGCATACAGCTCAGTAAAGAACTGTTAAATGAACACGATAGAATTCAACACCATACAGTTATGATTTCTTTTTCTTCTTTAGGGGTTACCTTTAAGGTTATACTTATAAATAGTTTCACTCCTTTCTTTTCCTCCCTTAGAAAGGGTAAGAGAAGGCAGAGATCTTAGTAACTGATAAGGAAGAGGGGGCAGAAGCAGGGGAAAAACAAAGAGGAGCAATAGAACAAGAGTTCCATATTAAAGAATGGGCATTTTTATGTTCAGCATACGGAAATGGCTTACATATCAGTTGAAGTATTTGTTTGACAGCGCTGGAAACCAATTCTAGGTAGTTTAACAAAACAGGGATTCAGTGTAAGGTTCATGGGGCCTCCCTGGATTAGAATGAGGCTGAGAGGCTAGTCTTGGGGGCAGGAACAAAGGGGGCTAACATGGAACAGGAAGCAGGGCAGGCTAGTCAGGGTGCTCCTCACAGCCAGGCCACACTTTTGAATTCCCGTACTGAAAATGCTGTTTCCTTCTTTACCACATGACTAGGCTGAAAATTTTCCAAATGTTTTTGCTCTGCTTTCTCTCTCTTTTTTTTTTGAGACGGAGTCTCCCTCTGTCGCCCAGACTGGAATGCAGTGGCACAATCTTGGCTCACTGCAAGCTCCACCTCCTGGGTTCATGCCATTCTCCTGCCTCAGCCTCCCAAGTAGCTGGGACTACAGGTGCCCGCCACCATGCCCGGCTAAGTTTTTGTATTTTTAGTAGAGACGGGGTTTCACTGTGTTAGCCAGGATGGTCCTGATCTCCTGACCTTGTGATCCGCCTGCCTCGGCCTCCCAAAGTCCTGGGATTACAGGTGTGAGCCTCCGCGCCCGCCCGGCCACTCTGCTTCCTTTTTAATTGTACGTTCAAACTTTACATCATCCCTGTGCTCTCACATCTGATTACAGACTATTAGAAGCAGCCAGACCACTTCTTCAATACTTTGCTGGTTAGAAATGTGTTTCACCAGATGCCCCAGATCATCACTCTTAAGTTTAGCTTTCCACAAAGTCTTAGGAGATGGACACAATGCAGCCACGTTCTTTGCTACGGTGTAACAAGGGTGACCTTTGTTTCAGTTCCCAATGAGTTCCCCATTTTCATCTAAGGCCTCATCAGCATGGCTTTTACTGTCCATATTTCTATTGGATTTTGATCACAAGCACTTAATCATTCTCTAACAAGTTTCAAACATTCTCTTGTCTTCTCATCTTCTTCTGAGCCCTCCAAATTCTTCAAATTGCTGCTCATTACCCAGTTCCAAAGCCACTTCCACATCTTCAGGTATCTTTATGACAAAACTGCACTCCTTCTTACCAATTTTCTGTTTTAGGTCATTTGTATGACTAGAAAGGCATACATGAGGTTGAGTAATTTGTAAATAAAATAGGTTTATTTGGCTCACAGTTTCTTCAGGTTATATGAGAAGCATGGCATCAGCAGACATGTATGAAGCATGGCGTCATACTTCTGATGAGGGCTTCAGAAAGCTTCTACTCATGGTGGAAGGTGAAAAGAAGCAGGCATCACATGGGGAGAGAAGAAGGAAGAGAGGGAAGGGTGAGGGAGGGGCCAGGCTCTTTTTAGCAATCATTTCTTACAGGAACTAATACAGTGATAATTCACCCATTACTATGATGATGGCACCAAGCCACCCATGAGGGATCTGCTCTCATGACCTAAACACCTCCCACTAAGTCCTCCCTCCAACACTGGGAATTAAATTTCAACATGAGATTCAGAGGATACACATATTCAAACTGTAACATGTGTCAGTCAGAGGGTAGTAGAACATGAGGACGAAGAGGAAAATAGGATCCAGATGATCAAAGACTTAGATGTCATATTGAAGAGATTAAGCTTTAAGCAAGGATGAATTCCAGTCCAAAAGACCAGACATAGGATCAAACCAACCAATTAGGTGTAGTACTCAAGGCAGTGGCAGACTGTGCGTTAACTGACTCAATCCTATGCAGCATCTGCATCTCTGTGGTTATCATGCAGCCATATGTGGCTATGTGACAAAGTTCTAGCCACACCCAAGTCACAGGAAGAGCCTCCAGACAACCATTTAAAAGGGAGATACCTAACCAAAATATAGACTTCGAATCCTTTGTCTTTCTTCTTCCTCTGTGGATGTTGGACATGAATTCCTAAGGTACAGATGCCTTCTTGAAACCATGAGACCACTCAAAGATGCTGAGAGCCATGAGAACCCAGAAACACAATCCAGACATCCTTGTATTTTTGACTACACCAGCAACCACCCACTGCAGATTTCTGGCTTTGCAAGAAAAATTAACTTTTCAGTGTGTAAGCAATGTTTTAACTCAGGAATTTCTACTTTGTACAGATTTCCTTGATACCTGTCAACTTTCTCACTCTCAGACCCTAACATGATTCCCTGCTCTTTCCACAGAGTCTTCTCCTTGGTGTCCTTTTGAGAAATCACGTGGTCTGTGTTCAGTCATCTTCAGTAGACAAAGATCTCTTTTCCTTCCACCTAGCCTCCTTCCTTTCTTCACTTTCTTTCATTTGTGTTTTATTTTTGCAACTTTCAGATTTTTTTAACTTCATTTGTTTTTCAAAGCCTTGAAAATTATCTCTCCCAACTCTGTCTTTTATCCGTTCACTACTCATTTCCTATTCCTCACTCCACCCTCACAGGGTTTCCTTATTTATTCTTTCTGAGACTTTGTATTCATTTATAAGGTAACAATGACATAGATGATTCTTTCCCTTTATGCAATTCTTCTTTCGTGTTTATTTTCATATAAAGCAAGTCAGAAATATATTAACATAAGTTTCTTTTGCCTTTAAAAATAGATTATATTGAAGGATAATATGCACACAGAAATGTACACATAGCATAAATTCAGTAATTTTCACAATGTGAGTACGTCTTTGTGATTCCACTAAAATTAAAAAATAGAACCTTACCAGCACCCAAGAAGCCTACCTGTGCCACAGCCTCTCCCTAGTTGCCCCCAAACAAGGAAACCGCAGTCTGATTCAGGGGACCTCAGATTCGTTTTGCTTTTGTCTTTGGTTTTACGTAAATGGTACTCTTCAAAATACACTCTATAGTGCCTGGCTTTTGTTTTTCTCAACATTATGTTTGTGAGATTCATCTGTATCGCTGCATGCAATAATAGTCTGTTCTTTTTCATGACTTTATAATATACCACTGTATAGATACATTACAATTTATCCAATTTATTTTTGATACATATTTAGTTTTTTTTTCCAGCATTTGTTCTTGATTTTATAAGTGTATTTCTATTGAATGGAATTGCTTGGTCATGGGAAATACCTATATTCAATTTTAGCAGAGGTTGAGCTCCTTGTCAAGCTTTGGTATTTTCAGACTTTTCGTTTTAGTCATTCTGGTGGGTATGTAGTGGTATCTTACTGTGCTTTTAATGCATATTTCCTTAGCTACTAACATGATTGTGCATCTTTTATTCATAGTTTAATGGCCATTTTTATAACCTCTTTTGTGAAGTGCCTTTAAAAATAATTTTCCCATTTTTAAATTGTGGTATTTATCTTTTTCTTAGTACTTGTAGGAGTTTTTCCTGTATTTGGGACATAAGTCCTTTATTTGGATCTATCTCCCTATCCATTCTCACTCTGTGCCTTGCCTTTTTACTTTTTAAATATTGTCTTTTAATTAACATAAGTTTTCATTTTAACTTAATCAAATTTGCCAACTTTATCCGGTACAATTTCTTTGTATCAAAAGAGCTTAACAAAATGTTGTCTTTCCCAATGTCATAAAGATATTTTCTATGTTTTTCTCTAGAAATTTTATGGTTTTGTCTTACATATTTAATTTACTATTTATAATTAATTTTTAAGAAAAATTTATATTCAATAGGCTATAATTCATTGTGATTATTATTTTTAGGTTCTCTTATTTAAACAGTTTCACTATGAAACAACTGACATACAATAAAGTGTATTTAAAGTGCACATTTTGATAAGTTTTAACCTATGTGTACAACCATGAAATCATCATAACAATCAAGAATATAAACACAGACTATCCCCAAAAGTTCATTAATGCCCCATTGGTAACCCCCCACTCCTATACTTCATCTCCAGGCAGCCACTGATCCACTTTCTCTCACTATACATTAATTTGCATTTCTAGAGTTTTATATAAATGGAATCATACAACATGTACCATCATTTTTTCAGCCTTTTTTTTTTTTCACTCAGCACAATTATTTTGAAATTTATCCATATTGTTGCATGTATCAACAGTTTAATCCTGATGTTGAGCTGTATTAATTTGTATGGGTAAAAAACAATTTTATATCCCCCTGTTGATGGATACTTAGGTTGTTATTAGTTTGAGAGGATTACAAATAAAGCTGCTACTAACATTAGTGTACAAATCTTTGTATGGTCATATACTTTAATTTCTATTGGGTAAATGCCTAGGAATATGTATTAGTCTGTTATCACACTGCTAATAAAGACATACCTGAGAGTGGGTCATTTAGTCATTTATAAAGGAAAGAGATTTAATTAACTCACAGTTCAGCATGGCTGGTGAGGCCTCAGGAAACTTACAATCATGGCAGAAGAGGAAGCAAACACATCCTGCTGCACATGGCAGTAGCAAGGAGAAGTGCTGAGAAAAGTGGGGGAAAGCCCCTTATAAAACCGTCAGATCTCGTGAGAACTCGCTATCATGAGAACAGCATGAGGGTAACTGCCTCCATTATTAAATTACTTCCCACTGGGTCCCTCCTGTGACATGTGGGTATTATGGGAACTGAAATTCAAGATGAGGTTTGAGTGGGGACACAGACAAACCATATCAGAATTGAATGCTTTGTTCATATGGATAGTGTATGTATAGATTTTTGAGAGACTGCTAATCTGTCTTCCAAAATTATTGTGCCATTTTATATCGCCACCAGCAGTGTAAGAGGGTTTGAGATGCTCTATATCATTACCAACACTTGGTATGGTCAGTCTTCTTAATTTTTAATATTTTAATACATATGTAGTGGTATCTCATTGCTCATATCTTAACTTGCACTTCCTTCGTAACCACTGACACATACCATTTTATGTATTTACACACCATTTTATATGTAACGCTCATTTGCGTTCTGTATCTTCTTTGATCTAATGCCTGGTAAATCTTTTGCTTGTTAATTTAGTGAGGTTTTTAAAAATTACTAATAAGTATTGAGAGTTCTTTATATGTTCTAAATACAAGTCGTTTTATCAGATATGTAGTGTGCTAATATTTACTTCCAGTAAGTTACTTGTCTTTTTCTTGTCTTAAAAAGTGTCTTTTAAAGAGAAGAACTTAATTTTAATTAGGTCCAACTTATCAATATTTTATTTCTTGAATCATTATTTAGGTTTCTATCTAAGAAATATTTGCCTCACTCAGTATCAAAAATAATTTTTTAATATTATCTTCTATAAATATTACAGTGTTAGGTTTTTTATTTATGTCTATTCTTCTAGAGAAAATTTTGTAGATGGTTCAAAGTATGATTAGAAACTTTTTAGATTGGTAGATATTCAATTGCTCTTGTACCATTTGTTGAAAAAATCTTCACTTTATACATTTAATTGCTTTCTGTACCTTTGTTGAAAATCAGTTGATCATATAAGTGTAGGTCTATTTCTGGAAAATGTATTTCGATCCATTAATCTATTTGTTCATCTTATGCCATCACCATACCATCCTGATTTCTATAGATTTACAGTAAGTCATGAAATCAGATATTTTAAATCCTTCACACATTTTTTTCAAACTGATTTTAACTACTTGTTTCTTTGCATTTCTATATGAAGGTTAGAATCAACCAATGAATTTATACCAAAAGAATAATCATTTTCATTGGGATTTGTAGAATTTCTACATCAGTTTGGGGGCAGTCTGACAAGTTTTGAGTTACTGGGTTTTCCAACCTGTGACTCTAACACATCTCTATAATTATTTAGCTCCTCTATTTTTTCTTCACAAGGTTTCAGTTTTCCATGTATATAGTTTGAACACCTTTTGCTAGTTTTATTTTTAAGTATTTTATATTTTTATGCCCTTGAAAATTGGATTATTTCTGTAAATTTACATTTTGATTGTTTATTACTGGTATATAGAAATATAATTGATTTTGTATATTGATGTTGTATCCTGAAACATTGCTAAAATTATGTATTTGTCCAGGTAGTTTTTTTGTACAGTTCATGTGATTTTTTCAGATGTACATGATTATGTCATCTGTGAATTCAGACAGTTTTACTTTTTTCTCTCTGAGCAGGATTCTTTTTAATTGCTTTTTCCTCTTCTCACCTTATTACACTGACTAGAAATTCCAATGCAATGATGAGTAGAAGTGTTGAGAATGGACAGCTTTATCTTATTGTTTTATTTTGGAGGACAATTATTTAATCTTTCACCATTACTTGTAGTTTTTTTGTAGATACCCATTATCAGGCTAAAGAGGTTCATTCTTATTTCTAGTTTGCTGAGTGAGATTTTTAATCAGGAATGGATACGGGATTTTGCAATTTTTTTCTTATTCTTTTGAGATTATCATATGATTTTTCATTTTCAGTCTGTTAATATGGTGAATCAAATTAGTTTTCAAATGTTTAAGATCAGCTGATTAGCAACTGTAATTCCACCTGTAAATTTAATTCACCTGTGCCATGTGCATTGTTTTCCTATTACTGCTGGGCAAATTACTGCAAATTTGGTGGCTTAACACACCACCATTTATTCTGTTACAGTTATGGAGGTCAGAAAGCCAAAAAGAATCTTAAAGGGCTAAAATCAAGATGTCCTCAGGGCTGGTTCCTTCTGGGGGCACCAGAGGAAAATCTGTTCTTTGCCTCTTTCAGCTTCTGAAGCTTCCAGCATTCCTTGGCTCCTGGCCACATCACTCTAATCTCTGCTTCCTTAGTTAGATCACCTCCTTTGCTTCTGACTCCTGCATTCCTATCATAAGAACCACTGAAAATACATCCAGCTCACTTAGATAATCTTCTCACCTCAAGATCCTTAACTCAATCACATCTGCAAATACCCTCTTGATAAGGAAACATTTCACAGGTTCTAAGGATTATATTGTGGGCATATTTTGGAGATCATTATTCAGCCTGTCATACTGTGTAGGCTAATATAGTAACAGGTTTGGGGGATATGGACATAAACATATTTGGTAGCCCATTATTCTCCCTACCACACCCCCTTTTGCATGACTATTTCTTCTGGAAATGTTAAGGGGCAAATTGGAATTTTTCCATCCATTCTTCACAATTCTTAGCTCTTCTCTCATACTTTTCATCTATTTGTCTTATTACATTACATTCCTAGGCTAATTACTTTGTTCAGTCTTTCAGTTCATTAATTGACTCTTCAGTTATTTTCATTCTGCTATTTATCTATTCATTTATTTTTCCTAATTATCCTATAAGTTCCAGAAATGCGGTTCTGATTCATAGCAGCCAGTTTTTAAATCGCCTGAAGATATTTATTCTGAAGTAGTTTTTTCTGTATCATAAGTTAAATTTATTTTGGGGAGGGCACTAACTTTTCTGAATATTTAGTCTAATGTGTCTTTCAAGGTGCCTGGTTTTCCAAATATGTGATGATTATTGGCTGCTCCTATTTGTAATTTAAAGCTAGACTGAACAATATCGGAAGCTGGAACACACTTTATTAGTTGGAATGCACATCTCTGTTTACTTGTCATGAATCCAAATCCAGTGTACCTAGATATTACAAGAGCATGTTACTAGTAACTACAAATGAGAGGAAGGATGCATATTCAAAGATTATGTGTTTATCTTGAGTGTTCTATCTTGTTTCTCTGGACATGAGACATATTCCTTACATCTCACAAGTTAAGTACACTTCTGACTACTTTGTTGGAGATTGACTGCAGCTGTTTCAAAAATAAAACCTTCTATATGTACAGAAGTAATCTTTATATTCTTACAAATTTACCAGCTCTGTAATGTCTGTTTCCTCAGTGTCAACACTCATGCTAAGAGCCCTTCCAAGTAAAGTTACTCACTTTGTTTATATATTTGTTCTTAGGGCTTTTTCTCAAGGGCAAATGCAGTTGCCACCAGATGTTAAATATGGAGAAGGGAAAGAAGTTCAGTGCAGCAGCTGTTTCAAATTTAGTCCTTTAATTAATTTCTCTGATGATTTTCCCATATTGCTCTCCAGCTCTTTGTATGTGGTGACTCTTAGCTTGGTTATTTTTCTGGAGATCCGTGAGAATGCTAACTTTAACTTCAGTAGTCGCTTCTCCCCAAAGTGAATTTTCTGTGTCCTCGTTTTCCCTTTACAATAATCCATTCTGCTTTATTTTCCTTTCTCTAATTTTTTTTTTTTTTGGTTTTCCTATGATTTATAACCATAAGCTGAATGTCTGGGCCATCCAGTATGTTCATCTTAAGCTATAATAGATATTACTACATTGTTACAAAGAGATTGAAACAATAACAACAGTCCTACCACAGTTAACATTTTTCTACATTCTCACAATATTTAGTATAATCATACTTTCTAAATTTTGCTTGACTGGCAAGTATAAAATAGTATCTCATTGCAGTTTTAATTTCCATTCTCCTGAGCATTGGTAAGACACAGTATCTTTTCTTGTGTTTGTTGAATATTCTATCTCTTCTGTGAATTGACGTTTTATTGGTTAACTTTTTCTTTTATTTTCTTTCTTCCTTCTTTCTCTCTCTCTCTTTTCCCCTTTTCTTTTCTTTTCTTTTTTCTTTTTCTTTTTCTTTTTCTTTTTCTTTTTCTTTTCTTTAGATGGAGTTTCACTCTCGTTGCCCAGGCTGGAGTACAATGGCACTGCACCTTCCACTTCCCAGGTTCAAGCAATTCTCCTGCCTCAGCCTCCCGAGTAGCTGAGATTACAGGCACCCGCCACGATGCCCAGCTAATATTTGTATTTTTAGTAGAGACAGGGTTTCTCCATGTTGGCCAGGCTGGTCTTGAACTCTTGACCTCAGGTGATTCACGCCCAAGGTGGTGTGATTACAGGTGTGAGCCACTGTGCCACTGTGCAGGCCAACTTTTCTTTTATTTAATGAATGAAGAGTTTCTCTCTCTGTGTGTGCGTGTGTGTGTGTGTGTGTGTGTGTGTGTGCGTGTGTGTGTGTTTGATAGTTTTGACTCATTTCAACTTTGTTGTTTTCTGTAACTTATATTTTAAGTTCAGGGGTACAGAACTCTTCATCCCAAAACAACAGAATATACATTTTTCTCAGTGTGATATGGCACTTACTCAAAAATTGATCACAAAATCAGAAGTAAAATCATAACAAACACTCTCTGGGACCACAGCTCAATCAAATTAGAAATGAAGATTAAGAAAGTCACTCAAAACCACACAATTACATGGAAATTGAATAACCTGCTCCTGAATGACTTTGGGGTAAATAATTAAATTGAAGCAGAAATCAAGAAGTTTTTTGATATTAGTCCTTAGTCAGATGTATAGAGTGTGAAGATTTTTTCCCACCTTGTGGGTTGTCTGTTTACTCCACTGACTGTTCCTTTTGCTGTGCAGAAGCTCTTTAGTTTAAGTCCCACCTATTTGTCTTTGTTTTTTATTGCATTTGCTTTTGGGTTCTTGGTCATGAAATCTTTGCCTGAGCCACTGTCTAAAAAGGTTTTTCCCATGTTATCTTTTAGAATTTTTATAGTTTAAGGTCTTAGATTGAAGTCCTTAATACATCTTAAGTCTATTTTTGTATGAAGTGAGAGATGAGGATCTGGTTTCATTCTCCTACATGTGTCTTGCCCATTATCCCAGCAGTATTTGTTGAATAGAGTGTCCTTTCTCCACTTTATGTTTCTGTTTGCTTTGTCAAAGATCAGTTGGCTGTAAGTATTTGGTTTATTTCTGGGTTCTCTATTCTGTTCCATTAGTCTATGTGCCTATTTTTGTACCATTACTATGCTGTTTTGCTGACTATGGCCTTATGGCATAGTTTGAAGTTGGCTAATGTGATGCCTCTAGAATTGTTCTTTTTGCTCAATCTTGCTTTGGCTAGGTGGACTTTTTTGATTCCATATAGAATTTTAGTATTGTTTTTTCTAGTTCTGTGAAGAATGATGGTGGTATTTTGATGGGAATTTCACTGAATGTGTACACTGCTTTTAGCAGTATGGTCATTTTCACAATATTGTTTCTTCCCATCCCTGAGCATGAGATGTGTTTCCATTTGTGTCATCTATAATTTCTTTCAGCAGCATTTTGTAGTTTTCCTTGTAGAGGTCTTTCACCTCCTTGGTTAGGTATATTCCTAAGTATTTTAATTTTTTGCAGCTATTGTAAAAGGTGCTGAGTTCTTGATTTGATTCTCAACTTGGTCACTGTTGACATGTAGCAGAGCTACTGATTTGTGTACACTAATTTTGTAACCTGAAACTTTGCTGAAATTATTTATCAGTTCTAGGAGCTTTTTGGAGGAGTCTTTAGGGTATTTTAGGTATACAATCATATCATCAGCAAACAATGACAGATTGACGTCCTCTTTACCAATTTGGATGCCTTTTATTTCTTTCTCTTGTCTGATTCTTCTGGCTAGGACTTCCAGTAGTATGTTGAATCTAACAATGAACTGAAACAAATTAGCAAGAAAAAAACAGCCCTATCAAAAAGTGGGCTAAGGACATGAATAGGCAATTCTCAAAAGAAGATATACAAATGGCCAAAAAGCATGGAAAAATGTTCAACATTACTAATGATCAGGGAAGTACAAATCAAAACCACAATATGATACCACCTTACTCCCACAAGAATGGCCATAATAAAAAAATAATAGATGTTGTCATGGATGTGGTGAACAGGGAACACTTCAATACTGCTGGTAGGAATGTAAACTAGTACAACCACTATGGAAGACAGTGTGGGGACTCCTTAAAGAACTAAAAGTAGAACTACCATGTGACCCAGCAATCCCACTACTGGATATCTACCCAGAGGAAAATAAGCCATTATAAGAAAAAGATACTTGCACACACACATTTATAGCAGCACAATTCACAACTGCAAAAATGTAGAACCAGCCCAGATGCCCATCAATCAAGGAGCAGATAAAGAAATTGTGAGAGAGAGAGAGAGAGATAACAGTTCATTGATATATATGTGTATGTATCACAGTTTATTCATATATACATACATATATAGATACATTATATATAACATATTTATATATTATATATATAAATATTATATATTTATATGATAGAATACTACTCAGCCATAAAAAGGGAATGAAATAATGGCATTTGCAGCAACCTGGATGAGATTGGAGACTATTATTCTATGTGAAGTAACTCAGGAATGGAAAACCAAGCATGGTATGTTCTCACTTATAAGTGGGAGCTAAGCTATGAGGATGCAAAGGCATAAGAATGATACAATGGACTTGGGGACTTGCAGGGAAAGGATGGGAAGGAGATGAGGGATAAAAGACAACAAATTGGGTTCAGTGTATGCTGCTCGGGGGATGCGTGCCCCAAAATCTCACAAATCACCACTAAAGAACTTATGTGACCAAATACCACCTGTTCCCCCAAACCTATGGAATTAAAAAATTAGAAAAAAATAATAAAATTTGTAAGTTAAACATGTGAAATTATATAAAAAATAAGTTCTTTGAAGCTAATGAGAACAAAGATACAACATACCAGTTTTTCTGGAACACAGCTAAGGCAATGTTGTGAGGGAAACTTTTAGCACTAAAATGCCCATATCAAAAAGTTAGAGAGATCTCAAGTTAACAACCTAACATCACAGCTACAAGAACTAAGGAACTAAGAGAAAACAAACCCCAAAGCTAGCAGAAGACAAGAAGGAACAAGAGTGGAACAAGGAATTTCTAATATATTCTGGTTAGTAATCCTTGATCATATGGAATTGCAGATATCTTTTGCCAAGTTGTGGCCTATCTTTTATTTTATTTATATTAATTTTTGATTTATAAAAATTACTGGTTTTAATATAGTAAAATCTATCTTTTCTTTCTGCTCCATGCTTTGGTATTTTATTACAATACAATTCTGTTACCAGGAGTTCATAAATAGCCTCTTCTATTTTTTTAACAAAATTAAAACATTGCTTTTTTATATTTAGGTCTTTCTTTTACCTGGAGATACACACACATGTGCACACACACGTGCACACACACATATGTGTGTATACATATACATACATACACATATGTGTGTATACGTATATATGTATGTGTATATGTAGGTGTGTGCACACATACATATACACACATACATGTATACGTGTGTGCTCTTGTGTGTGTGTGTGTGTGTGAGAGAGAGTTAGGAATTCATTTTTCTTCTATATATATTCAAATATCCCCACATCTTTCATTCAATAGACTATCATAGTTTTTCATTAGTCTTCAGTGCCTTTTATTTCATTTTAAAAGTTTTTGTATTTTTTCTTGGATCTTTATTTTATTCCATTGTTTTATTTGTCTGTTTCTTTTTTGATACTACACTTTGTTATGTACAATGTATTTATAGGAATTATCCAATAGGGCAATACTCACTATGTTGTTGTTGTTTTTTTCCACAAAGGAATTGGTTACTTTTCACCCTTTAATTTTCCAAATAAACTTTAGAATCAGCCTGTTAAGGTTCAGAAGTAGCAATGTTGGGATTTTTTACTAGAATTATTCTTACTATTTGGATATATCTAATGATATGTGGCAGCTTCACCATCGTAATTCTATCAATGTATACAGGCCACTTATTCTTTATTGTATGACATACATAATAAAGTTTTAGATCATTCACCATAAAAATCTTGCATCTCTTTCTTTAGATTTTTTCCTCCATGTACCTAATTACTTTTCTGCCTTATAAATGACCATTATTCAATTAGTGATTCATTGCTGGTATATAGAAATGCAAATGCATTTGTATAATAATCTGATTTCCTGACTCATTAGCAAATGTTCTTATTAATTTTAATAATTTGTTTATAAATTCTGTTGCATTTTCTAAATAGGTGAGTATAGCAGATGGAAATCAGGAAAGTTTTCAACACTTACATCTTTGCTTTCTTCTCTAGTTTTGCTCATAAGACTGTATTCTGCACAACTCTAGGGAATACCATTTATATAGAGTGCATGATGCAAAATGCAGCAATACTATGCACCTGCAAGGGCCTCCAGAAGAAGCAGTGCTAGCAGATAGCCTTGTCATATTTCTGACTCGTTAAGAAAGGGATTCTAATGTGTTGCTATGGTGTATTTTCTGCAGGTTTTTTGGTAGATACACTTTATAAAGTTAAGTATGCTTCTTTCTCATCTAATCGCTAAGCATCTTTTTTCCTAATTGGTATTGAACTTTATCACTTTTTAAAATTCCCTAGTAAGACAGTCACATATTTGTTCCTCTGTAATCTCTTAATTTGGTAAATTGCAATAATAGACTATCCAAAGTTAAACTCTTATATTTGTGAGGCAAAACCAATTTCATCATAATTGTGTGTATATGGAAAGAGAGCGAGCACGCACAATATTTGATTTACTGAGCTATTTTGATAATTTTTAGTTTCTATGTTCATAAGCCCTAGAGTTTTCTTTTTAAAGAATCATTGTCTGATATTGGTATAAAGGTCATAGTATTCTCATAAAGTAAGAGTGATAGCATTGCTTTAATATCTTTGAATTTTCTATGAGAGTTTCTATAATATTAGGATTTTCTGTTTCTTGATTGTTTTGGTGAAACTCATCTGTAAAGCTGTTTGTGGTAGAATGTTTTTAAATTATGTTTAATTTCTTTAGTGATATTGGCCTATTCTGCCTTTTGTATTCTCTGTGTTAGTTTTAGAAAGGTGGATTTTGTTTGTGTTTAAGAAGTTGTTCATTTAATACAAGTTTCAAATCCATTTACCTAACTTTGTAAGAATGTCATTCTTTCATTTATCTCTTAAATCTTCCCTTCATCTATACGTGTCCCTCTTTTACAATGAATTCTCATATTTACTTAGAACTTCTCTTTTCTTCTTGACAGATCATGCCAGTTTATTGATAGGATTAGCTTATCTATTAGTTTTTTAGAATAACTATTTGCTTTGGTTTTCTACTTAATTTTTTTATATTTTATTGTTGTATAATTTTATATTTGTTTTCCCTATTCAATTATCTTTTTCATTATTCTATTTTATTTTACTCTAGATTCTTACATGAATATTCATCTCATCATTTTCATATTTTTAGCATAATTTTTAACAACATCAGTTTTGTACTAATTGAGCGTTTAGCTTTATCCTATAAAACGAGACATGTATATAACATTTACATTATTCCATTTATTTTTCTTCCTTGAAAAATATATTTTAATTTTATTTTGCCATAAGTTACGGGGGTACAGATGGTATTTGGTTACATGAGTAAGTTCTCATAGGAGATTTGTGAGATCCTGCACCCATCATCCGAGCAGTATACACTGCACCATATTTGTTGTCTTTTATCCCTCGCCTTCCCTCCCTCCCTTCCCCCCAAGTCCCCAAGGTCTATTGTATCATTCTTATGCCTTTGCATCCTCATAGCTTAGCTCCCACATATCAGTGAGAACATACGACGTTTGGTTTTCCATTTCTGAGTTACTTCACTTAGAGTAATAATCTCTAATCTCATCCAAATCATTGCATATTTTTTAAGTGTTCTAATTTAAATTGTATTGTGTTAAGAAATGTGATACATGTAGTAATAATTTTTGAAAATTTGTTGAGACTGGTTTTATGACCTGGTAGGCATTAATTTTCATTAATGTTTATTATATACTTGAGAAAAATGTAAAATCATTTAGCCCCAGGGTTCTAAGGCTCTTAGATCAAGCTTGCTAATTATGTTGCTCAACCCACTTGTCAACTGTGCTATTCTGTTGTTTTAAATCCTTAGATTTTTTTTTTTTTGTCTGCTTTTTCTATTGAATACTGAGAGTGGTGTACTAAATAATCTTACTGCTGTCCACAATAATTTTGAATTTTTCAATGTAATGTTGTCATTCTGTTTATTTCTATTGAATACTGAGAGCAGTTAACTAAATTATCTTACTGCTGTCCACAATAATTTTAAATTTTTCAATTCAATGTTGTCATTCTGTTTATTTTTCTATTATACATCATATATAGATGTATGTGCCTATATGTAGTGTGTACATAGCCATGTAATACACATGCAGGTTCAGGACTACCATATTTTCCTGGTAAAGTTTATTTTTTTTAATGATAATATAATGCTGTATTTTATCACCACAAAGCTTTGATTTTGAGGTTAACATTTTATTTCTGATATGACTATATGTGCCAGGTTTCCTTTTTCGAGAATCTATCTCATAAAGCTTTATTCCAATTATTTTACTTTCAACATTTTTTATCTTTATCTTTTAAATATTTGTCTTGTAAAACACATGTAACTGAGTTCATTGATTTTTTGAAGGGTTTTTTGTGTCTGTCTCCTTCAGTTCTGCTCTGATCTTAGTTATTTCTTGTCTTCTGCTAGATTTTGAATTTGTTTGCTGTTGCTTCTCTAGTTCTTTTAATTTCGATGTTGGAGTGTCAGTTTTAGATCTTCCCATGCTTTCTCTTGTGGGCATTTAGTGCTATAAATTTCCCTTTACAAACTGCTTTAAATGTGTCCCAGAGATTCTGGTACATTGTGTCTTCTTTCTCATTGGTTTCAAAGAACATCTTTATTTTTTGCCTTCATTTTGTTGTTTACCAAATATATTATTTTGCTAGGGCTGCCATAACACAGTACCAAAAACTGCATGCATGACTTAAACACAGAAATTTATTGTCTCACACTTTTAGAGGCTGGAAGTCTGAGATCAAGGTGTCAGTAGCATCGGTTCCTTTAGAAGTCTGTGAGGAAATATCTTCTCTACGCCAGTTGTCTAGTTCCTGGGGCATTTCTGGCAATCTTTGGAGTTCTTTTGTTTATGGAGGCATCAGCCTGATCTCCACCTTCATCTTTTCAGGGTGTTCTCCCTGTGTGTGTATCTCTCTGTGCCCACATTTATCCTTTTCCTAAGGCCACTAGTCATGTTGGATTAGGGGCCTACCCTACACTGGCATGACCTCATCTTATTACCTCTACAATAACCCTATTTCCAAGAAAATTTAGATTCTGAGATACTGGGGCTTAGGACTTCAACATATGAATTTTGGGAGGCATAATATGTAACACTGAGTTTTAAAAATCTGTATGTATGTAAATATATATTTAATTATATACAATATTGTAAACATTTGCATGCAGATATGTGTGTATATGTGTGTACAAACATCGTATATATGAACATATATTTGAATTTATGTCTACTTTTTTGCTTTCTAATTTACCTATTATATACTTACTCTTCTCTTTTCCTGGCTTATTTTTAACTGATCAAATAGTTTTCTTTTTTCACTTTTATATGTTATACACTAAATTTCTACGTTTTAGGGATTAATCCTTAAAATTTAATTAATCTCTATCAGAACTATACAAGAAACTTAGAAAAATGTCATGATCATATACTTATATGATTCAAATTATTACCTAGTAGGTTTTTATTTCTAACTTGTTATGAACACCCTTATAAGGTAGTCATTGTTATTACCATTGTTTCATATAAATAATATTTATAAAAATCTGTATATTTATTTTTTGCTTTGCTGAGTATCCTTTCTTGTCTCCATGTCCTCCCTCTGGACCCAAGTTTCTTCTTCTTGATGTATGTATCTTAGATACTAATTTAGTAAGGGGCTTTTTAAAAATTTAGTTTTGTTTTGGGCCGGGCGCGGTGGCTCAAGCCTGTAATCCCAGCACTTTGGGAGGCCGAGACGGGCGGATCACGAGGTCAGGAGATCAAGACCATCCTGGCTAACACGGTGAAACCCCGTCTCTACTAAAAAAATACAGAAACTAGCCGGGCGAGGTGGCGGCGCCTGTAGTCCAGCTACTCGGGAGGCTGAGGCAGGAGAATGGCGTGAACCTGGGAGGCGGAGCTTGCAGTGAGCTGAGATCCGGCCACTGCACTCCAGCCTGGGCGACAGAGAGAGACTCCGTCTCAAAAAAAAAAAATTTAGTTTTGTTTTTCTGAAAAACAGTCTTATAAGTTTTAATTTGAAAGCTGTTTCCTCTCTTTTCTTCTTACCTGCTACACTAAGTTCTCTCTATTTTTGTGCTTTCCAGTATTACAGCAACGTGTTCAAATGTAGATTTTGAAAATATCAAAATACGAAAATTTTAAATACCCAGATTTTATTTAGTATTTATTGTGCTTTCTAAATCTGAAAGCATGATTTCTTCATTGGCTGTGGAAAATCATTACCCATCATATCTTTAATTGCCAAATCCCCTTTCTCTCGATTTCTTTCCTAGGAATTTTAATGCAGGTCCATTGTAAATTCCTCCTAAAAGTTGTCAGTGTTCTGGATTTTGGCCATTCCAATAGCCGTGTAGTGGCATCTCATTGTTGTTTTAATTTGCATTTATACGATGGCATGCAATATGGAGAATCTTTCCACATTTTATTATATATATATGTTCATTCTTTGGTGAGATGTCTGTTAAGGTCTTTGGCCCATTTTTTAATCTGTCTCCTTGGTTTCTTTTTGTTGAGGTCCTACTTTATATTTTTTATTGCATATGGTTGACTTCTTATGGCTTTACTTCTGCTTTTTTTTTTTTTCCTACTCATTTATATTTTGAATCCAGTAATTTTATTAGCCAGTGTTATTGAGGGTCTAATTCTGGTGTTTGTTCTTTCTGCAGACTCTTGTTCTCTGGCTTGATTTATTCTGTTTTTATGCTTTTCTTTGTGAACTTAGATACCCTTTTCAGTGCTTCTTCGGCTTTGAAAGCCCTGTGAAGAATTCATGGAAGGCCCTTCTCTCCAGAGAGTATTTTCACTTCCTATTAAATGGGGCCCTGATGTGTTTAGGGTTTCTTAGACCCCAATTCCTCATAATAGAGAGCTGTGGTTACAAATATGCAGGGAAGATTTTTTCCCCCAAAGCCCATCCTGGGACAGACAGTTTTCCTTTTAGTCTCCTTTGTTGACAGAGAGATATTATTCTAGCACATCGTTTTACCTGCAGTGTAGCCCCTTGAGGGTTCCAGGTTTATGCAGGGTCTAAGTTCCCACTTCCATTTTTAAAAGACAAAAGGCCTTGTTTTCTTCCCTGGCAGGCATTAAAACTCAAACCTCTTGGCTAGTAAGCATAGCAAATGCTCCCAGGATAGTTGCTGCATGGGTGGCAGCTTACAAATTTAATTTTCACACGTCCCTCTGTTTAGGTCCCTGAAGATATATCTTTCTTTCTCAGAAGCTCAGTTATGCATCTGAAAGAATGTTTGTTACATTTTATCTATCATTTCTATGTGTGTTTTTTTTTCTTTAGAAGTTTTTCAAAAAGTTCCCCAGATAGCCAGAAGTAGAGATATTCTGACTGCTTTCTCTATTTTAAATATACATCAAAATTACAGTCCATTGATGACCTTCTCTTGCGTTTTCCAGCATTGTTAACTATTTATTGGCTTTGGTTTTTTTAAGCAATATATTGTCCATTATTCAAAGAGATTTTTGTGAAGAAGGTATAAAATGTAGGTGAACTCAGTCTACCATCTTAACTCGATTTTTGAACTGGGTCTTGAAGGTTGAATAGAAACTTGCCAGGTAGAAATGGAGGTGAAGGCCAGGCTATGCTAAGGAAAGGCAATCATGAAAAAACACTTTCCTTAGGTAATTATGAAAACTATAGCAGGCAAGCGCTATCCATTAGGACAGATATGCCAAATGAATCTGAAAGTGAGATAGGTTTAAATGATATTAAAACAGATCTTGCATGATACTACCAAGAGTCTGCTGTCCTGTTACATAATTCAGCAAATATAGTTGTCATTTTTTATTACTTACTAGGCAGTAGGTACTGTACTAGAGATTTTACATAAGGTGTTATGCTTATTCATATTTTATTAGGAAAGTGAGCCAAAGAGAGATTTAATTAGTAAAGTGAGCCAAAGAGATCTGTGTGTTAAGGTCACAGAGATCCCAGGAGGTGAAGTCAAGATTTCGTCTGACTGAAGAGCTTATGAACTAAATCACTTTCTGCAGCATTCCCCAATAAATAAAAATAAATCACTAAAAGTTTTTAAGAAAAGAGTGAAGTAGTGAGACTGATTATTTAGGAAGATTATTCTGTTGATCTGGTAGTGAAATGAATGACGGAATTACATACCACTCATAGCAGCTACTTATCAACCCAGAGAAAAAAGTGGCAGCCTGGGAAACAAAGCGAAGAACAAGAGAGGACCTTGCAGGGGAGCTTAACTTATTTATGCCTAGTGTTCCAATATTGGAACACTAAGCTTGTGGAAGTTATTTATATCCTACTGCTCAAGGTCATTGCCAAGGTCTGATTTTTCACACACACACACACACACAAATTATAACCTCCATAAATGGGTTAAAGGTCTTTACTTTTACTCTTCATGGGATTTTGGAGGTCATTGGAATATTGTAGCAGAGGAGTGAGATCTTTACAAACTTTAAAAGAAGCATTTTTTTCAACTTTTATTTTAGATTCAGGGAGTACATGTGCAGACTTTTACATGGGCGTATTGTGTGATGCTGAGGTTTGGGGTACAACTGATCTCACCACCCAGGTAGTAAGTATAGTACCCAACAGGTTGTTCTTTAACCCCTTGCTCACCGCCCTCCCTTTCCCCTCTAATAGCCCTAAGTGTCTTTTGCTCCTGTCTTTGTGTCCCTGGGTACCCAGTGTTTAGCTTCCACCTATAAGTGAGAACATGTGGTATTTGGTTTTCTGTTCCTGACTTAATTTGCTTAGGGCAATGACCTCTACAAATAAAAGGGAACTCTTATACCCCATTGGTGGGAATATAAATTAGTTCAACCCCTGCAGAAAGGAGTTTGGAAATTTCTCAAATAACTCAAAACAGAACTACCACTTGACTCAGCAATTCCATTGCTGGGTATATACCATAAGGAAAATAAATCGTTCTACCAAAAAGAAAGATGCACTTGTATGTGTATTGCGGCACCATTCACAATAGCAAAGACATGGAATCGACCTAGGCACCCATCCATGGTGTAATGGATAAAGAAAATGTGGTAAATATATGCTATGAACTCCTATGCAGCCACAAAAAAGGAGTATTTTTATGGCTATATAGAGAATGGAGGTTAGGAGGGCAAGGGTTAAAGCAAAGAATTATGCATTACTCACGTACTCTATTGTCTTGATTTATAAGTATATAATATTTGGGTCTCCTCGGTTGGTAAGCAGAGGTGAGGGATATGAGAGTATTCAGAGTCCAGTTCTTGGAGGACCAGCAGAGTACAGTGGTCCAAGGATGGCCATGTTGTCTTCTGAAGAGGAAAGGTGAGTCAGAGAGATCAACATTGGAGAAGTCATAGGGGTGGTACAGTGTAGCATCAGTGACAGAAACACAAATCACATTCCCTTTGGTCAACAAGGGAATCCTAGGCTTCAGAAATTCTTCTAAAAACTGGAAAAGATAAAGAGGTTTTGTGATGTGGGTACAGAAAGAATGTGAGCTGACGGTGGAGTTGCGAACACTCATGAGTAATCCTATATAGATGAGAAATGACTGACAAATGCAGGTTCATGTTACACATGTGCTTTCTCATTTAATATTTTAGATTTTGTGAAACAGGCATTATTTTCGATTTATAGATAGAAAACAGTCTCAGAGATGTTAGCTAATTTTTCTAAAACTAACCAGCATTAACTGGCAGAGGTGGAATTCAAACAGACTTTTTTTTGGCTCTAAAAGGTGGGTACCTTTTGAGGACACCATCCTGGAAGGAAGGCTTTGTTTTAATTCAGATGAAAATTGCTCTGCAATGGATTGGAACTCAGAGGACAACAATCTTCTTACTCGTGAGTGTTGGTGTCTCTAGGATAGACACAAGCACCTGCCTCCACATGCCTTTCAGAAAACAAGTGGCATGGCAGGAGAAGAAGAAGACCAAACCCCAGAAGGAATGTGAGCTGACGGTGGAGTTGTGAACCCATTTGCAACATCCTTTCAAGAACAGCTAAAATTATTAGGCACTAGCCGAAAAGGATCCATACACAGTAGTTAAGCCACTGTTGACTTAATTTGGGAATAAAATAGAAGCGTGATTAAACCCTGAAATTGTAAAAAAAAGAATAGAGATTTCATTATATAAAGTAGTTATTGGGTTGGTGCAAAAGTAATTGCAGTTTTTGCCATTAATTTTAATACATTTTCTGCACTTAAAATAATTTAGAGAAGGTCAAAAGAAAATAGTCTAAAAATATTTTCAAATCTATGAAAGAAAAGGAAATTTTTTTAACCATGCCAAAAGTTCTACACAGAAAAAAAGATCAATAACCAGATTGAAAAATTAGCAGAGGATGGCAATATCCAGCTATAGAGAAAGAAATGTAAATGACCAGTCAATAAGAAGAAAGATGCTAAATCTTACTTGTAATTTCAAATTGCAAATTTAAACAATGAGATGTCATTTGTCACCTCTGGCCAATGTACAAATACTAAGAGGATTGATAATGCTCAACTTTGGCAATGGTACAGAGAAACCCTCACACATAGTTGGCTGAAGGGTACACTGACACATTTTTATGGAGTCATTTGTCAATATCAATAAGCATTTAATAAATTTTAAATTTTATAATAGTTTTAGATTTACAGAAAAATTAAGAAGATAGTACAGAGAATTTCTATACACCCCACACCCAGTTTCCCTTATTAAGATATTACATTGCTATGGTATATTTGTCACAACTAATATTGATACATTATGACTAAGTCATCACTTCACTCAGGTTTCCTTAGTTTTTACATAATGTGCCTCTTTTGTTCTAGGATTCATCTAGAACAGCATATTACATTGAGTCCTCGTATCTTCCTAGGCTTCTCTTTGCTATGACAGCTTCTCAGTCTTTTCTTTCTGATGACGTTGACAGTTTCAAAGAGGGCTGGTTAGGTATTTTATAGAATGTTCCTCAATTGTGATTGTTTGATTTTTCTTCGTGTCTCAACTGGGATAATATGTTCTTGGGAGAAAGATGAAAGAGGTAAAATGCCATTATCGTATCATATCTAAACAGCGTAAATTCTCAGTATGACTTCTTCTTATTGATGTTAATCTTGATCACCTGGTAAAGGAAGTGCCTCCCAGGTTTCTCCTCTGTATTCTATTCTTTTCCAAAGCACAGGGTACTCTCTGGAAAGAAGTCACTATGTACAGTCCGTACTTAAAGAGTGGAGAGGTTTGCTCCAGTTCCTTGATGGTGGATTATCTACATAAATTATTTGAAATTCTTTTGCGTGGGAGATTTTTGTCTTTTCCGCTATTTATTCAATAATTTATATCAGTTTTGATTTGTAGATTTTTATTTTATGCTCTGCATTACAATCTAAGGCTACTTTATTTTGTTGCTGAAATTGTTTCAAATTGAAAAAAAAAAACACTTTTCTATTTTCTAGCACTACAAGACACTCTAGGCTTATCTTGTATATTTACTTCTCCAGCCTTAGGATCAGCCTAGTTCTTTTTATTAGAAAATGATAATAGAAACTGAGATTCTGGTAAAAGCCATGCTTATTGCTAATAGGTGTCTGCTTTCAGGTCTTTTCAGCAGACGAGATGAGAAAATATATGTGTGTATACTAAACCGTTTATGTGTATGTATTTATAAATACTTCTGTATGTTTCTGTGTGTAAACAGCCTTATGTATATTAACCAAAACATGAATTCTTACTGAGGTCTCCAATTCTAATTCACTACCTCATGGATTATTCTAGCTTTTTTCCCAAACTTATTTGTAACCTCCCACTCCAGCAGTGAGAAGCCTGTCTCCCACCATCCACCATCCATTTACTTAATTGTTCAATTGCAGTTCAGTTTACATGTATAGTGGTTTTAGAATTGTTAACCCATACCTCCTGGGGAAACAGCTTTATCAACTAGAGTAGAAGGCTTACGTGCAGTTCATTTTGCCTTTAGTCTTCGAGAGTCTGTTCATTTCCAAACTTACTTAGGTCAGCAGTTCTTTCCCCTACTTCCTTCAGTGAGGTTGCTTCATACACGTAGCACATTAGACCATTTTGTCACAGTCTGCATTCCATCTTGGGATCTCTCAACCTCCTAAATGATTTTTTTTCTTAATTTGCCTACAGGAAGGTCTACTCTGTGTGCTGTAAAGTTCTATGGATTTTGCAAATGCATAAATGTAACCAAATTTATGTAACCAAAATTATAGCATCACAGTATCACCCAATATAGTTTCAATAATCCTCTGTTCCTCACCTAACCAGCCCCCTCCCACAACCACAGGCTGGCAATTAGTGATCCGTTTACCATTTCCACATTTTATACTTTTCTAGAATATTATATAAATATTATAAAACGTGTTTTTAAACTGCCGTTTTCTCTTAGCAATATGTACCAACATTCAGTCTCATTTTTGTGAGGCTTAATAACTCATTTCATTTTATTGCTACATCAATTTCCAAGTATACATGTGCCAGAGTTTATTTATCTGTACAGCCATTGAAGAATATGCTGGTTGCTTCCAGTTTTTGACTATTAGGAGTAAAGATGCTATAAACATTTGCATTCAGGGATTTGGTAAACACAAATTTTCAAATCAGTTTTGCCCATTCCTAGGAGCACAACTGTTAAACAATTTGATAAGACTACATTTAGCTTTGTAAGAAACTGCCTAACTGCCTTCCAGAGTGACTGTACCATTTTGCATTCCCACCAACAAGGAATACAATTTGCTGCTGTTCTGCATTCTTGCCAGCAATTGGTATTGTCAGTTTTTTGGATTTTAACCTTTCTAATAGGTAGTTAGCTGTGTTTCACTGTTGTTTTTATTTGCATTTTCCTAATGACAAATGATGTTACGCATCTTTTCCTCTGCTTATTTGTCATCTATATAATCAGTCCCCTCCTCCAACCAAACACCTGGCAACTTTGGTTTGCCTTCTTTGGTGAGATGCTCAGATCTTTTGTCCCTTTTTTAATTGGATTGTTTGTTTTCTTATTGGCTTTAAGAGTTCTGAATATGTTTTGGGTCCAAATCCTTTATTAGATACATGTTTTGCCAATATTTTCTTCTATCCTGTGGCTGTCTTTGCATTCTGACAGTGTCTTTCACAGAGCAGAGCTTTTTAATTTTAAGAGAGTCCAACTTACCAGTGTTTTCTTTCCTAGATTGTTCTTTTGATTTTGTGTCTAACAATTTATCACTAAACTCACTTGAAATGTCTTTGGTCCTTTGTCAAAAATAAGTTGGCTATGTTTGTGTGGGTCTATTTCTGGGCTTTCTATTCTGTTTCATTGACCTTTGTGTCCATTATTTGCCAATGCCATACTGTTGTGGTTACTGTACTTTTATAAGGCTTGAAATCAGGTAAAGTGAGTCATTTAGCTTTGTTTTTCTTCAGGATTCTTTTGGCTATTCTAAGTACTTGGATAAAAGTACATAAAATGTAAAATTAGTTTGCCAATATCTGCAAATAGCTTGTTAGAATTTTATTAATATTGTGTTGCATCCATAAATCAAGTTAGGATAAATTAATATCTTAATATTGAGTCTTCCAATTTATGAGCATGGAATATCTTTCCATTCATTTACATCTTAAATGTCTTTCATCAGTGTTTTGTAGTTTTCCACATGCAGATCCTATATCTATTTTGTTTGATTTATACTTAAATATTTTATTTTTGGTGGTTTTCTAAATAGTATTTTCTTAATTCACAATCCACGTGTTTATTGCTGGTAAAAAGAAAAACATTGACATTTTTATTTTTCTTGTATATTTCAACCTTACTACACTCACTTATTAGTTACAGGAGACTTTTATAGATACTTTGCGATTTTCTTTCTTTCTTTTTTTTTTTTTTTTTTTTTTTGAGATGGAGTCTCGCTCTGTCACCCAGGCTGGAGTGCTGTGGCCAGATCTCAGCTCACTGCAAGCTCCGCCTCCCGGGTTTATGCCATTCTCCTGCCTCAGCCTCCCAGGTAGCTGGGACTACAGGTGCCGCCACGTCGCCCGGCTAGTTTTTTGTAGTTTTTAGTAGAGACGGGGTTTCACCGTGTTAGCCAGGATGGTCTCGATCTCCTGACCTCGCGATCCGCCCATCTCGGCCTCCCAAAGTGCTGGGATTACAGGCTTGAGCCACCGCGCCCGGCTGCGATTTTCTACGTAGACAGTCATGTTGTCTACAAATAGTTTGAATTTGTCTTTTCTATTTTGTATACTTTTTAATCTCTTTTTTCTTATAAAAGTTACAATTTCTAATACAATTTGCAATAAGTAAGAATGGTGAAAGATAGTATCTTTGCCTTACTCTCAATCTCAGGATAAGGTCTAGTCTCTCACTATGAAGTTTGGTGTAAGCTGTAGGTTTTCTTGAGGATATTCTTTATCAACTTCTAGGATTTCCCAACTATTCATAGTTTGCTAGAGTTTTTGTCATAAATGGGTAGTGAATTTTGACCGTGCTTTCTGCAAGAATTGACATGATCATATGATTTTTGTTGGCTAGCCTGTTGAAAAGATTAATTATATTGAATGATTTTTGAATGTAGAACAGCCTTCCATACTTGAAATAAATCTGAAATGGTCCTGGTATATAATTCTTTTTATATACACTGTTGGAATGAATCTCTTAATATTTGATTGAAGACTTCTTTTAAAAAATGTATGTTCATGAGAGATACGGCTGTATAGATTTTCTTTCCTTAATGTCTTTGTCTGGTTTTAGTATTAGGATAATGCTGGCTTAAGAGCATTAAGTTAATAAGTTAAGAGGTATTGCCTGTGATTCTATTTTCTGAAAGTGATTGCAAATAATTAGTATTATTTCTTTTTTGTATGTTCAGTAGAATTCACTATTGAAAACACCTGAGATTGGTGGGATTTGGGGTGGAAAGATAGTTAATTCTTTATTATTTATTCAATTCCTTTAATTAATATAAGGATATTCCAGTTATCTATTTCTCCTTATGTGGATTTTGGTAGTTTGTATCTTTTAAGAAATTGGTCAATTTCAAACTTGAGAGCAGAGCATTGCTTATAGTATTCCTGTATTATTCTTGATCTTCCTTTCATTTTTGATATTGGAAATTTGTGCCTTGTCTCTCTTTTTTCTTTGTTATCTTGGCTAGGGGTTTTACCATGTTATTGATCTTTAATTTTAAGATTATTATTATTTCAATAGCTTTGGGAGAACTGTTGGTGTTTGGTTACATGGATAAGTTCCTTAAGTATGATTTCTGAGATTTTGGTGCACCCATCACCTGAGCAGTACCACCTGACTACCCAACATGTAGTCTTATTTCTCACCCCCTCCCACCTTCTCCCCTAAATCCCATTGTATCCTTCTTATGCCTTTGCATCCTCATAGCTTAGCTCCCACTTATAAGTGAGAACATGTGATGTTTGGTTTTCCATTTCTGAGCTACTTCACTTATATTATTGGTCTCCAGTTCCATCCAGGTTTCCGCAGATGCCATTATTTCTTTCCTTTTTATGGTTGAGTAGTAGTCTATGATATATCTACATCTGTATCTATATCTATATCTCACATTTTGTTTATCCATTCACTGGTTGATGGGCATTTAGGCTGGCTTCATATTTTTGCAATTGCAAATTGTGCTGCAGTAAACATGAATGTACAAGTGTCTTTTTCATATAATGACTTCTTTTCCTCTGGGTAGATGCCCAGTAATGGGATTGCTGGATCAATGGTAGTTCTACTGTAAAAATTCTAGAAGATAAAGTCAGAAAAACTCTTCAAGACATTGGCCTAGGTGAAGAGTTCATGACCAAGAACCCAAAAGCAAATGCAACAAAAACAAAGATAAGTAGATGGGACTTAATTAAACTAAAAGCTTCTACACAGTGAGAGAAATAATCAGCAGAGGAAACACAACCTACAGAGTGGGAGAAAACATTTGCAAACTATGCATCCAACAAAGGAGTAATATCTAGAATCTATAAGGAACTTAAACAAATAAGCAAGAAAAAAATAATCCCACCAAACAGTGAGCTAAATACATAGACAGTTCTCAAAAGAAGATATACAAATGGCCAAGAAACACATGAAAAGAAAATGCTCAACGTCTCTAATTATCAGGGAAATGCAAACCAAAGCCACAATGTGATACTACCTTGCTCCTGCAAGAATGGCCATAATTTAAAAATCAAATAATAGATGTTGGCACGGATGTAGTGAAAAGGGAACACTTTTATACTGCTGGTGAGAATGTAAACTAGTACAACCACTGTGGAAAATGGTATGGAAATTTCTTACATATTTAATTTTTTTTAATTTTATTATTATTTTTAGAGATAGGTTCTCCCTCTGTCACCCAGGTTGGAGTGCAGTGGTGTGATTATAACCCACTTCAGCTTCAAACTCCTGGGCTAAACCAGTCTTCCACCTCAGCCTCCTGAGTAGCTGGGACTACAGGCACACGCCATCATACCCAGCCAATTTTTTTTTTTTTTTTTTTTTAAATTATTGGTAGAGATGAGATCTCACTATGTTGCCTAGACTGGTCTCGAACTCCTGGCTTCAAGTGATCCTCCAGCCTTGGCCTTCCAAAGTGTTGGGATTACAGGTGTGAGCCACTGCATCTGGCCTTTGTGTTACTTATTTTTAAACAAAAAACAAGCAATGGGTTTTGTTGAGTTTCTCTATTATTTTCCTATTTTCAGTGACATTGATTTTTGCTCTGTTTTTTTTTTTTCTGCTTGCTTTAGGCTGTTGGCCTGCTTTATCTTGTTTTCCAGGTTGGAAATTGCTATATTAGTTTGTAATTTTTTCTAATATATGCATGTAATGCTATAAATGTCCCTCCAAGAACTGCTTTTGAGGCATCCCACAAATTTTGATCAGTTGCATTTTAATTTTCATTCAGTACAAAATTTTTAAAATTTACTTTGAGACTTCCTTTTTTAACCCATCAGTTATTTAGAAGTATGTTGTGTAAAATTCAAATACTTGGAGATTTTCTAGTTTAATTTCTAGTTTAATTCCACTGTGGTGTAAGAACCTATGTGGCATACTTTCTATGCTTTTAAATTTCTTAAGGTGTGTTCTGTGGCCTAGGATGTAGTCTGTCTTGATGAAAGATCCATGTGAAATAAAAAAGAATGTGCATTCAGCTGTTTTGGAGTGGAGTATCCTATACATTTCAATTAAATTACATTGATTGATAATATTATTCAGACAATTATACCTTGTAGGATCCCCCAGTTTCCTCCCTCTCTCCACCTTTTTTCTGTGTCCTGACCTAGAATCAACAGTCCTTGACTGCTCTACTCTGTTGACCTGGCCAGCTGCATGTTTTGCCCTGCAGGTTAGAACCCAATCTGGGGCCCAGGCACTGGTGGCCCACACTTTGGGATGCCGAAGCGGGTGAATCGATTGAGCACAGGAGTTCCAGTCCAGCAACATGGTGAAACCTTGTCTCCACAAAAAAATACAAAAATTAGCTGTGCATGGTGGTGTGCACCTGTACTCCTAGCTACTCGGGAGGCTAAGGTGGGTGGCTCGCTTAAGCCCAGGGGGTTGAGACTGCAGTGAGCGGTGATTGCACTACTACACTCTAGCCTGGGTGATAGAGGGGGACCCTGTCTTAGCATAACAAAAGAACCCAAGATGGAGTTTTGAACATTCACAGGCACTGATAAACTTACTTAAGTTGTTGGCTGAAACATGGAAATATAAAAAATGTTGCTAAACATGTAGAAACTAGACCTGACCTTTAGCCACATTCTTTAAACCCACACATACATTCCATAATCTGACCCGCTCACTGCAGAGACACCTAAGTAGAACATCTCTATTCTTGCTGTCCATCCAAAGGACGTGTTGCAGTCTCCACCCCATGGAGGTCCCCTTACTATATGTTTTAGACGGATCATCACCCTGGCGTTTAGTGCTTCTTTCTCTGAGATCTCAACTGGCCCCATCTCAACTGGATGATTTGGGTTCTTTGCAAGAACTCCACTGCTGCTGCTTTTGGGGTAACTCCAGCTATTGGTGTGGGCTGACAGAACGTTTCATGGATTTTATGCCTGTTTGGTCTGTTGATCTATTAATTCCTGATGGAAAAGTGCCAAAGTCTCTAGTGTAATAGCAGATTTTTCTATGTTTCTTTCGACTCTATTAGATTTTGCTTCATATATTTTGATGCTCTATTGGTAGGTCAGTACACATTTAGGGTGGTTATATATTCTTGGGGAATTGACTCCTTTATCATTGTGTAATACCTCTGTTTATCGATGATAATCTTCCTTGTCTGAAGTCAGTTTTGTCCAAAATTAATCTAACTGATCCAACTTTTTAAAATTAGTGTTGGTATTCTATATCTTTCTTTATCCCTCAACTTTTCACCAAGCTGAGTCATTCTATTTAAAGTGGATTGCTTGTAGACAATGTGTAGTTAGGTCATGTGTTTTTCTATCCTCTCTGACAATCTTTGTCTTCCATTTGGTATATTTAGGCCGTTAGTATTAAAAGTGCTTATGTAGGCCCGGCGCAGTGGCTCACACCTGTAATCCCAGCACTTTGGGAGGCCGAGGCGGGCAGATCACGAGGTCAAGAGATCAAGACCACGGTGAAACCCCATCCCTACTGGAAAAAAAAAACAAAAACAAAAACGATTAGCCGGGTGTCGTGGTGGGCGCCTGTAGTCCCAGCTACTTGGGAGGCTGAGGCAGAAGAATGGCATGAACCCAGGAGGCGGAGCTTGCAGTGAGCCGAGATCACGCCACCACACTCCAGCCTGAGCTACAGAGAGAGATTCCGTCTCAAAAATAAAAAATAAAAAAAAAGGAAAAAGTGCTTATGTATATGGTTGGACTAATATCTATTATATCTATAGCTCTTCTTTCTTGCATTTTTCTTCTTTCTCCCCTTTTTCTACCTTCTCTGGTTTTAAATGAGCATTTTATACTATTTCATTTTCTGTTTTGATTACCATATAAGTTAATAGAAATAATTTATATCTTCTATTTGCATATCAATTATGCTTCTTTAAAAAAATTGTGATAGCCCTAGAGATTCCAATGTTCATTTTAAACTTAACTAAGTTTTCTTTCAAATAACTCTATACTATTGAACATGTACCATGGGCACTTCAAAACAGCATTCCCAAATACTTCCTATCATCCTTTATGACATTACTGTTATTTACTTCATTTATCTATATGCTGTACTGGCCCAATTTCTTATTACTCCCATTGCTTTAAACCAATAGTTGTCTTTTTTTTTTTTTAATTTTTTTTTTAGGTGGAGTCTCAGTCTCGCTCTGTCACCCAGGCTGGAGTGCAGTGGTGCAATCTTGGCTCACTGTAACCTCCCCCTCCTGGATTCAAGCAATTCTCCTGCCTCTGCCTCCCAAGTAGCTGAGATTACAGGTGCACACCATGCCCAGCTAATTTTTGTATTTTTAGTAGAAACAAGGTTTCTGCATGTTGGCCAGGCTGATCTCGAACTCCTGACCTCAAGTGATCCGCCCACCTTGGCCTCCCTAAGTGCCAGGATTACAGGCATTAGCCACCATGCCAGGCCACAGTTATCTTTTAGATCAGTTAAGAATAAAGAAAATAAAATACTTAATTTGAATTCATTTATTCTTTCTTACTCTTCTTTATATGTGTCCATGTTTCTGTCCTCAATAGTTTCCTACTTTTAACTTGAAGGGCAGATGTAGCAGATTTCTTTAGCTTCCATTTGTATGAAAAAGCCTCTATTTCTCCTTCACTTTTGAAGGATATTTTGCTGGATATAGAATTCTAGATTAATGTGACTGGGCGCAGTGTCTCACGCCTGTAATCTCAGCACTTAGGGAGGCCAAGGCAGACAGATAGTGAAGTCAGGAGATCGAGACCATCCTGACTAACACGGTGAAACCCCATCTCTTCTAAAAATACAAAAAATTAGCCGGGCGAGGTGGCGGGCGCCTATAGTCCCAGCTACTCGGGAGGCTGAGGCAGGAGGATGGTGTGAACCCGGGAGGTGGAGCTTGCAGTGAGCCAAGATCGTGCCACTGCACTCCAGCCTGGGTGACGGGCGAGACTCCGTCTCAAAAATAAAAAATAAAAAAAGAATTCTAGATTAATGTTGGTGTTGTTTTTTCTTTCAATGCTTTGAGTATTTCACTTCACTGTCTTCTTGGTTGCACGTTTCCGATTAAATACCTGCTGTACTTCTTCTCCTCCTCCTTCTGGGGTGAAGTTTCTTTTTCTCTCTGGCTTTTTTCAGAGTGTTCTCTTTGTCTTTGTTTTCTGCAGATAGAATGATATGTGAAGGCACATTATTTCTTTTACAAGATATACAAAATATACATAATATATATTATATGATTTAATATAAATATATAATATATATGGAAGAATCTAGGAAGGAAGATCTGACTGTATTTCACAGTGATTATCTTTTCTTACCCCTGCAAGAAACACTGTGGCCCTGCCAGACTTCACATAGTTAAAGTCCACAAAAGTGTGGGGACTACCCCATCAAGACCACAGTAGTTTATATATGTGTGTGTGTGTGTGTGTGTGTGTGTATTCTGCTTGGAGTTCTCTAAACTTCCTGGATCTGTGATCTGTAATTTGGTGTCTGTCATTAATTTTAGAAAATTCTCAGCCATTATTATTTCATATATTTATTCTGTTCCATTCTCTATTCCCTTTTGGTATATGCATTCATTATACTTTTTGAAACCCTCCCAGAATTCTCAAATGTCATGTTCTGCTTTGTTTTCTTCATTATCTTCCCATTTGCATTTCAGTGTGAACAGTTTTTACTGACCCATGTTCAAGCTCACTAATATTTTCCATGTCCATGTCTACTTTACTAATGAGATATTCAAAGACATCTTTCATTTCTGTTACAGTGTTTCTGGTTTCCAGCATTTTATTTTGATCTTTACTTAGAATTTCCCTCTCTCTGCTTGTATTACCTTCTGTTGTTTCTTGTTGCCTTTTTCCATTAGAGCCCTTAACATGTCAATCATAGTTATTTTAAATGTTCAGTCTGATGATTCCTGCATCTCTATCATGAATGAATCAAGTTCTGATTAATGCTTGGTATTTTCAGACTGGGTAGTTTTTCTTGTTTTCTAGCACGACACACACATATCTATATCTATCTATTTATATATATATACACATACATACACACATATATACACACAGACATGTATATACACATATATATACACATATATATGTGTGTGTGTGTGTATATAATTTTTTTTTTTTTTTAAATGGAGTCTCACTCCGTCATCCAGGCTGGAGTGCAATGGCGCGATCTTGGCTCACCGCAACCTCCACCTCCCGGGATTGAGTGATTCTCCTGCCTTGGCCTCCTGTGCAGCTGGGATTACAGGCGCCTGCCACCATGCCTGGCTAATTTTGTATTTTTAGTAGAGATGGGGTTTCACCTTGTTAGCCAGGCTGGTCTTGAACTCCTGACCTCAGGTGATCTGCTGCCTTGGCCTCCCAAAGTGCTGTGATTACAGACGTGAGCCACTGCACCTGGCTGCCTTATAATTTTTTATTGAAACCAAAACATTTTGTATCTATCGGGTCATAAGAATTAGAGGTAAATAGTTCTCTAGTATAAAGGTATGTATACATCTGGCTAAAAATGGACTTCATTTAAAAATTACTCAGTTATAGGTGTCAGAGCCTTTACATTCCTCTGTCCTTGTTTTTGTCTTCCCTCTTTATTTTGAAATTCCCCTAAGCACTCCTACTCAGAGAGAACCTGTGTCTCCTGTCTCTTTCAGCTATTATGTACTGTTATTTTATTGAAATCCTGTGGCAGTGTTGTTAAGGTGTTGGGGAGGAATGAATTCTACAGTCTTCCAATTTAGATCAGTCTTTCAGTGGGCTGATGTGCCCGGGCTGTGATCTTCACACCTGTTTATCCATTTCCCTTTCCCCCTACTCCATTCCCCAACTACAGTATCCCCAATCTATTGACTGGAGGCCTGAATCCTCTTTATAATATGCGTTTTCCCCTTAGGGGAGAAAGGAGGTCTAGACAGAGCTGCAGTAGGAAGAGTATCCTTCTCTATCTAGAATAACGCTCTGGCAAAGACTTACCCCGGGAAATTAGGCCCTTCTTAGGGAAGAATATCTGACTGTATTTCACATTGAGTATCTCTTCTTCCTGCTACAAGAAACACTGTAGTCTGAGCCGGGTGTGGTGGCTCATGCCTGTAATCCCAGGACTTTGGGAGGCCAAGGTGGGCGGATTACCTGAGGTTGGAAGTTCAAGACCAGTCTGACCAACATGGAGAAACCCCATCTCTACTAAAAATACAAAATTAGCCGGGCATGGTGGCACACGCCTGGAATCCCAGCTACTGCGGAGGCTGAGGCAGGAGAATTGCTTGAACCTGGGAGGTGGAGATTGTGGGGAGCCAAGATCGGGCCATTGCACTCCACTCTGGGTAACAAGAGCGAAACTCCATCTCAGAAAGAAACACTTAGGTCCTGGTAGACTTCCCATAATTAAAGTACACAAAAGTATTGGGACTACGCCATCAAAACCACAGCCTTCAGGAAGTTTTTGTTTTTTATTATACTTTAAGTTCTAGGGTACATGTGCATAATGTGCAGGTTTGTTACATATGTATACCTGTGCCATGTTGGTGTGCTGCACCCATCAACTCGCCAGCACCCATCAATTCATCATTTATATCAGGTATAACTCCCCAGTGCAATCCCTCCCCCATCCCCCCTCCCCATGATAGGCCCCAGTGTGTGATGTTCCCCTTCCCGAGTCCAAGTGAGCTCATTGTTCAGTTCCCACCTATGAGTGAGAACATGCGGTGTTTGGTTTTCTCTTCTTGTGATAATTTGCTAAGAATGATGGTTTCCAGCTGCATCCATGTCCCTACAAAGGACGCAAACTCATCCTTTTTTATGGCTGCATAGTATTCCATGGTGTATATGTGCCACATTTTCTTAATCCAGTCTGTCACTGATGGACATTTGGGTTGATTCCAAGTCTTTGCTATTGTGAATAGTGCCGCAATAAACATACGTGTGCATGTGTCTTTGTAGTAGCATAATTTATAATCCTTTGGGTATATACCCAGTAGTGGGATGGCTGGGTCATATGGTACATCTAGTTCTAGATCCTTGAGGAATTGCCATACTGTTTTCCATAATGGTTGAACTAGTTTACAATCCCACCAACAGTGTAAAAGTGTTCCTATTTCTCCACATCCTCTCCAACACCTGTTGTTTCCTGATTTTTTAATGATTGCCATTCTAACTGGTGTGAGATGGTATCTCATTGAGGTTTCGATTTGCATTTCTCTGATGGCCAGTGATGATGAGCATTTTTTCATGTGTCTGTTGGCTGTATGAATGTCTTCTTTTGAGAAATGTCTGTTCATATCCTTTCCCCACTTTTGGATGGGGTTGTTTGTTTTTTTTTCTTGTATATATGTTTGAGTTCTTTGTAGATTCTGGAAATTAGCCCTTTGTCAGATGAGTAGATTGCAAAAATTTTCTCCCATTCTGTAGGTTGCCTGTTCACTCTGATGGTAGTTTCTTTTGCTGTGCAGAAGCTCTTTAGTTTAATTAGATCCCATTTGTCAATTTTGGCTTTTGCTGCCGTTGCTTTTTGTGTTTTAGACATGAAGTCCTTGCCCATGCCTATGTCCTGAATGGTACTACCTAGATTTTCTTCTAGGGTTTTTATGGTAACAGGTCTAACATTTAAGTCTCTAATCCATCTTGAATTAATCTTCGTATAAGGAGTAAGGAAAGGATCCAGTTTCAGCTTTCTACTTATGGCTAGCCAATTTTCCCAGCACCATTTATTAAATAGGGAATCCTTTCCCCATTTCTTGTTTCTCTCAGGTTTGTCAAAGATCAGATGGCTGTAGATGTGTGGTATTATTTCTGAGGACTCTGTTCTGTTCCATTGGTCTATATCTCTGTTTTGGTACCAGTACCATGCTGTTTTGGTTACTGTAGCCTTGTAGTATAGTTTGAAGTCAGGTAGCGTGACGCCTCCAGCTTTGTCCTTTTGACTTAGGATTGTCTTAGCAATGCGGGCTCCTTTTTGGTTCCATATGAACTTTAAAGCAGTTTTTTCCAATTCTGTGAAGAAACTCATTGGTAGCTTGATGGGGATGGCATTGAATCTATAGATAACCTTGGGCAGTATGGCCATTTTCACGATACTGATTCTTCGTATCCATGAGCATGGTATGTTCTTCCATTTGTTTGTGTCCTCTTTGATTTCACTGAGCAGTGGTTTGTAGTTCTCCTTGAAGAGGTCCTTTACATCCCTTGTAAGTTGGATTCCTAGGTATTTTATTCTCTTTGAAGCAATTGTGAATGGAAGTTCATTCCTCATTTAGCTCTCTGCTTGTCTGTTACTGGTGTATAAGAATGCTTGTGATTTTTGCACATTAATTTTGTATCCTGAGACTTTGCTGAAGTTGCTTATCAGCTTAAGAAGGTTTTGGGCTGAGACGATGGGGTTTTGTAAGTATACAAGCATGTCATCTGCAAACAGGGACAATTTGACTTCTTCTTTTCCTAACTGAATACCCTTGATTTCTTTCTCTTGCCTGATTGCCCTAGCCAGAACTTCCAACACTATGTTGAATAGGAGTGGTGAGAGAGGGCATCCCTGTCTTGTGCCAGTTTTCAAAGGGAATTTTTCCAGTTTTTGCCCATTCAGTATGATATTGGCTGTGGGTTTGTCATAAATAGCTCTTATTATTTTGAGGTACGTTCCATCAATACAGAATTTATTGAGCGTTTTTAGCATGAAGGGCTGTTGAATTTTGTCAAAAGCCTTTTCTGCATCTATTGAGATAATCATGTGGTTCTTGTCTTTGGTTCTGTTTATATGCCGGATTACGTTTATTGATTTGCGAATGTTGAACCAGCCTTGCATCCCAGGGATGAAGCCCACTTGATCATGGTGGATAAGCTTTTTGATGTGCTGCTGAATCCGGTTTGCCAGTATTTTATTGAGGATTTTTGCATCGATGTTCATCAGGGAGATTGGTCTAAAATTCTCTTTTTTTGTTGTGTCTCTGCCAGGCTTTGGTATCAGGATGATATTGGCCTCATAAAATGAGTTAGGGAGGATTCCCTCTTTTTCTATTGATTGGAATAGTTTCAGAAGGAATGGTACCAGCTCCTCCTTGTACCTCTGGTAGAATTCAGCTGTGAATCCATCTGGTCCTGGGCTTTTTTTGGTGGGTAGGCTATTAATTGTTGCCTCAATTTCAGAGCCTGCTATTGGTCTATTCAGGGATTCAACTTCTTCCTGGTTTAGTCTTGGGAGAGTGTAAGTGTCCAGGAAATTATCCATTTCTTCTAGATTTTCTAGTTGATTTGCGTAGAGGTGTTTATAGTATTCTCTGATGGTAGTTTGTATTTCTGTGGGGTCGGTGGTGATATCCCCTTTATCATTTTTTATTGCATCTATTTGATTCCTCTCTCTTTTCTTCTTTATTAGCCTTGCTAGCGGTCTGTCAATTTTGTTGATCTTTTCAAAAAACCAACTCCTGGATTCATTGATTTTTTGGAGGGTTTTTTGTGTCTCTATCTCCTTCAGTTCTGCTCTGATCTTAGTTATTTCTTGCCTTCTGCTAGCTTTTGAATGTGTTTGCTCTTGCCTCTCTAGTTCTTTTAATTGTGATGTTAGAGTGTCAATTTTAGATCTTTCCTGCTTTCTCTTGTGGGCATTTAGTGCTATAAATTTCCCTCTACACACTGCTTTAAATGTGTCCCAGAGATTCTGGTATGTTGTATCTTTGTTCTCATTGGTTTCAAAGAACATCTTTATTTCTGCTTTCATTTCGTTATGTACCCAGTAGTCATTCAGGGGCAGGTTGTTCAGTTTCCATGTAGTTGAGCGGTTTTGATTGAGTTTCTTAGTCCTGAGTTCTAGTTTGATTGCACTGTGGTCTGAGAGACAGTTTGTTATAATTTCTGTTCTTTTACATTTGCTGAGGAGTGCTTTACTTCCAATTATGTGGTCAATTTTGGACTAAGTGTGATGTGGTGCTGAGAAGAATGTATATTCTGTTGGCTTGGGGTGGAGAGTTCTATAGGTGTCTATTAGGTCCGCTTGGTGCAGAGATGAGTTCAATTCCTGGATATCCTTGTTAACTTTCTGTCTCGTTGATCTGTCTAATGTTGACAGTGGAGTGTTGAAGTCTCCCATTATTATTGTATGGGAGTCTAAGTCTCTTTGTAAGTCTCTAAGGACTTGCTTTATGAATCTGGGTGCTCCTGTATTGGGTGCATATATATTTAGGATAGTTAGCTCTTCCTGTTGGATTGATCCCTTTACCATTATGTAATGGCCTTCTTTGTCTCTTTTGATCTTTGATGGTTTAAAGTCTGTTTTATCAGAGACTAGGATTGCAACCCCTGCTTTTTTTTGTTCTCCATTTGCTTGGTAGATCTTCCTCCATCCCTTTATTTTGAGCCTATGTATGTCTCTGCATGTGAGATGGGTCTCCTGAAGACAGCAGACTGATGGGTCTTGACTCTTTATCCTGTTTGCCAGTTTGTGTCTTTTAATTGGAGCATTTAGTCCATTAACATTTAAGGTTAATATTGTTATGTGTGAACTTGATCCTGCCATTATGATATTAACTGGTTATTTTGCTCATTAGTTGATGCAGATTCTTCCTAGGCTCGATGGTCTTTACATTTTGGCATGTTTTTGCAATGGCTGGTACCAGTTGTTCCTTTCCATGTTTAGGGCTTCCTTCAGGGTCCCTTGTAAGGCAGGCCTGGTGGTGACAAAATCTCTAAGCATTTGCTTATCTGTAAAGAATTTTATTTCTCCTTCACTTATGAAACTTAGTTTGGCTGGATATGAAATTCTGGGTTTAAAATTCTTTTCTTTAAGAACGTTGAATATTGGCCCCCACTCTCTTCTGGCTTGTAGAGTTTCTGCTGAGAGATCTGCTGTCAGTCTGATGGGCTTCCCTTTGTTGGTAACCCGACCTTTCTCTCTGGCTGCCCTTAAGATTTTTTCCTTCATTTCAACTTTGGTGAATCTGGCAATTATGTGTCTTGGAGTTGCTCTTCTGGAGGAGTATCTTTGTGGCGTTCTCTGTATTTCCTGAATTTGAATGTTGGCCTGCCCTGCTAGGTTGGGGAAGTTCTCCTGGATGATATCCTGAAGCGTGTTTTCCAATTTGGTTCCATTTTCCCCCCTCACTTTCAGGCACCCCAATCAGACATAGATTTGGTCTTTTTACATAATCCCATACTTCTTGCAGGCTTTGTTCATTTCTTTTTCTTCTTTTTTCTTTTGGTTTCTCTTCTCGCTTCATTTCATTCATTTGATCCTCCATCACTGATACTCTTTCTTCCAGTTGATCGAGTCAGTTACTGAAGCTTGTGCATTTGTCACATATTTCTCGTGTCATGGTTTTCATCTCTGTCATTTCGTTTATGACCTTCTCTGCATTAATTAGTCTAGCTGTCAATTCTTCCACTCTTTTTTCAAGATTTTTAGTTTCTTTGCGCTGGGTACGTAATTCCTCCTTTAGCTCTGAGAGGCTTGATGGACTGAAGCCTTCTTCTCTCATCTCGTCAAAGTCATTCTCTGACCAACTTTGATCCGTTGCTGGCGATGGGCTGTGCTCCTTTGCAGGGGGAGATGCGCTCTTATTTTTTGAATTTCCAGCTTTTCTGCCCTACTTTTTCCCCATCTTTGTGGTTTTATCTGTCTCTGGTCTTTGATGATGGTGACGTACTGATGGGGTTTTGGTACAGGTGTCCTTCCTGTTTGATAGTTTTCCTTCTGACAATCAGGACCCTCAGCTATAGGTCTGTTGGAGATTGCTTGAGGTCCACTCCAGACCCTGTTTGCCTGGGTATCAGCAGCAGAGGTTGCAGAAGATAGAATATTGCTGAACAGCGAGTGCACCTGTCTGATTCTTGCTTTGGAAGCTTCCTCTCAGGGGTGTACTCCACCCTGTGAGGTGTGGGGTGTCAGACTGCCCCTAGTGGGGGATGTCTCCCAGTTAGGCTATTCAGGGGTCAGGGACCCACTTGAGCAGGCAGCCTGCCCCTTCTCAGATCTCAGCCTCCGTGTTGGGAGATCCACTGCTCTCTTCAAAGCTGTCAGACAGAGTCGTTCGCGTCTGCACAGGCCTCTGCTGCTTCCCCTGTTATTGTTTTTAGCTGTACCCTGTCCCCAGAGGCGGAGTCTACAGAGACAGGCAGGTTTCCTTGAGCTGCTGTGAGCTCCACCCAGTTCGAGCTTCCCAGTGGCTTTGTTTACCTACTTAAGCCTCAGCAATGGCGGGCGCCCCTCCCCCTGCCTCGCTGCTGCCTTGTGGTTAGATTGCCGCAGACTGCTGTGTTAGCAAGGAGGGAGGCTCCGTGGGCGTGGGACCCTCCCAGCCAGGTATGGGATATATTCTCCTGGTGTGCCGGTGTGCTTACAGCGCAGTATTGGGGTGGGAGTTACCCGATTTTCCAGGTGTTGTGTGTCTCAGTTCCCCTGGCTAGGAAAAGGGACTCCCTTCCCCCTTGCGCTTCCCAGGTGAGGCGATGCCTCGCCCTGCTTCAGCTCTCGCTGGTCAGGCTGCAGCCGCTGACCAGCACCGATTGTCCGGCACTCCTGAGTGAGATGACCCCAGTACCTCAGTTGAAAATGCAGAAATCACCGGTCTTCTGTGTCGCTTGCGCTGGGAGATGGAGACTGGAGCTGTTCCTATTCGGCCATCTTGCTCCGCTCACCGAAGTTTTTGTTTTTTACATTATCCTATATTTGACTTTCAGAAATTCATCAAAACTTCCTCTTGAGTGTTCCTGTTTATGGCCCTCACAGCTTCTATCTGGGCTGCGTCTCTCTGGATTGTGCCTGTCACTACTAATTTTGGGGTGGTGATTGGCCCTGTCATATTAGTTCTCTGATAAGTACAAGAAAAGTTATCAGTTTTTAATTTCTCCAGCTTTTTATTGAAGAACAGGACTAATGACTTCTAAGCTCTTTACATGTCAAAGCTGAAGTCGCAAATTTCAAAGTTTATGGCTTTTTTATGCCTAGCAGTTCTTCTCGCAGGAATTTTGTTTTTGTTTTTGTTTTTGATTTTCTTAGGTGGAGTCTCACTCTGTCACTCAGGCTGGAGTGCAGTGGTGCAATCTCGGCTCACTCCAACTTCTGCCTCCCGGGTTCAAGTGATTCTTCTGCCTCAGCCTCACCATATTGGCCAAGCTGGTCTCGAACTCCTGACCTTGTGATCCACCCCTCCCCTCGGCCTCCCAAAGTACTGGGATTACAGGCATGAGCCAGTGTGCCCAGCCTCTCCCAGGAATTTTATATTATAAATATTATTGCGTAAGGGCACACAATACATAAACAGAGATATTCACTATAGTATTGTTTACAACATTGAAAAACTGGAAACACTTAAGTGTCTACCAATAGGACTCTAGTTAAAGATCTTGTGGTATAGCCACACAAAGGATTTCTATGAAGCTAGAAAACTGGTGATACAGACATCTGTAGCCTAATATGAATAAATATGAATAAATAGGGGAACATACAAGTTGCAGACTACATATATAGTAAGATCAGAGTCTGTGTAAAATTTTAAAAATACATAGCCATATGTATGTATTTTTATATACATAGATATACAAATGCTTATATACAAATATATATATAAATGTAAAATATATATAAAAATATAAAATGACTAAAGAAACAAAACTTTCATTGTTGTTGCTTGCGAGATATGAAATGGGAGGAAAACATTTACTTTTTACTTTATACTTCCCTATATGTGTTCTTTTACAAAGAACATTCATTATTTTATTATTATATAGAACAGGAAGAAATAAAACCGTTTCTGTTTGCAGATGATATCATTGTTTACACAGAAAAAAAACCCCTCCTAAAATGAATAAGTGATTATAGCAAGTAAGTATTACTTTAAAGGATATACAGTTAATATTCAAGTCAATCACTTTCCTAATGTAATAGCAATGAACAACTGAAATTTGAAACTAAAAACACAATGCCATTACATTGGCACCTTAAAAATAAAATATTTAAGTATAAATCTAATAAAATGTGTACAAGATCTGTATGAAAAACATTGCAGAACTTGTCAACAGAATCATAGAAAACTCAATGAATGGAGAGACATTTCATGTTTATGGAAAGGAAGGCTCAAAATTATCAAGATGTTTTTTCCAACTTGATCTAGTGACTCATTACAATCCCAATGAAATTTCAGCAGGCTATTCGTGCATATTGAAAAACAGGTTCTACAGTATATAGGAAGACACAGAAGACCAAGAGTAGTAAAAAATACTAATGGATAAGAACAAAGTCAGAAGACTTATGCCACCTGACTTCAAGACTTACTATCAAGCTACAACAACCAAGAAGGCATAGTATGGACAAAATAACAGATAATTATCTTGATAGAACAGGACAGAGAGCTCAGAAATTGACCTACACAAATATAGTCAACTGATCTTCAACAAATAAGCAGAAGTAACACAATAAAGAAAAGATAGTCTTTTCAACAAATGCTGGTGAGCAACTGGACATTACATACAAAAAATAAATAAATCTAGACACAGACCTTACACTATTCACAAAAATTAACTCAAAATAGATTATATTTTGGACCTAATGGACCTAGACATAAAATGCAAAACTGTAAAACTTTTAGAAGATAATACAGAAGAAGTGTAAATGACCTTGGATTTGACAATGACTTCTTAGATAAAACACCAAAGAAATTACTGATAAATGAAACTTCATTAAAATTAGAAGCTTATGCTCTGTGAAAGACACTGTACAAAGAATTAGAAGACAGGCTGCAAATTGGGAGAAAATATTTGCAAAAGACATGTCTGATAAAGGACTATAACCCAAAATACATTAAAAAATCTTTAAATTTAACAATAAAAAAACCAACAACCATATTTAAAAATAGAAGACCTGAATGGACACCTCAGCAAACAACATACACAGGTGGCAAATAAGCATGTGAAAAGCTGCTCAACATCATGTGTCATTAGGAACTTGCAAATTAAAACAAAAATGAGATATCACTACATACCTATTAGAATGGCACAAATCCAGAAACTGAGAACACCAAATGATGGTGAGGATGTGGAGCAGTAGGAACTCTCCACACCTGATCTTAACCAAAAGGCCAAGAAGTGATAGCAGCAGGAACTCTCATTCACTGCTAGTAGGAATGAAAGTGGTACAGCTACTTTGGAAGACAGTTTGGCAGTTTCTTTCAAAAATCTTATATATGATCCAGCAACATACTTCCTTGATACTTATGCAAATGAGTTGAATACTTGGTTCACACAAATCCTTCACATGGAGGTTTCTAGCTTCTTTATGCATAATTGCCAAGACTTAGAATAAACCAAGATGTCCTTCAGCAGGTGAATGGATAAATAAAGTATGGTATATCCATACAGTGAATAACTATGGTTATTCAACACTATATGAATAGACATGGAGGGAACTCAAATGCATGTGAGTAGAAGAAATCAATCAGAAAAGGTTACATACTGTATGACTCCAACTGATGCAGGACAAGCAAGCCCCAGTATTAAGTCTTAGCCAGGGAAGGTTTTTGGCTTCACACAGAAAAGAATTCAAGGGTAGGCCAGGTGGTGTTAAATAACAACTTTTATTGATATGGCAGAAGTACTGCTCCTCATGGAGCAGGGCTACTCCATAGGCAGTGCTGTTCAGGGTAGCAGCTCAGAGGCAGGTTTGCACTCAGATGTAACCCCGCTTTTAATTGTATGCAAATTAATGGTGGTTTATGCAGAAATCTATAAAATGAGCATGGTAACTTCTGGGTTGACGGGTTGTTGCCATGGCAAGGGGGCAGTAACTTCTGGGTGTTGCCATGGCAATGGTAAACTGACATGGCACACTGGTGAGCCTGTGTTAGGGGGAGGTGCTCCTGCCCAGACCTGTTTTAGCTAGTCCTTAATTTGGTCCGATGTCTAAGCCCATCTCCAGAGTTGAATTCCCCTTCCTACCTCACAATAATATGACATTCTGGGAAAGGCAAAACAATGGAGTCAGTAAAAAGATCAGTGGTTACCAGGAGTTGTAGGGAGGGGTAGGTGAATATGCTGAGCCTAAAGGAATTTTAGAGTAGCGGAAATATTCTGTATGATACAATAGCGGTGGATGCATGTCATTATACATTTGTCAAAACCTACAGAATGTGTGACACCAAGAGTGCCCCTCACGTAAACTGTGGACTTTGGGTGATGATGTGTCATTGTAGGTTCAGTGATGTAATAGATCTTCCACTGTGGTACATTTATGCTGATAAGTCGGGGAGGCTGTGCATGGGAAGTCCCTTTAGTTTCTGCTCAATTTCGCTGTGAACCTAGAACTGCTCTAAAAACTAAAAGTCTATTAAAATTAAAGTCTAATTAAAGCCTATTAAATGTAAATATATATATATTTAACAATGCTGCACCTCTTATTTTATTTGCAAGAAAAAGTAATAGGCCTTGGGAAATATAAAAATATACTAACAAGATTTGAACTAAAACTTTTGCATAACTGAGAAATGATTATCAAGATTGAATAAGCTTGGCCAATGACATGATTCTTCTGTTTGGACCCCTGTATTATTTATTCTTATAATTTTGGTAACCATTAATGGTGGTTATTAATGCAGGATATGCAGGTCATACAATGACCATTAAAACCAAATATCAGAATAAACTGAATTTTGAGCCAGATCTTTAAATTGTTATATCTTCATAAACCATGATTTCAAAAAGTAATAAAGCCTATTTGAATAGACACATTTAAATAAAATAGGATGCATGCATAATTTAAAAATGAATGACATACATTTTGGGGTACTTGGAGTATGCATTTTTAACTCTTTTTGGGAGTGTGTGATCCAAAAATTTTTGAGCTATTGATTCAGAAGGCCAGACACACTAGTAACTAAATAGTCTTATTGTCAAGATCAATGACGAAGACATGAACTAAATGACCCAGCAATGGGTCATTTCTTGTTGTCGCTGTGTGAGACATCAGCAGTATTAACATATCGCTTTTATTTACTTTTATTTTAAATACAAAATGTTCATGGGCCTTCAGGAAAGTACATTTGCCTAACAAGTTGAAAATGCCTACATTTTGGAGTTGAGGTATTTTTCCTGTATATAATGTTCTTTTCTTTTTGCAACATGTAGTTAGTGCAAAAATAATATTTACCTAAGGGACAAAAATTCTTTCAGTTATGCCTTCTTGGCTGGTCCCTTACCCAGCCTTTAAAATTTATTCTGCCTCCCACTTTCTGTTTCTTTTATTTCCCCAGAAACACAGGGGAAAATCTTTGGCATCCATCTGTGTAAGGGGCACCCGATAACACATTAGGCAGCCACTCTGTTATTTCAGGGGCAGGAGAGGACAATAAACGAGAAAATAGAATTGCCATGTGGAATAGTGCTGATGCATCTTTTCCTTACACTTTGCAAAGGTTGTAAGGTACTAAAATCATGGATTTTTAGCTCAGGGAGAAATCATCTAATCTAGTCTTCTTATTTTAAAGATGAGGAAATTTAGTCTCAGAGAGTTTTAGTGGCTTAGCCATAGAACTATCAGTTTGATGTAGCTCATGGATTATAGTCTAACACTTTCACTTATAACTGGGGAAACTCAAGCTCAACAAATTAAGGGACTTTTCTAAGATTACGCAGTGAGACGGGCGATTTAAGAGGAGACCCCAGTGTTTGGACTCTCAGAACCCTATGCTGGATCGACAGCCCCTTAATCAGGTAAGATAGTTTGGTCAAAAGAAATGAGGGCTGAGAAGAGGTAGAATGGTGAGATCCATCAGGTCTTCAAGTCTCAGTTCGCATTTCCTCATTGTATGAATGAAAATTCGGCTGGCCTTTATCTCACCATACCTGGGAGGTAACCTCTAAGCCCTTGGAATTTCCCCAGTGATAGCAGTGTCTGTTATTCATGATGGGCCCTTCAGGCTACATCTGATACTTTTTGCTAAGAGGTCCCGTTCCTGTGGTATGTCTCTTAACATAATGTCCTAGCCGGGCGCGGTGGCTCAAGCCTGTAATCCCAGCACTTTGGGAGGCCGAGACGGGCGGATCACGAGGTCAACAGATCGAGACCATCCTGGCTAACATGGTGAAACCCCGTCTCTACTAAAAATTACAAAAAACTAGGCGGGCGAGGTGGCAGGCGCCTGTAGTCCCAGCTACTTGGGAGGCTGAGCCAGGAGAATGGCGTAAACCTGGGAGGGGGAGCTTGCAGTGAGCTGAGATCCGGCCACGGCACTCTAGCCTGGACGACAGAGCGAGACTCTGTCTCAAAAAAAAAAAAAAAAAAAAAAAGCAAAAAAACATAATGTCCTTCAGTTCCATCCATGTTGCAGTAAGTGACAGGATTTCAGTCTTTCTTATGGCTGATAGTATTTTTTTTTTTTTTTTTTGAGATGGAGTCTTGCTCTGTCGCCAGGCTGGGGTACAGTGGTGCGATCTCAGCTCACTGCAACCTCCACCTCCCTGTTTCAAGCAATTCTCCTGCCTTAGCCTCCTGAGTAGCTGGGACTCCAGGCGCCTACCACCACGCCTGGCTACTTTCTGTGTTCTTAGTAGAGATGGGGTTTCACCATGTTGGCCAGGCTGGTCTGGAACTCCTGATCTTGTGATCCGCCCGTCTCGGCCTCCCAAAGTGCTGGGATTACAGGCATGAGCCTCTGCGCCTGGCCTGGCTGATAGTATTCTATTGTCTTTATCCATTGTCTTTATTCCTTCCTCCGTTGTTGGACACCAAGGTTGGACGCTTTGGCTATTGTGAATAAAACTGCAATAAACATGGGAGAGCAGATGTCTCTTTGATAGACTTATTTCCTGTCCTTTGAATAAATGCCTAGTAGTGGGATTTCTGGGTCATATGGTAGTTCTATTTGCAGTTTTTTGTGAAATCTCCATAGTATTCGCCATAGATAAATGTTTGAGATGATGGATATGCCAATCTTGTTCTGATCGCTGTGAATTTTTTGCATGACAACATCACTATGCACCCCATAAATATGTACAGTTATTACATTGTCCATTAAAAAAATTTTTTTTCAGTTCCAGTGAGCTCCCCTGGTTGGCAGTTTTCCACACTGTAGCGAGAAGGTTACATCTTTGGGGATGACAGGAGCTTCAGGTGGGGAACCCTCCCAGACCTCACCCTATGCTTCTCCCTTTGGCTGGTTTTGATTTGTATATTTTGGCTAAAGTAACATTGTAATAATAAGTATAGCACTTTCCAGAGTTCTTTGAGTCATTCTAGTGACATTACATCTGAGGAGGTAGTGGGAGCCTCTGAGCTTGTAGCCATCTGGTTAGAAGGGAGCGGGACCTGGGAGCTCTGGAACCTGTGACTGCTGTCCAAAGTGAGGACAGTTTTATGGAGGGCAGTGCAGGTAACCTGCAAAGTTTGTTTAACCTTGCATATTTGGCTTTAGAAGTCATTGGACACATGTTCCTAAGATTCTAAACCTTTGGGGAGTAAGGACAGAAATGAGTCTGAAAATACTAAGATTAAAACCATGAGATATTTTGCTTTACTTTCTCCACAGAAACTCATTTTCTCTAAACTCGAGCGTTTACCGCCTCACATCAGCTGCACTCATAACAGTTTCCCAAGGCTCCCAGCCATGACCTGTTCTTTGAAACATCCCAGTGCAGAACATAACACAGCCGTGTTTTGTTTTGTTTTGTTTTGTTTTCTGCTGGGGCAAGATTGATTATTTAGGAAGCAAGATAAGAATCTTTTAGTAATTTCTCTCACGTAGGCAAAAAAGCAAGCAAGCCAGCAAGCAAGCGAGAAAAAAAAAAAAAAAAAAAAAAAAAAAAATTACCTGATTTCTTATCTTGGGTAACTGCTGGTTTGCTTTTGCCAAACAAATTCAAGGATTACTTAAACGCTAGGTTGAGTTCACAGCCAGGTTGTCTGGCTCTCCCCACTTCAGGAAATCAGACTCGTCCTGCTTTAATTACCTCTTTGGAATAGCAAGCAATTTTTGTGCCCAGGCATGAATTCTGGAAGACAGAGAGAATGGAATCACTAAAGGTCAGCTGAACTGGGAGGTTGAAGGCAGGAAAGTGCAGGCATGTAGCAAGAACCAAGTTTTATAGGAAACTAAAGGTTACTATTATTATCACTGTTGTTTGTTTTATTGTAGTTTTGTTTTGTTTTGTTTTGTTTTTTTGAGACAGAGTCTCACTCTTATTGCCCAGGCTAGAGTGGAGTGGAATACTCTCAGCTCACTGCAACCTCTGCCTCCCAGGTTCAAGCAATTCTTGTGCCTCAGCCTCCCAGTAGCTGGGATTACAAGCGCACACCACACACCCGGCTAATTTTTGTGATTTTAGTAGAGACGGAGGTTTCACCATGTTGGCCAGGCTGGTTTCGAACTCCCAACCTGAGGTGATCTTGGATTGTAGGCATGAGCCACCGTATTTTTTTTTTCTTTTTAACTTTAGCTGGGAGTCTTGTCATCAAAAATAAATACAGTTGTATGGAGCTGCTTAAGATCTGAACCAAACTAAAAATAGGAAGGCGGGGACTAAAAAGTTATTTTAAGAACCCCCCCAACCACAGTCACTCGTGGGCTGAGCGGGGAGCAGGAAGCATGTCTGGTCACGCCATCTTGGAGTAAGAAGCCATGGCTGGTGGCGCTGATGGCTCACATGGAGCTGAACTTGAACATGTCGCCAGCGCTGCGTGAGGTGGGCAGGGGGTTGTGAGGAGGTGCCGCCGTCATTGCTGCAGCTCCTTCATTCTGTTGAGGGCACTGCCGGCACGGAACCATTCAAACAGAGTTGGCCTTGCCATTTTCAATGTTGATGGCACCAATGAGCAGGTTGTTGGAGATGTTTTCCAAGTGCCCACGGAACTTGAGCCAGGGGCCAGCAGCCGAGATGTGATCAGTGGTAGCCCTTGCAGGGGTGCTGGTAGGTGTCCTGTCCTGGGTCCAGCTCTGCTTGAGGAAGCCCATCTGCATCAGGAGCCTCCAACTTGAACTTCTTGCCATCCTTGCCTGTCAGGTAGTTGGTCTCTGGGTTGAACTTGAGGGTTCCCGCAATGGCCAGGGCTGTTACAGTCTCTGGGGATGTGACGAAGGCATGGGTCTCAGGGTTTGTGTCTTTGCAGCCCATGAAGTTCCTGTTGTAGGAGGCGACAGTTATGTTCTTCTCCTGCTTCTTGATGTCCTTCCTGTCCCACTGGCCAATGCAGGGGCCACAGGCATTGGCCAGGACGATGCCGCCCACATCCCTCAAGGTCTATGCTTAGCTGTCCTGCTCAATGGTGGTGCAGATCTGCTCAGAGCATGGTGTGATCGTGAACTGGGACTTGCACTTGAGGCCATGGGCTAGTGCCTGCTTGGCCACAGCTGCTGAGTGCCCCATATCTTCATAGCTTGAATTGGTGCAGCTGCCAATCAGACCCAGTCAGATGTCCAGAGGCCATCCTTCCTTCTCTGCCACCTTGCCCACTTCTGCCACAGGGGGAGCCAGGTCAGGGGTGAAGGGCCCATTGATGTGTGGCTTCAGTTCACTGAGGTTAACTTCAATTAGTTGGTCATAATGGCAGCCAGGGTCAGGCACCAAGTGATCCTCGAATTCATCAGTTAGATGCAATGTCTGCCCGGCAGGTCTTGCTCAGGTACTACTTCATCCTGTGGTTGTAAGGAAACACGAAAGTGATGGCCCCAATTTCTGCGCCCGTGTTGCAGACTATTGCCATGCCAGTGCAGGAGATGGAGTCTGCACCAGGCCCGTGGTATTCCACGATTGCACCTGTGCCACCTTTCACTGTGAGGATGCCTGCCACCTTCAGGATCACATCTTTGGGTGAAGTCCAACCAGAGAGGGAGCCCATCAGCTTCACGCCAATCACCTTGGGGCACTTCAGCTCCCAGGGGATCCCAGTCATGACACCCACAGCTCAGCACCCCCAACTCCAATGCAGATGCCCCCAGGCTGCCACCACTGGGGGTGTGGGAGTCAGTGTCAATCAGAAGAACCCCAAGGTATTCATAGTTTTCCAGAATAAGCTGGTGAATGATTCCAGATCCAGGCTTCCAGAAGCCCCCGCCATATCTGACACTTGCATTTGCCGGGAAATTATAAACTTCCTGGTTGATGTCCTTGGCCCGGCGTGGGTCGTTTTCACTCCCGAGCTGGGCCTCCATCAGATGGTCACGGTGGATGGTGGACGGCACGGTCACTTTGGGAGCCTGTTGCTGATGAACTGCAGCGTGGCCATCTGGGCCGTCGCATCCTGCATGGCCACACTATCTGGCCGCTGCTGCAGGTACATCTTGCCCCACTCGATTTCCTAGCTGGCGGGGTCATCCAGGTGTCCATACACAGTCTTCTCCTAGGGGGTCAGAGGCTGGTTCAATCGTTTGCGAACAATGTTAATGTTTTTCTCTAGCAGGTCATAGTGGATGTACTTGGACTCAGAGTGGCTCGTCGCCACCTTGGCCTGTTGGCACAGGACTGAGGCCACATGGTACTGCTGCACGCCCAGAGCTTTCTGCAGCCAGATCACCAGTAGGCTGTAGGGCGCCATTTTGTGCACTGACAAAGATGGGGTCGCGTCTGTGTTTGTTTTAAAAGAGAATATACTGTAACTACAAGGCCTGGAAAATGCAGTAAGAAAATGGGGTGAAGATGCTTCTAGCATCTGGAAGAGGGTAAATCTCTGGAATCAGGCAGTCAGCCAACACTCACTCTGACTTCATCACCCTTCACCCTCTTTCAGGTGGATTTGCTGAGCTCTTCCCTGGCAGGCCAAACCCATGGGAGCAGATGGCACCTTGGGAAACTGACCTCTTCCAATTGTCAGGGCGTGGGAGTCGTTCTGCCACTCTTGTCTCACAGCAGAAGTACCTGAAGAGAACCCTGGCCCTTTTGTAGGGATGGGGGGTGGTTAACTAGGCTTGTTCTTACAGAAAATAATGGGCTGATAGGGGAGATTGTCTTCTTCTTCACAGTTTATGTCAGATGTAACCCTCTACTCTGTGAAAGATAACAGGTTTGGTAATTAGAGATGAAGGAATTTAATTGATTTCTAAAAGTATTTATGGAACAGGTACTATATATCTGACAAAGACCTGAGAATACAGAATAGAGGGGAGAATAAGACATTGCTAGCAGAGTGATAGACTAGTCAAGCAGGTGAATAATTATCATCTCATATGATAAGAGCTATAGTAGACAGATGTGCAGGTACCATGGGGGCAGAGGTGAATGCCTGATTCCACAGAACAGAGACAATGGAGAAAGAAGAGAAGAAAGCATCTGGACTGGAGATAATTTGACAATGTGGAAAGGACAGGGTTTTTAAAATTCATCAGATTAGGTGCAAATCCCTTTATCCAACTCTGTGTCCCCAGGAAAATCACTTAACCCTTCTGAGTCCCTATTTAATCAATATGATATAAAGAGTATACTCACATCATAAGGTCATGATGAGGATTAGGTGAGATCTTTTAGACTAGTCCTCTCGAGCACTGCCTGGCCCATGGTCACTCCCCAGCGAATGATAGCTCAGTGGCTACAATTAAGGTCAAATTGGATTTTGTCATTTCAGTGGGGAAATGGAGCTGTGGGCTCCATTGAGTGGGATGTAAAGAAGCAAGAGATGATTCATCTCTCATTTGAACAATCAGGCAGATACTGAGGACAAGCACAATTAGGTTTGGAGAACAAAGGGTGACCATCAGTGTGGTTTGGAATCAGTTGCAGTTAACATGCTGTGGGATGGCGTGGTAATCACGAAGGAGGAACAGGAAGGAGGTGCCAGTTGGACTGCCCCAAGGCAACTCTTGAGCCATCAGGACAGCTCAGCACCTCCTCTGTTTTCATCGTTGTACTTCCTGTTAGTCAAGCAGAGGACCGTTCTTTCCCATGATTCAGATTGTATCCTGCCTTATTTCCCTGAACTTTTTGAGGACAGCTATAGGCAGGCACAAGACCTGATTGACTCATTACCTCAGTCATTTTTTTTCAATTCTATAACTTTTTTTCAATTCAATAAAGTAGGTAATTGAATTACCTACTTTATGCCAAGTGCTGATCCAGGACCTGAAGGAACAATTGAATGGAATAGCTGAGTTCTCTGCTCAATAATCTTAAATGTACTGGCATGTATTTAAATATTAGGCATCTCTATGCCCCTCCTTACTTGCAGACAGTTTAATTAGAATAGAGGATGACATTTTTCCCTCGTATCAATTCTAGATGCCTTTATGGAAACAAAAAAAGAAAAAACCATCCTGAAATGTTTTTTTAGAAATATGTTGTCCAATATTCTTGATTCAGTAAGTATTTGCTGGATGTGTATTATGACCATACACCCTTATCTTTCAGATGAGTAAAAGAATCCTAAGGGAGGTAGTATGGACCAAATGTTTATGTTCTCCCAAAATTTCTGTGTCTAAGCCCTAACCCCTAGTGGGGTTATATTTGAAGATAGGTCTTCTAAGAAAGTAATTAAGGTTAAAAGAGGACGTAATGATGGGGCCCTGATCCGTTTGGATTGCCATCCCATTTCCAAGTAGAAACACCAGAAATCTTGCTTGTTTGCCCTTTCTCTGAATTGCATGCACTGAGGAAAGGCCGTATGAGCATGGAGCAAGAAACAAACCATCCCCCAGCCACAAAAACAGCTCTCACCAAGAACTGAATTGGCTGGCACCTTGATCTGGACTTTCCAGCCTCTGCAACTGTGAGAAAATACACTTCTGTTGTTTAAGCCACCTGGCCTATGATATGGCAGTCAGAGCTGACCAAGACTGAAGGGCCACTGTGTCAGTTAGCTATTGCTATATAACCACTCCACAACTCAACCACTTAGACATTAATCTTTTATGATTTGTAACAAATCTGCAGGTTTGGGGCGGCTCACACTGTACTCCCAGCACTTTGGGAGGCTGATGCAGGTGGGTCACCTGAGGTCAGGAGTTCGAGACCAGCCTGACCAACATGGGAAACTCTGTCTCTACTAAAAATACAAAAATTAGCTGGGTGTGGTGGTACATGGCTGTAGTCCCAGCTACTCGGGAGGCTGAGGCAGGAGAATCGCTTGAACCTGGGAGGCAGAGTTTGCAGTGAGCCAAGATCACGCCATTGCACCCCAGCCTGGGCAACAAGAGTGAAACTCCATCTAAAAAGAAAAGGAAAGAAAGTCTGCATATTTGCCAGGGGTTGGCTGATCTGGGCTGGTTTCCACTGTGGTTGAGTTTACTCTATGTGTCTCTCATCCTTTTGCTGGGATCATCAGGGGAAGTCCTTCTCATAGTGATAGCACAGTTAAGGGAACAGTGAAACATGCACATGGTCTTGGAGCTGGCATATGATTACTTCTGTCTCATTCGACTGGACAAAGCAAATACTGTAACTGGAACATGGTTACTTTTTTATTGGCTAACGTAGGTCAAATAGATGAGCCCAGAATCAGAACAGGAATATGACAAAGGTGTGAATACATGGAAGAAAATTGGGATCATTAAGGCAATCTAACACATCCAGGATTCAAATGCAGGTCTCCTTGGGCCCTAGCTAGGGTTATTTTCACCACAACAAATTACGTTTTGTTTTAATGTGAAACACATACACAGACATCATTGCTCTTAGCTATCTGAAGTGCTGAGCCTCAACAAAGCAGAAGACAGGCAAGGTGGCTATCACAGCCAACCCTTCCAGTGTGCTTTGCCCCATTAAATCTCAATCATACGCTTATACATATTGTCCATTCTCTATGCCTCGGGCTATTGCCCCTACACCATGACCAAGGTCATCCTACACTTTCAAACTTGGGGTCCTGAATTTTCCTAGTCTTCTTCCAATTTCATCAAAACCTGCTCTCAGGAGGCTTTGCTATAAGAAAAAAAGCTGATCCCTGAATTCTGGTAACTTTTACTGAAATAAATAACTACTGAGTATTTAATCTATATGTGGCTCTGTGCCTGGTGTTGGGCTGCTGGTCTTAGAAATGAATCATAGAACTAATTATTAAGGAGCATACACTCCAGAAGGAGAAATAATACATGCACATAATTAATTGTTTTTATTCCCTGTACAAAGAAAAAAAATTGAATATAGTGCCAAGCATTATCCTAGAAAGGTGGATTACAATGATAAATCAGACAGAGCCACAGGCCCTACTCTGCCAGAGTTTAGAGATTACTCAGGACCCGAGGTAGATCAGAGAATACCGGGAAAAAGACATTTCTGTGAGTTGAGGAGAGCTAGGTGAAAAATCAGAGAAGGTATGGGGTATAGGACAGGTAACAATTAAGTGGGTTCATGAAACACACACTCAGTTGTTTGTAAGCAGTATTAGTCTTCTAGGAATGTGGTTAATAGAATGGTTGCTGGAGTTAATGGCTGGGTTTGAATCTTTGTCTTAACACTCAGAGGGAAGGCCCTGGACTAGTTACTTAATCTCTCTGCTCAGTGGTGTGCTAGTAAATATGTAAGACCAGTTTTCCAAAAGACAGAAAGAGAGAGAAAGGGAGAGAGGGAAGAAGGGAGGGAGGGAGGAAGGAAGGGAGGGAGGGAGGAAGGAAGGCAGGAAGGAAGACAGGAAGGCAGGAAGGAAGGCAGGAAGGCAGGCAGGAAGGAAGGACTGCCTAGTAGCATCTTCCATTTTCCATGGTGTAAATACTTTCACTATGGCCTGCTTTAAAGTACCAACATGGTATCAGTGAGAAGTGGTGTGCAGTATCATACAATTTTCTAGTATTTTTACCACACAGACACAATTAACAGAAATATCCTCAAAAGTATACATAATAGTGAAATGTAGTAAAATAACTAGAAAGTTATGTGTTATGAATACGTGCTTCCATTTTAAATATAATTCATTTAATTGAAAGTTTATATGATTTAATTTGTAACAACAGCTGCGCTTAACGACTAACCCACAAAATTTCTAAAACTCCGTCCGCTTGTTTTGGCTCTTGCAACTCAGTGTGAGCCATCACCAGGACAGCATAGATTCTGTGTCTCAGTGTCTCATTTATAAAATGAATTATATTTATTTATAAATAGCTCCATAGGCTTCCTTATTTTATTTTATTTTATTTTGAGATAGAGTCTTGCTCTGTCACCAGGCTGGAGTGCAGTGGTGGGTCTTGGCTCACTGCAACCTCCGCCTCCTGGGTTCAAGTGATTCTCCTGCCTCTGCCTCCCAAGTAGCTGGGACTACAGGCGTGCACCACCACCATGCCCAGCTAATTTGTGTATTTTTAATAGAACGGGGTTTCACCATGTTGGCCAGTATGGTCTTGACCTCATGATCTGCCTGCCTTGGCCTCCCAAAGTGTTGGGATCACAGACGTCAGCCAACACGCCCAGCCCATGGGCTTCTTTTAAGGATTAAATAAGATGGTTCATAGAAGACATTTTGCATCTAGAAAACTATAAACACTTAGTAAATGTTGGCTATCATTATTTTTGCTATCATGGAGTTGATTTATATGTAAAGTAAGAATAGTATGAATACCAGGAAGGATTCTTGGGTGAGTGAGGCACTTGGAGATAAGACCAGCCTTGTGAGAATCTGGTCAGTAGCCATAGCCTACCACTGATAGTGCAAATGCACATTATCCCCAGATATGAGCCTGTTCACCACTGTAGCCTTAGGACGTGGCATTTGCACACACTGGCACATGAGTTCTTCTGTGGGGAACTGGGAGTGTGGCTGAAACTAAGCTGGGGATAACCCATCGTACACACTCAGACTGGAGATCGCCTCCTGGCTCCCTTCTGTCCTAGTGCTGCTCACGTATCTGGTTTCTTGCTTTCTCAGAGCCGTAGACACCCCAGAACTCTGCCACCTTTTTCTTTCTTCTGTCCCATGGACTCTCCGGGAACAGAGGGCTCAGGAATAAAGCTGACATTTAACTGTAAGTACTGCCCTGTACTAGACATCTTTCTTTCTTTATTATTATACTTTAAGTTCTAGGGTACATATGCACAATGTGCAGGTTTGTTACATATGTATACATGTGCCATGTTGGTTTGCTGCACTCATCAACTCATCATTTACGTTAGGTATTTCTCCTAATACTGTCCCTCCCCCAGCCCCCAGCAGGCCCCAGTGTGTGGTATTCCTCTCCCTGTCTCCATGTGTGTTCTCGTTGTTCAACTCTCACTTATGAGTGAGAACATGCAGTGTTTGGTTTTCTGTTTTTGTGTTAGTTTGCTGAAAATGATGGTTTCCAGCTTCATCCATGTTCCTGCAAAGGACATGAACTCATCCTTTATAATGGCTGCATGGTATTCCATGGTGTATATGTGACACATTTTCTTTATCCAGTCTGTCGCTGATGGGCCTTTGGGTTGGTTCCAAGTCTTTGCTGTTGTGAATAGTGCCACAATAAACATACGCGTGCATGTGGTATCAGGCATTTTTCTAAGCACTTTACATGGATTCAGTCATTAGTTCTTCATAAAATCGGATGAGGCAGGCACAAGTATCATCTCCATTTTATGGATGACAAAAACATGTCCAAAATCAGTTCTCAAGTGAGTGAAAGAGCTGAAATTTGCACTTCACTGTTGGTTTCAATACCCATACCCTTCCTTCCCTACCGAGCTCCACTGTTTCTGAGCTACTGTGCTTGTCATAGCATGCTTTCATCATAGACAACAGCAGCAAGGAAGCCAAGAAGATAATTATTTTACGGTTTGGGATTTTAATATATTTTTGGCAGCAAAGCAACTTGACTCTCTTAATTGCGCTTTGCTCCATCTTGAATTAAAATAATTACATTGAGTTCTGTGACAAACAGTGGAATGCTAGTAGTCATTCTTCCAACCAACTTTTTTTAAGTGTCTTCTGTGTGCTGTCTGGCATCGCTGTGTGCACTTGTAATGCCGAAGAATGAGACAAGGCAGAGTTGCCCAAGAGGTATGCAGTGTAGTGCAGTGGTAGAAAAAGTACTAAGGACTATGTTTGAAGAAGGGGAAAGGTTCATTTTTCTCATTCAAACATTTGGATACTTTTATAAGGGCCTAAATACATAATTACAGGACAATATAATAAGTGTAGTTACCAAGGTTGTTGCAGGCAGAGAAAGAGAGGAGAGGAAAGGGCATTTCACACAGAGGGAAAAACATGGATAAAGAGAACAGTCAAAACAGTATTTTTAAGAATAATTCCAGAAGTGGCAAAGCAAAACATCTAACAGAGAGGAATCTTGGCTCCTACGGGTGCAGGGTATAGGTAAAGACAGGGAAAAATTAAAATTGAGCATGCTGCAAGTTACAGAAGCGTATCAGGGATTTGTGAGTGGTGGATCACTGGGTCCTTCGCTCTGGGTTTATAGATGGCAGAACTGAGATGGAAGAGTCTGATGTCACGGTTCTCATAGAGCAGACATTCAAACCCAGCTCTTCACATTGCCATTTCAGAGAACACTTTGCTAAAGGAGACTCAGATTCCTGAGTAATAGGGAGTCTGGAATGCATTTGAGATGCGAATTCTATTGGAGATGACAGAGTCTCATTTGGCTAAGCAATTGCTCAGATTGTTTAGGGAATCGTGTTGATTTCCTAAACAAAATAAGTAAATGCTCCAACTGTGTACATGTAGAAGACATCCAAAGAGGAAGGGCCAGAAGCCTGATGCGTGTAGAGAGGACCTGCTGGTGGGGACACAGCAAGTCACTGGCGGGGTTGGGATTCGAATCTTTGTTTCTAGGCTCTCAGTGTAGCACTTGTTACCCAGGATCAAAAGTCTTGATATCTCTTTGCAACAGAAAGTGCTCCCTGGTCTATACACTATCCCATAAGTTATTCTTAAAGAAAGAATGATCTACAAGACAAATTAGTGCCTCTTTAAAACTTCCTGCATAATAAAAAATTAGATATAGCAAGAGTCCAGCATTGCAGCTGCAAATGAGAAAATAATGGGCAGCGGTATTTGCTTACAGGCTGTAATAATGCACATCTCTAAGCCTCACTTATGCCCAGTCTCCTGCTGAGAATTGCTCCCCTTTTCCTTCATATCTACCTAAAATACACCAATCCACCAAGCACTGGGTCAAACCATACTTCCTCCATGACAACACTCGTAATACCTGCAGCCTGAAAAGATCACTTCCACTTTCCGCCTTCCCAGAGCATGAATGGGAAATTGACTGTAAGAAAGTCAGGAGCCAAGTCTGTACTCACTTGTGTTTTTCCCTTATTGTTTTTCGTGGAAATGTCTTATCATCATGATGGGAGAACATGTTTCTCGAGGAAAAAAACAGTATGTCTTCTCTTTATTGTTGTCCGCTAATGATAGTTAATATATGGAGCAGTGCTTAGAAAGTAAATGCTCATTATGCTCATTCAGTAAACATCGCATAGCTTATGCTAGAATATACAGGTAAGAGATGAACAGGACACTATCCCTACCCTCAAAAAGCTGCCACTCTCCTGGGAATACAGATGTTTAAAGAAATGAATCAAGAGTCCTATTACAAAATAAATTTGTACCCCTCATTTCACCAAAGAAGGTACCAGAACACAACATAGACTTGCTGAGGTCTATGAGTTAAAGAGTAAAGACTCAGAGTTCAAACATAAAGCCAGGGGGAACGTAGGACATTCTGAGGTTACTGCAGGTGGTCTCTCTTATCCGGCACAAAGAGTCTGTGGAAGCTGTCCTCAGAAGGGTGTCTTACCCTTTGTGTTTTGAGGTCCTAAAATAAGACCCACCTGAGCCTGAGAAGAGGACCAAGAGAAAAGGAGAATTAACATTCTAGGGCCACAGAAGGACTCAACATGCTGTCCTGACCTGGAGCCAGCCCAAAACCACATTCTTTCTTAGCATGTGATTGCACAGGTGGATTGAAGGACATGTTTTCCAAACTCATGACAGTTCCCTGAATGGATGACCCGTCTTCAGCATCTGTGCCCCAGCCCTACCTTCAAGGAGTCTTCAGGCAGCTTCCACTTCTGCATACCAGAAGGTGATGCATGCCAGCACCCTCTCCACTCTTGAGACACAGCTCACCCAGGCTGGATTTTATTCACTACCAGTACCCTTCTCTGTGGGGCAGATGAGAACAGAAAGGGCCAACCTGGACTTGCTCTAGATGCTCGCTCATTTAATATGGGGCCCCTTGGTGCCACTAGGGATGAGCCAGCTGAAGGGTGTTACCAGTAGGAGCGTAGGGAAGGTTTGAATCTTTGAATCTCTGTAGGTTGTGGACATCCTAGGAGGCATTAGTTATACCCAGCTCCATCCCCACCTGCACATGAATGTTCGAAAGAATACTTGGTTATACAGTAGAAGAGAGCATTTAAAAATCAAATTTATTGAGGTAGAATTTAGATACAATAAATGAGTGCATCCATTTTAAGTGAAGAGTATGAAGCATTTTGTTATATGTATCCACCCATATAACTAGTGAGGGCATAGAATATTCCCATCACCCCAGAAAGTTCTCTCTTGCCTCTTCTCTATCAACTCTCCTTGCTTCCCAGCCCAGATACCCACTGATCTGAGGCCTATCACTGCAGGCAAGTTTTGCATCTTCTAGAACTTCATATGCCCAGGCTGGAGTGTAGTGGCGTGATCTCGGCTCACTGCAACCTCTACCTCCTTTGTTCAAGTGATTCTCCTGCCTCAGCCTCCTGAGTAGCTGGGACTACAGGCATGCACCACCATGACCGGCTAATTTTTGCATTTTTAGTAGAGATGAGGTTTTACTATGTTGGCCAGGATGGTCTCAATTCCCTGACCTCGTGATGCACTGGCCTCGGCCTCCCAAAGTGCTGGGATTACAGGCGTGAGCCACCGCACCCAGCCCTCACTATGGTTTTAATGTGCATTTCCCTTTAGATATGCTTATTGGTCACTCATTATACAGCATGTTCTCTTTTGTGTCTAGCTTCATAGGCTCAGCATAATTGTTTCCAACATTTTATTATATAATTTTTCAAACATAAAGAAAAGTTAAAAGAATTTTACAGTATCTAACCTAGACTCTATCGTTAAGATTTTTCTTCCCTGCTTTATTACATTTCTATCCATTTATCCATCTTCTATTCATCTACCAGTCTACCTTATCTTTTCATACATTTCAAAGTAAATTGCAGACACCAGTCAACTTCCTTTTAAATACGTCAGGATGTTTTACTAACTCACTTTCAATTTTAATTAATTGACTAACGCAATATTTGTTATATATTTTCTTTTAAGGTAAAATTAACATACAATAAAACACAAAAATGTTTAATGTATTTTTTTTTGAGTTTGGACAAATACGCATATCCATGTTATCCAAACCCCTGTCGAAACATAGCATGTTATAGCACTCTAGAATTCCCCCATGCGTTTTCCCAGGAAACACCCTCTACCCCCACTGCTAAAGCAACTTCTGATGTTTCTCTACCACAGATTAGTTTGTCTGTTCTAGAACTTCATATAAATGGAATCACCACATATACTTTCTTTTGTAAGCCTCTTACTTAGCATAATGTCTTTCAGCTGCATTATGCATCATACTATCCAATAATAAAAAAGAACGAAATACTGATAATCCTTGTATTATCAGTATTTCGTTCTTTTTTATTATTGAATAGTATTCCATTGTATCAATATACTGCAATGTGCTTACCCTCTTATTGGTGGACATCTTGACTATTTCTAGTTCTAGTCTATAAAGCTATAATAAGTGTTTTCATACAAGTGTTTCTATGAATATATGTTTTTGTTTCTTTTTATTAGGGAACTACCTGGGAGGAGAAATTCTGGATCATAGAGTAGGTGTATGGTTAGTTTTATCAGAAACAGCAGACTTTCACTGGAGTTTTGGTATCATTTCACACACCCGTCAGAAACTGATAAAAGCTGCACTTGCCCCCTGTAGGACCAAAGTGTATGTTTCTAGGTTTCTTTTCTTTCTTGCTTCCTTTTTTTCCCTCGTTTAGTTATTCATTGTTTTATTTTAGTGATTCCCATTAGTGTTCAGTGATTTCTCACTACGTTTTTTGTTGTTGTTGTTTTCTGAGATGGAGTCTCGCTCTGTCGCCCAGGCTGGAGTGCAGTGGCGCAATCTCGGCTCACTGCAACCTCCACCTCCCTCATTCAAGTGATTCTCCTCCCCCAGCCTCCTGAGTAGCTGGGACTACAGGCACATGCCACCACGACTGGCTAATTTTTGCATTTTTCGTAGAGATGAGGTTTTACTATGTTGGCCAGGATGGTCTCAATCCCCTGACCTCGTGATGCACTGGCCTCGGCCTCCCAAAGTGTTGGGATTACAGGTGTGAGCCACCGCACCCAGCCCTCACTATGGTTTTAATGTGCATTTCCCTTTAGATGCGCTTATTGGTCACTCATATGTCTCCTTTGGGGATGTGTCTGTTCACATCTTTTACCCACTTAAATTTCTTTTTGTCTCTTCTTCTTATTGAGATGTAGAAATTATTCATATAATTTGGATACAAGTCTTCTGTCTGATATATACATAATAAATTTTTAAGTGGCTTGCGTTTTTAATTTTCTTTTTATCTTTTTGCTGTATATATCTAAGGTATACAACATGATGTTTCAACATACATAGAGATAGTGACAAGGCTACTGTAGTCAAGCAAATTAACACACCCATTATCTGACATAGTTACTCCCCTTTTTAAATTCAGTACCTTTTTAAAAGTAGAATTTTAATTTTTTAATACTTTTATGGCTAGTGCAGTTTTGATTCACTTTCAAAGAAATCTTTGCCTGCATCCGGGTCATGAATATTTTTCTACTGTGTTTTCTTTTGTTCCAAGAAATTTTATAATTTCAGCTTTTACATTTAGGTCTAGAATCCATTTTTTTTTTTTCTTTTGCAAGGTAGGATTTGAGATGCTATTTGTTTATATGGGTTCTTTAGAAATGATGTAGCAGTGTTATTATTTATACCCTACGTATGTGTTAGAATTTACCATCAAAGCCCCCTAGGCCTGGAGTTTTCTCTGGGGGAAGGTTTTAAATTATTTATTCAATATTCTTAATAGATATAGGCCTTTGAGGTTTTCTGTTTTCTCTTTAGTTGTTTTTATTAATTTACACATTTCCAAAAGAATTTCAGTCTCATCTAGGCTATAAATTGGAAGCAATTATTTATAATATTTGTATTATCACTTAATATCTCTATTACTTGGACTTGTTCTTAAGGTGGTTCCAGCAGACCCAGTATACCATGATATATGCCATGACAGGAGAAACGCAGAGCAAATGTGGAAGAGTATAGGGAATTATTTCTTGAAGTGGCATTTAAGCTTAGATGTTAGAGATGAGAAAGAATTTTTAAGGTAAGGAGGCAATGCAGAGAGGGTAGAAAGAGGGAACTGCATGTCCAAAGAACCCGCAGCAAGGGAGAGCCTGACACTGTCAAGGCATCATCATCAGTGCAGTGTGGTGGAGTTGGTGGAAGATGATGTGAGCTATGAGAGAAACAGGAGCCTTGAAGGCTTGATATCCGAGATTGTCTCAGATTCCCGCTTATTTGGTGTTTTGTTTATCATAATTGCCTCTATTACAAGAATATAAGCCTTGTGAATGCAAGATGTTCTGCCAATTTTGTTGATCATCATATCCTCAGGACCTAGAACAGCTCTTGTGATACAGCGGGAGTTCAGTACATTTTTGCTGATTGAATGAATCAATCAATACCCACATTTGTCCCCATTGATACATGTTTTCTATAAAGATTTAAAAAATAACAAAGCTAAGTTAAAAGTCCTAGGAGGTTGCCAGGCTCTCTAGTGTCCAGCCCTCTAACCCCAGCCTGTCAACCTGGATCACTCACATCAGTGCATGGATGGTTATAAGGTTTTCTGTTCTGACAGTGGCACTGCCAAGCTTCTATAGGAGGAACAGGAAAAGCTTCCATATGAGGAACAGGAAAAGGCTGCTGGTTGTAGGTTCACCATCAGAATTAAATGCACTAATAAAATCTTTGAATTCCCCAGACTAATTCAGGGGCTCCCTCCTCTGAGCTTCCGTGATACCCTGTAAACCGCTTCTTTATTTCACACCTTATATCTCCACACACATTGTATCTCCTCTTTTTGGAAGTGCAAGGAGACACAGCTTGAAAGCTAAGAAGGTAGAAGGTGCATTTTCACTATTTCAAGCCACTACACTGTGGAATAAGAGGAAGTTCACAGCAGTAAATTCTTCCAGCTTTTCCCAACTGGGACGTTTAGAAAGTTACCAAGCCTCACCACCATTTAGCTAGACAGTTGAGGCAAGTCTTCCATTTTACAGATGGGAAAACTGATGCCTGGAGAGGCAGGGCACCTTGCCCAATGTGACACAGCCACTCAAATTGGGGAAGGGATGACATTTAGGACTCCTAACTTGGTGTCCAGTAATACACAGCACCAGCATCACCTTCATCATCTTTCCTTTCCTCCCTGCTACAATTGCTCGTTCCTCTCTCTGTGTCACCTTCCCACACAAATCTCAGTGAGCCTCTGTAATTCTTGTTTACAAGTCTGTCTTCTCATAGTCAAAAATACCACATAGTAGGTGCTTAGTCCGGTCACTCATATATAACAGTGGTTAAGAGTACAAGAATCAGAGAGAAAGTACATTTAAATCCCAACTCCAGTGTTATGAAGCATTAGGAAAAATATGCAACCTGTCCATGACTCAACTTCGTCACTGGTAAAATCATGAACATTGAAGTCCAATACGAAGTAAGTGTTCAATAATTGTTAGCTGTTATTACTGTTAATAATAAATATTTGTTGAACAGCATCTTCAGGCTAACATACAAATTCCCAAAAAACACAACCATTTAGCAATCCTGACTGGCTAGCCCAGAGTCCCATCTGGACCTATGTTAAAATAAAGTTGGAAGAAAAAATAAATTACTGGACTATGTGTGCTAGCATGCAGGGCAGAGATAATTCAGCCTTCTGCAAATGAAAATTAATCATCTTGGCTTTGCTCAGCAGGTAGGCAGCAAGAATGCCAGTTGCTCCCTTCCCTGCCACTGGCGGGATTTTTCAGGAAATGAAGAAAGAAGACGAGATTGTTAGAGGAGGCAGCCTCATGAACCACATCCTCCACATCAGATACGGGTATTATCAGCTTCCTCTTGGTCCTTTCTATTACCACTTACTTAGCCACCCATAGTGACAGGCTCCCAGCATAACAGCCTTGTGCTTATAGCATTATTATTCTTTAATCTGGTTTCAATACATTCCAACAATACACACTTTTATCTAGGTCTGCCAAAAAATAAAAATCACCTATCTGCTCAACAATTGGAATAGAGTCTAAGGCATTAGATGCATATGCTAAAAATGTCTGCTTGTGAGATAAACACACATTGTGTGTGTCTTCTTTTGTACCTCAGAGAACATTTTCTGAATAGGTGGTGGTCCATTTCCTGAGTCTCCTTCTCAAAATTATTAACAGAAAATTACAATCCTTCTTCATGTATAGGCAAAGCTCTTTACTTTTGATCCCAAGCATTTTGTGATGTGCCCTCTACGAAGATATTAGTGATAGTTACGTGACATGGGTGAAGTTCATGTCTATTTTTCACGTAAGACAAAATCGAGACACAGAGCCTTGATAGGGCTGGGCTAAAGTCACAGCTACAACTAGGGCCAGATTTTCCTGTCTTCCAGGCACACAATTCTTCTACAGCAGCATGGTAGATGCCTGTTCACCTATCCGACACCAATTTTCCCTTTCTTCTCACTAAGAAAGAGCACCAACATGCCCAGCTAAAAATGCTCACCTTTCCACATTTTTCTGCAGCCAACTGTAGCCATGTGGTTGTGCGCTGGTGACATGAAGTGTTTGAGAAACAATATTAAAGGATACAGACTCAGCTCGCCCTTCAGCTTTGTAGACCCCCCCCCCCTTTTTTTTTTTTTTTATCATTTGGGCCTCTAATGTAAACATAGGAGTCTGGAAGTGCAGCAGCTATCTTGGGACCATGAGGTGACACTGGGGCCAAATGCTAAGGATGGAAGACAGAAATGATGGAAAGAGTCTACTATCCTATGGCATGGTGGAGCCGCTACACCAAGATGAAATTGCCTATTCCTGCCTGCTTCTGACTGTATTAATCTGTTGTTTCTTGGGTGAGTTGTTGACAAACATGAGTCCTAATTGATACTGAACACAATGTTTCTTTTTTAACTGTAATGTTCTTTATATCCCTGTAATATAGTTGGGACCTGTGTCCCCACCCAAATCTCATGTTGAATTGAAGGTGGGGCCTGGTGAGAGGTGACTGGATCATGGGGGTGGATTTTTTTCATGAATGGTTTAGTGCCATCCCCTTGTTGCTGTCCTCGCTGTGGTGACTTCTCATGAGATCTGACTGTTTAAAACTGTGTAGCACCTTGCATTCTTTCTTATTCCTGCTCCTACCTTATGAAATGCCTGCTCCCCCTTCACCCTCTGACATGATTAGAAGCTTCCTGAGGCCTCCCCAGAAGCAGATGCTGGGTTTATGCTTCCGTACAGCCTGTAGAACTGTGAGCCAGTTAACCTCTTTTCTTGTGAATTACCCAGTCTCAGATATTTCTTACAGCAATGCAAGAATAAATTAACACATTCTGTCAATCAAGTAAACTCCTGTTCTTTTAAGCATCTGCTCAAGTGCTCCCATGTCTGTGAAATCTTCTTTGAACTTCCCAGAGTAACTTAGGAGCTCCCTCCTCTGAGCTTCTGTGGTATCCTGTAAACAGCTCCTTTATTACTCACATTGTATCAGGTAGCTGAGCATTTGTCTGTCTGTTCTCTCCCCACAAACACCTACAAGGACAAGGACTACAACTTACAGTCCCAGACCTGTCACTTAGTAGGCATTCAGTAACATTTTATGTAATTAATTGCTTCGCCTCTGTGGCCTCACCCACATTAATCACTCCATTTTTGTTATCCTTTTGGAAATCTGTTGGCCCAACTTTTAAATGTTGATATTTTTCAGTTACGTACTCAGACCTTTGCTAGTTTGCTTCACAGAATGACCTCATTCAGTCTAATAATTCATCATGCCATGAAGATGCTGATGCCCAGCTCAGATTCCCACTTGGGAATTTCCAGCCCAGGTCCCCTCTGGAACATTACCATATAGCTCACATTGGTGTGGTCCACTGGTTACTAGCACTGTTTGGGGGCCCATCTGCCAGAGTTCAAGTCTTAGCTTTTCCACTTATTAAATACGTGACTTTGAGGTGGTTATTGAAACTCTCTGTGTCTGTTTTTTTCTCTATCAATGAGGAAAATATTAACACTTAGGTAGAATTTTCATAAGGGTTAAAGGCCTCACCACACATGTAAACTACTTAGAACCATCCAGGTTCATGGTAACTGTTGGTTATGATTTTTCTCATTAGACCAGCATACCTGGGTTTCCCATATACACTTCCCCTCAGTATATTCATTCTCAGGCTCACCTCTTTCTTCTAAACTCAGGAGGCTGCTCACCTTCCTATATTCTCTCTCTCAGTTAATGACATCATCTCGCTAGTCTCCCTGACCAGAAACCTAAATTAGACATTGCCTTCTCCTTAACCCTTGCTTCTTAAGTTGAAAAAGATGTGTCAAATGGTCAAACATATTTCTTGAATATTTTTGAGCTCATCTTCACATCATAGAGCTGGTCAGACACAAAGTATCTTGAGCAAATTATTGGGATAGTCTCCAACCTGTACCCCTGCTCTGTTTTTTATACCTGTGAATTACTTCCACCACATCTAGGCCACAGTCACAGTTCCCTAGTGCAAATAGGATCATGCCTCTTCTGTATTAAAATCCCTCAGTGCCTCCCCATAATCTCCAGGATCATGATTTCAGCCCCTAGTCAAGGAGCATTTCTTCCCTGCCTGTTCATCTGTGCAGCTTCACACTCCGCTGGTCTCTCCAAGATGACTGTACCGTGGCCATCCTGAATGGTCTCTTCCTCAGATCCACCGTGTTATTTCATGCTTTCATGCCTTTTATTCTATTTTTCTTCCCTTCTGCTATACCCTTTTTCTAACCTGCTTCCCCTGCCCAATCTAGAGGATTGATTTTCTGCTCATTCTTCAAGTTTTAGTTTGCCTGTCACCACGCTTGTGTATTCCTCCAAGATTTCTCAGACAGATGAGGGGCTCCTTGACTCCATGTTCAGATGCACCTGTCAAATTTAAATCTTACAGGATGGTAACTGCTTTTTGGCATGACTCTTTTCTTTAGATTATAAACTTCTCATAGACCAAAACAAGCCCATTTTTGTCCATCTTTATGGCTGAGTGCATAGCCCAGTGCCTGCAATAGTGGACACTTTATAAATAATTGTGGAGTAAGTCAGGGGTCCCCAAGCCCCAGGGAACCAGGCTGCACATCAGGAGGTGAGCAATAGGCAAGCAAGCAAAGCTTCATCTGTATTTACAGCCACTCCCCACTGCTTGCATTACCACCTGAGCTCTGCCTCCTGTCAGATCAGCGGCAGCATCAGATTCTCATAGGAATGTGAACCGTATTGTGAACTGTACATGCAAGGGATCTAGGTTGTGAGCCCCTTATGAGAATCTAATGCCTGATGATCTGAGGAGGAGCTGAGGTAGTGTTGCTAGCCCTGGGGAGTAGCTGCAAATACAGATTAACATTAGCAGAGAGGCTTGACTGCACAGAGACTATAATAAATCAATTGCTTACAGACTCATATTAAAAACTTATCTGTGAGTGGCAAGTGACAAGTTGCATCTGGTGGCAGGCTTTAAAGTGGCAAGTGACTTGATGTACTTCAGTGGTACAGCTGCATCTGGTGGCAGGCTTTAAGTCAGAATCTGACCTTTATTTTAGTCTGTGTATGGCCTGCCCATTATTTTACCACTTCCATCGGCACCTCTTTCTCACAGTGCACTTGTCTCAGTCAGTTTTGGTAAGCACACAAGCTAACCCTAACCAAAATGAGTAAAAAATAAATGTCACTGGAGAGCTTCTTTGAAAAGGGGGAAAGACCCAATGATGAAACAGCAGAAGACTCTCTCTAAGACTGCCAACAAATAGAAGGCTGCGTTTGAAAGAAAATGCCAGGAGTCCTACTTAAATTGCAGCATCATTGCAACAGGGGGTTCATATTCTTCAAGCCTGCTTTGTATAATATGTGGTGACCAACTATCCAGCAGAGCCATGAAACCTTCAAAACTGCTTCGCCACATGGAGACCAAGCACCCTGCGTTAAAACATAAGTCTTTGGAGTTTCTCCAAAAGCAAAACATGTGAACACAAAGAACAGAAGCAATTATTGAAGGCCACCACTTCATTAAATGTGTCTGCACTGCCAGCATCATTCTTAGTAGCTACCTCATTACTAAAGCTAAGAAGCCCTTTACTGTTGGTGAAGACTTGATCCTGCCTGCTGCTAAGGATATTTGTCACGAATTTGTTTGGAGAAGCTGCAGTTCAAGAGGTGGCACGTATTCCTCTTTCAGCTAGCACCATAACTAGAAGAATTGGTGAAATAACAGAGGGTATTGAGGCACAATGGTTAGAGAGGTTTGATGAGTCACCATGGTATGCAATCCAGGTTGATGAGTCTACCGATGTTGACAATAAGGCAACAATGCTTGTTTTTGTGCAGTATATTTTTTCAGGAGGATGTGCATGAGAATATGTTATGTGTACTTTTGTTGCCAATGAACACCACAGCTGCAGAACTATTCAAGTCTTAGAATGATTACGTATCAGGAAAACTGAATTGGACATTTTGTGTTGGTATATGCATGGACAGAGTGGATGCCATGACTGGACGCCTTTCTGGTTTCACTACTCAGGTCAAAGAGGTCGCTTCTGAATGTGACTCTATGCACTGTGTCATCCATAGAGAAATGCTAGCAAGCTGAAAAAATGTCACCTGAACTTAACATTTTGGAGGATGTGATTAAAATTATCAATCACATTAAAATACGTGCCCTTAACTCATGCCTGTTTGTGTAGCTCTGTGATGAGATGAACACAGAGCACACACATCTCTTATACAGAGAAATGGGATGGTTTTCTTTTCTTTTCTTTCCTTTTTTTAAATTTTTATTTTATTTTATTTTATTTTATTGTATTGTATTGTATTGTATTGTATTGTATTGTATTGTATTGTATTGTATT
>NC_045452.1:16455054-16470311 GCF_002776525.5 Piliocolobus tephrosceles
TTGTATTGTATTGTATTGTATTGTATTGTATTGTATTGTATTGTATTTTTGAGACAGAGTTTCGCTCTTGTTGCCCAGGCTGGAGTGCAATGAAGGGATCTCAGGTCACTGCAACCTCCGCCTCCCAGGTTCAAGCAATTCTGCCTCAGCCTACCGAGTAGCTGGGATTACAGGAGTGCACCACCATGCCTGGCTAGTTTTGGATTTTTAGTAGAGATGGGGTTTCTCCATGTTGGTCAGGCTGGTCTCAAACTCCCAACCTCAGATGATCTGCCTGCCTCAGCCTCCCAAAATGCTGGGAATACAGGCATGAGTCACCGTGCCCGGATGTGAGATGGTTTTCTAAAGGTAGATCACTGGCCAGAGTTTTTGAGTTACCACAGCCACTCCAGAGATTTGTTTTAGAAAAACAGTCATCATTGGCAGCACATTTCAGTGATACAGAATGAGTTGCAAAACTTGCTTACTTGTGTGACATATTCAACCTGCTCAGCAAACTCAAACTGTCACTTTCAGGGGAGAACGACAACTGTGTTCAAGTTGGCAGATAAAGTGACTGCCTTAGAAGCCAAACTGAAATTATGGGGGCAACAAGTGAACACTGGGATTTCTGACATGTTTCAAACATTAGCAGAGATTTTGAAAGAGACTGAGCCAGAGCCTTCTTTCTCCCAGGTGGTGCATGATCACCTATCTCAGTTTTCGAAAGAGTTTTAGCATTCCTTCCCAACCACGAAAGACCCCGAACTGAGAAGGAAGGGGCTCCTTCCTTCTCAGACAGGGGGATTCGTTCTTCTCAGACTGGACATAGCCAACACACTTTGGGTATCACTGTCTCCTGTCACTCCCAGATGGGACCATCTTGCAGGAAAACAAGCTCAGGGCTCCCACTGATTTTACATTATGGTGAGTTGTATAATCCACTTTTGAATAAGCCAAGTGAATCAACGTTGTTTGTGCTAGAAGAGGGTCAACTGCTTGAGATCGCAAATGACGATAGCCTTAAAGGTATGTTTGAGACAACTTCGAATCTCCATACGGTCCAGATTGAAGTCAAGGCAAATATCCTGAGATTGCCACAAAAGCACCAAAAAGTCTGCTTCCATTTCCAACATCCTCTCTTTGTGAAGCAGTGTTTTCTGCAGTGACAGCATCCAAAACGAGATTATGGAGGAGACTGGACATAAGCAACATAGTTTGGGTGTCACTGTCTCCCATCACCCCCAGACGGGACCATCTAGTTGCATGAAAACAAGCTCAGGGCTCCCACTGATTTTACATTATGGTGAGTTGTATAATTACTTTATTATATATTACAATGTAATAATAATAGAAATAAACTGGACAATAAATGTAATGCACTTGAATCATCCCCAAACCATCCCCATCCCATCCCCCCTGGTCCACGGAAAAATTGTCTTCCATGAAACCTGTCTCTGGTGCCAAAAAGGTTGGGGACTGCTGGATTAAATGACTGTCTATTATAGATAGCACTGTTTGTTTCACAGATGATCTAAGCTGGAAAGGACTTTAGTTACTTCTCATTCTACTCCTTTCACTTCACAGAGAAAGACCTGTGGTTCGGAGAAGAAGGGTGACTTGCCTAAGGTCACGAAGTAGGTTAGTAACAAAGAGGAGAAGAAAGCCAGGCTTCCTGATCCCTAACCACAGGTCCTTTCTGCTATGTTTCTATTTTACGTGGGTGATATTTTGGTAAAGATATAGGTGCAGTTGTGTATACCAGAAACGCAAAATAACAGAAGATTAAATGAGATAGTTAATTTTCCCTCCATGACAGTCTGCCAGCAGCAATTCCAAAGTCCGTGTAACTCTCCAAGGTAAAAGAGACCCAGGCTCTTTTTGTCTGTGGGTTCATCCTCCCTCAGATGTTGTTCTCAGCCTCGTGGTCCAAGGGTTACTCACGTTGGATGCTGCTTATCTTACTCACAAGGTTACTTATCTGTGTTCCAGTCAGCAGGGAATGGGTAAAAGAAGAGGGGGGATATATACTCTTTCCCTTAAGGGCATGACCAGAAATTGCATACAACACCTCTCCTTACATGCTATTGACCAGAACCTAGTTATGTGGTGACACTTAGGTTGAAGGGAGACTGGAAACACATCAACTCTAGGGGACTGCCTGTGTAGTTAAACATTAAAAACTGTGGTACAGTGGTTTGCACCTGTAATCCCAGCACCTTGGGAGGCCACAATGGGAGAATCCCTTGTAACCAGGAGTTCAAGACCAGCCTGGACAACATAGTGAGATTCCATCTCTAAATTTTTTTTTAACTTAGCTGGGCATGGTAGTGTGTACCTGTAGTACCAGCTACTTGGGAGGCTAAAACAAAAGGATCTCTTGAGCCCAGAAGTTCGAAGCTGCAGTGAGCTATGATCATGCCAGTGCACTTCAGCTCTGGGCAACAAAGTGACACCTGTCTCAAATGTCTCAAAGAAAACCTTTTTATTTGATACTAACAATGAGCTTATTAAAAAGTTTGAGTTAATTAATTGTTCCTGTTTTAAAGATGTAAATAAAACTGAGGCCCTGGAAATGGTTAAGAATACTGGCTTTGATGTCAACAGATTTAAGTTTGAATCCTGGCTCTGATATTGACTGATTACTGGATCTGGGGCAAACTGTGCAGCCTTTCCACATTTCAGTTGTCATAAGTGACATCTTCTTTCCTCATAGAATTGTTGTGAGGTCTAATTACCTGGAAAATACCTGACACAGGTTCCTGGTATGGAGTAATCACTTCTATTTTTACAGGACGCGCTCAAGGCATTATTTGAGAGCAGAAGACTCTGTCTGGTCAAGCCCAATACTGTATGCTCACACCCAGCACAGTCTCTGATGCAGAGTAAGCCCTGAGTAAATATTTGTAGGAAAAATAAATTAAGTTAATGAGTCAGAACTAGAACGCAAATGGCTTACACTTTATGCCCCATGCTGTTTCTATGCTGCTAGAATGACAGTTCTGTTTATATTCTTGATGATCCCTTCTCTCTGAAGATGAGCCTCAGAATCCACATTGAATCTGTTCAGATCCAAGGGTGATGCCTCAAAACCAGGTTCCAACCAGCAGCATCTAGAGCCGCAGCAGGTACAAGCCCTCTGGGGGCCGATTCAATGCCTTTCACTTGGGCTCTGATGAGGCAGAGAGCCTTGGAGAAATCACCTCTGTCACATTTCCCAGAGCTTTGTGCCCCAGCTTATCTCCCCAACTCAGCAAACGACACAGCAAACCCAAGACTAAATCCAGCTGGCTGCCCACCCAAACACACTTGCACTTTCTCTCCCAAACGAGAAGCCTTCTTTGTGCCTTCCTCATCAAGATCTTGTCCCCCTGACCCGTCTTAGTTTTCTAATTTGTGCCATTCCTAGAATGTGCAGCAGACACCATCCAATTACAGCCAATCTTTGCTTCCAAAATAAATCAGCAGCTGGCAACTGATCATACACTTAGAATTCTTGCTCAGAAACAGAGATGGGTGAAGGAACAGCAAGATCTCAGGAGAAAATGAGGAGATGTGGTTAAAAAAAAAAAAAATGCATTTGGCCTCAGAAGTTCTGCACTGAACTTCCACCCCAACTTTCAGAGCTTGTGATCTGGGTAAGTCACTTAAACTCCCAGAGCCCCTTAGGTGCCACCTGCATAATGAGTATATTATCACATATCCTATCACTCTTCTCACAGAGATCTTGTGGGATAAAGGAGCCAATTCCTTTTAATCCATCAAATTCAGAAAAATAAAGGGCTTATCATCCCTGGAGAAGCAGGGATTTGGAAATACTGCATGTAGTGTGTCTTATTACTAGCTATATAGTAAGCTATACAGTAAGAAGATGACACACTGCATGGAGATATATATATAATATAGAGTTTATATATGTATTATATAATATATATTATGTAATATATATTATATGTAATATATATGATATATAATTGGGTTATATATATGCATATATATGATATATAATACATACATATATAATACATAATATACATATATAAACTCTATATTATATATCATATATATGCATATATATAATATATATGTATTATATAATACATATATAAACTCTATTATATATCATATATGCATATATATAAACCCAATTATATATCATATATATTATATATATATATATATTCTCCTATTCTACTTCCATGATTCTAAGCATGACTAATATGTCAGCAAGGGGCACTCTGCTTTTTAAGTCTGAAAGACTGACTTTTGTTCCCATCCCACACTCTGAATTTCCTATAAAATATTATCAGGTTAACATGATTAAGGAAATAGGAAGGAATGGAAAGTACAAGTGAGGAACAAGAGGTAAACAGAAATGACTAGGTATATTTGCAAGAGAACCAACCAGGTTTTGAAGAAACCCAAAGAATGTAGTACACTCATGTGCCACAAAACAACATTTCAATTAACGACAGACTGCACGTACAACGGTGGGCCCATCACGTTATTATGGCACTAAAAACTTCCTATTGTCTAGTGATGTCATAGCACAATGCATTATTCACATTTTTGTGGTGATGTGGCATAAACAAGCCTACAGCACTGTCAGTTGTATAAGAGCATAGCAATAAAATTATGTACAGCGTACAATATTTGATGATGATAACAAATAGCTATCTTACTGGTTTATGTATTTACTATTTTTATCACTATTTTACAATGCACTCATCCTAATTACAAAATAAATAAGTTAACTGTAAAACAGCCTCAGGTAGGTCCTTCAAGGGGTATTCCAGAAGAAGGCACTGTTATCACGGGAGATGACAGCTCCATGCGTGTTACGGCCTCTGAAGACCTTCCAGTGGGACAAGCTGTAGAGGTGGAAGACAGTGATATTGACGAGCCTGACCCTGTGGAGGCCTACACTAATGTGTGTATTTGTGTTTTACTCTTTAACAAGAAAAGTTTAGAAAGTTAAAAAAATAGGGGAAAAATTAAGCTTATATAATAAGGATTTCAAGAAAAAATATTTTTGTACACCTGCATAATATGTGTTTTTAGCTGTGTTATAACAAAAGAGTCAAAAGATTAAAAAATTTGAAAGTATGTAAAGAGTTCCAGTAAACTAAGGTTAATTTATTATAATAATTATATTTATTTATTTATTTTGAGATGTCATCTCTCTCTGTCACCCAGGCTGGTGTGTAATGGCATGATCTCGGCTCACTGCAGCCTCCGTTTCCTGGGTTCAAGCAATTCTCCTGCATCAGCCTCCTGAGTAGCTGGGACTGCAGGTGCCTGCCACCATGCCTTGCTAATTTTTGTACTATTAGTAGATACGGCGTTTCACTGTGTTGGCCAGGCTGGTCTCGAACTCCTGACCTCATGATTCACCTGTCTCAGTCTCCCAAAGTGCTGGGACTACAGGCGTGAGCCACCACACTGGACTAATTTATTATTGAATAAAAGCAGTTTTAAATAAATTTAGTGTAGCCTGAATATACAATGTTTATAAAGTCTAAAATATTGTACAGTAATGCCCTAGACCTTCATATCTGCTCACCACTCACTGACTCACCCAGAGCAATTTCCCATCCTGCAAACTCCACTCATGGTAAGTGACCTACATAAATGTACCATTTTAAAAATGGTTTATGTCAGGCACGGTGGCTCACGCCTGTAATCCCAGCACTTTGGGAGGCCAAGGAGGGTGGATCACGAGATCAGGAGATTGAGACCATCTTGGCTAACATGGTGAAATCCCGTCTCTACTAAAAATACAAAAAAATAGCCGAGTGTGGTGGCGTGTGCCTGTAGTCCCAGCTACTTGGGAGGCTGAGGCAGGAGAATGGCATGAATCTGGGAGGCAGAGCTGGCAGTGAGCCGAGATCATGCCACTGCACTCCAGCCTGGGCGACAGAGCGAGACTCCTCTCAAAAAAAAAAAAAGGTTTACGGCATATTTGTATTGTACCTTTTCTACGTTTAGATACGTGTGTTACAATTGCCTAGAGTATTCAGTACAGTCACATGTCATACAGTTTTGTAGCTTAGGAACAACAGGCCATACCACACAGCCTACCAGCTAGACGTGTGTAAGTATACTCCACGATGATCGCACAATAACAAAATTGCCCAGCAATGCATTTCTCAGAATAAATCCCCATCATTAAGCAACACATTGACTGCATTAAAAGTAAAAATAGGCAGATTAGACAGATACATCTATATGCTAAAAAAGTTAGAAAAAGACAGGGACTTTAAAAATCATATGATAAATCTGAGGAAATAAAATAGAATGTAGCACAGAGATGAATCAACACCAATCACAGAGGAAATGGGAAGAAGCATAGAGGACAGAGAGGCATTTAATTGTATGTTAATTGGAGTGATATCAGAGGACCTCATCGAGAGACTGGGGAGAGGATAATTTAAGGATTAAAAACAAGACAGGGCTCTGCACGGTGGCTCATGCCTGTAATCCCAGCCCTTTGGGAGGCCAAAGCAGGAGGATTACTTGAGCCCAGAAGTTTGAGACCAGCCTGGGCAACATGATAAAACCCTGTCTCTACAAAAAAATGCAAAAATTAGCTGGGCGTGGTGGCACATGCTTATAGTCCCAGCTACTTGGGAGGCTGAAGCATGAGGATGGCTTGAGGCCAGAAGCTGGAGGTTGCAGTGAGCCCAAGATGGAGCCACTGGGCTCCAGTCTGCCTGGCAGAGTAACCTGTCTCAAAAAAACAAAAAAAAAGCTAAAAAAAAAAAAAAAAATTATAGAACTAAAGTGATAACAAAGGCATACAAACAAGGAAGGAGGTCATCAGACGAATTAAGGTGTTCTAAGGTACTTAACGCTTTTCAGGAAGAGAGTAAAGATTTTGATTAACTTTAGACTTATTAAGCATGCATATTAAAACATCAAGGATAATTCTTACATAAAAGGAATAATGTAAATAACCTGCAAACTAAAAGGGAAAATAGCATGGAGGGAAAATGGTGCTGCAATCGTTTCTATAACCTGGTCTTCTGCCTTCTACTATGATGCATAGCCTCCTCTCCCCATCTTTTTTTCTGCTTCTCTCCCTAGACTCAGTATAGAGCCTCCCTTCACATATGAGGTATTTCCACCTGTAACTAACAAGTATAGGGTCTGATTTCAGTCTCACAACAAGAAGACTGTGGGTGGGCAGTCCACGGCTGGAGTGTTGGTTCCTGGGTGCCAGAAAGTGTTCAGATTTCCATCAACTTTCTACTTTGTCTATTAGCATTTTGCTTTGTTGTCTCATGATTTTAAGATTCCTGCTGAAATTTCAGACACCACATCATGGTCAAAACAGAAAGGATAGAGGAACTGGGGTACTTAGAGCTTTTATCTTTTTTAAAATTATTTTTTATTTTTTGCCAGAAAGGCCAAAACTTTCCTAGAAATTCCAGGAGAATTCAGCTACTGTTTCATTGGCTAGAACCAATTGTCTTCCAAAGCTGGTTTGTACCAGCTTGAGAGAGCTGATTGTTACACTTTTAGGGATTTTATGTGCCGGTCGTTAAACCATTGGTGCCTTGAAATCCACCATGGTAGAAGTATTTGCATAATGCAAATTGGAAAATCCTACATAGCATATCAAAATTGCTGTTGTTTTTGAGAACTATGTCATATCTCAATCCTGGCTGCATGGGAGGCTGGGAGTATGAAGTATTCACTGAGCACATTGCCTTCCTTAGCATATAAAGGGCTCTGTTTGCAAGGAAAAACTCAATGGGAATTTGAAAGGGAATGATTAAGTTTTGCTATCAAAGACTCTGTAAAAGATGTTTAAGTTATATTTTGTTAGGGCCTGCCTAGTCAGGATCTCTTCAATGAATGCAGTTTCATTTTCCCAGTTACCTAAGTCATAAAATTGGAGGAAAAAAAAAATCACACCTCAGTTCATTGGCGAAGCCCTGGGCTGGGGATGCGGTTAGACGTGCAGGATGGTAATGCACCATCTTTGTACTGCCTTACTGAAACATGGCTCGATGATATAGTCAAAGCAAGGGAAAGATCTAAAGTTTTCTAAACAGTACTTTTATTTGAGATTTTTTTTCATCAGGCTTCCAGATCCTAGAACTAACTCAAAGGGAAACTGTCAAACAACCACCCTTATTTTCCCAGTGTACCCATAACATTTTCAAAAAATGGATAGCAGGATGGCCAACTAAATTTCTGATCTGATAAAGCCAATCTAAACACCTTTTCCTACCTAAGGAGCATGCAAGTGCAAACTCTTTTCTGGTGATGGGCCCCTTTGCAAAAGTGAATTCATCTCACTTATGCCAATGAATGCCTGAAGAGTCTGGGAGATTGAATGCCAATGAGTGTTTTGACTTCATGGTTATAGATAATATCACCTGCAAGCATAGTAGACTAATTAAGAGGAGGATAGATAGCCCTGAGAAGACAGGCCAGGACAAAAGAATGACTGACCTGCTTAATCCATCTCCACATGAATCATGCCAAGTCCCACCAGCATTCCAAATTCTTCGAGATTGTCATGTGCGCCTGTGTGTACATGCATGGGGAGATTTCCTGAGGTGGGTTTTGGATTTTTTTTTTTTTTTTGGACTGTTTGTTTATTTATTTATTTATTTATTTATTTATTTATTTATTTATTTATTTATTTTTGAGACCGAGTCTTGCTCTGTCGCCCAGACTGGAGTGCAGTGGCACGATCTTGGCTCACTGCAAGCTCTGCCTCCCGGGTTCATGCCATTCTCCTGCCTCAGCCTCCCCAGTAGCTGGGACTACAGGTGCCTGCTGCCACACCCGGCTAATTTTTTGTATTTTTAGTAGAGACGGGGTTTCACCGATGGTCTCAATCTCCTGACCTCAAGATCCACCCGCCTCGGCCTCCCAAAATGCTGGGATTGCAGGCGTAAGCCACCGTGCTTGGCCTGTTCTCTTTTTTAGGATCTGAATTCCTCTGGAAGAGCCATTTGTTCACATTGTATTTGCTGTCAGAACTGAGTCGTTGGCGACTTTGCTTTTAGTGGGAGCTCGGTAAATGTTCACTGCCTGACATTTCTCTTCCCATAAAACAAGGTAAAACCAGTGGGAAAGGGAGTCATTCTTATCAGCCAGCATACTTTGATTTAGCATGGTAAGTGAAGGAGCTGGGATTTGAACCGAGATTTTTGGAAGCCAACTTCAATAGTCTTTCTCCTACATAATGATATCTCGCAATTAACAGTCCCATTTGCAATCGCTTGTAACAAGATCTGATCTGGTGTACTTATGGAGACTGACTCTATACCTGGTTCTATGCAAAAAAAAAAAAAAAAAAAATAGAGATCAACTGTCAAAAGTATCTTTATCACTGAAAAAAATAGTTTGATATTTATCTGCATCTCTCGTAGAAGACTAAAGAAAATCTGATTTATAATGCAAAGAATACTTCTTAAAAATTCCTTCTCTTCTCTAATTTTTTTTCACACCCTGCAATAGCTCTAGAGCAATGCTATCCAAAAGGACTTTCTGTGATGATGGAAATGTTTTGTATCTACATTGCCCCATATAGTAGCTACTGCCCACATAGGACTGCTGAGCACTAGAAATTGGTTCGTATAACTGGGGATACGAAGGTTTCATTTTATTTAATTTTACCTAATTTAGGTTTCAATCTTATAGTTGGATGTATCTAGTGATTGCTGTGTTGGATGCACAGCTGTAGAACCTCTTACCCCAAGCTTCCACATTCTCACTCTCGCATCAGCTGTCATATTTTTGCAGTTTTCCTTCCTCCAGCAAGCTCTTTTTTTTCGTGGTGGTGGGGTGGGGAGTGTTGGGGGAAACAGAGTCTGCCTCTGTCACCCAGGCTGGAGTGCGGTGGCATGGTCTTGGCTCACTGCACCCTCCACCTCCTGGGATCAATGATTCTTTTGCCTCAGCCTCCCGAGTAGCTGGGATTACAGGCAGGTGCCACCACGCCTGGCTAATTTTTGTATTTTTAGTAGAGATGGGGGTTTCACCATGTTGGCAAGGCTGGTCTCGAACTCCTGATCTCAAGTGATCCACCCACCTGGGCCTCCCGAAGTGCTGGAATTACAGGTGTGAGCCACCGTGCCTGGCTCTCCACCAAGCTCTTTATTATGTAGTCTGCTTTACCTCTGCAGAGCTTTCTTCTTGCCGCATCCATTTGCTCACAACAAAGAAGGGTCTGGGAGCTGAATCCACAGCTGGCTTGTCCTTTCCCCCACCCTCCAGTCCTCACTTTCTCATTACTCAGATTCTCGATTCTGCACACATCATGTTAGGGTGCCTCTGAGGCAAACATAGAACTCTCCTAAGGGTGGGGAGAGGAGAAAAAGTTGAGTGACAAAAGGAAAAAAGTTATCCTAGTAGAAAGATCAATTGAAATTGATTGAAAAAAGACAAAATTCTCCTAAGTGAGGGGTAAGGGTTAGAAGGAAGAAAGAAATGCTGGAAATTCTTAGAAATGAATGAACCATGACTATAGTGTTATTATTGCACTATAATAATGATAATGCAAATAAATTGTGCAGTATCTAGTGGTTCAAGTGTGCCATATACCTTTTACCTTCACTATGGAGGGGGTGGTTTAAAAACACCAAGAGGGGGTTGGGTGTGGGGCTCACACTTGGAATCACAGCACTTTGGGAGGCCAAGGCAGGTGGATCACCTGAGGTCAGGAAATCAAGACCATCCTGGCCAACATGGTAAAACCCCATCTGTACTAAAAATACAAAAATTAGCTGGATGTGGTGGCGTGCGCCTGTAATCCCAGCTACTTGGGAGACTGAGGCAGGAGAATTGCTTGAGCCCAGGAGGCGGAGGTTGCAGTGAGCCGAGATCGTGCCACTGCCCTCCAGCCTGGTGACAGAATGAGACTCCGTCTCAAAAAAAAAAAAAAAAAAAAAAAAAAAAAAAGAAAACACACTGGATTAGTCCACAGGGAAGCAGCCACTTTTCATCAGAAGTCATCATCCACAGCATCAGGGTCAGCAGAAGCACAGAGAAGATCAGTGAGAGCTCGTGGTAGGGAGGGGACTCGGGTGATGCTGTGATCACGTAATATGGCATGGTCCTTTTCAAAGACTTCAGGTCTTACACCTACCCTAATTAGCTTAAATGGGCACAGCATTCAAGCCTGGCACCTCTGCTCTGGTTTGAGCATGGTCTGGAGAATGGATGTTAGGCTAGAGTCCATGAAGAGAGATGTCAGTCATCAACTGAAGGTGGCAAGTACTACAGAAGCAACTCATTGCGTAGCAGTGGGGGAGCTGAATAGAAACCTGAACAGCCTTTGCTATTGTGAATAGTGCCGCAATAAACATATGTGTGCAGGTCTTTATAGCAGCATGATTTATAATCCTTTGGGTATATACCCAGTAATTCACGTGCCCTAGAACTTAAAGTATAATAATAATAATACTAGTAAAACCATGAACAAGCTGCTGCAGGTGCAAAGAGGAAAAGGAGGTGTGTCTCAAAAGATAAGGCAGTCTTTAATATTGATATCAGTGGAATAGGATGTCTTTTTCTTCTTTTTTGCTTTCTAGTTTAATCACTGTCTTCTAAGGCCCTTTGTCTCTCAATACCTTGAGTCAGGGAAATCTACTCTCTTCTAAGTAGCCCAAGGAGAAGAATTTGAAGGTCCAGTGTTGTTTCTGGAGGGAGAAGTTGAAAAGCAAAAAAAGAAGAGGGAAAAGAGAGAATTTTGCGAAACAGTGGAAGCCTAAGCAGTGCGTGAGGATGGGAGGAGTCCCCTTGTAGTATTGGGCCAATGCCAAATAGTAGGAGATTTTGAGTTGATGACACTGCAACACGCTCATTATTCTAGAGTCTCCAGTGAAATCTATCTTAGGCAAACATGTGTTCTTTGTATTTATCTTGTTTGGGACAGAAGATAAATATAAAGACAAGGGGCTAGGTCCACGTGCATGTAAATGCTGGGAGTGTAAGAAAGAATAAAAGAACAGATGCAAAATCCAAGCAAACAGAGACCCTCAGGAGAATTATGAAAAGGCAGGTGACACGGAAGTCACTGGTGTGAGTATAGTGCTGCAGAGGAGCACAGCCGAGATTCAAACCCAGGAAAGTGTACCTTTCTTCCCTGCATATTGACAGGCCTCGATGCAGCTATTGGGCACTCTAGGCTGTGCAAAGGAGTAAACACTCGCACACAACCAACCTGACTTGTGTAGACCATTCACAACTGTCACACACATGTTCTGGCTGTCACTCTGCTGGGGCTTTCCTGTTTATTGTGTGTGTGTATGTGTCTCCAGGCAGTGACATTCCTGTCAAATGGTGATGGAATGTCAGGTCAGATTACTCCCAGTATGATATGAAGAGACAAGTGCTGATGGAAGGTGCCACTTCCCTGGTTCAGATGTGCACAGTCGTCACCAGGAATTAATGCCACTCCATTGGTCCTGCCTCCCTACTGGAACAGACCTGAATGTGCTAGACAGGGAGGAAGAAGTTTCCAGGCCTTTAAGTTTATCAGCCACAGTCTCTGTGCTGTCTGCAGCAATGATAACTAAGAGTGAGATATAGAAGAGCCAGGCTGGGCGCGGTGGCTCATGCCTGTAATTCCAGCACTTTGGGAGGCCAAGGCGGGTGGATCACGAGGTCAGGAGATTGAGACCATCCCGGCCAACATGGTGAAACCCCGTCTCTACTAAAAATACAAAAATTAGCTGGGTGTGGTGGCACCATGCCTGTAGTCCCAGGTACTCAGGAGGCTGAGGCAGGAGAATCGCTTGAACCTGAGAGGCAAAGGTTGTAGTGAGCCGAGATCGCACCACTGTACTAAAGCCTGGTGACAGAGCGACACTCCATCTCAAAATAAAATAAATAATTAATTTTAAAAAAGAAAAGCCATAGCGAGGGGGGAGGTATTGTCCTACTATGAACCAGCTACTGTGCTGGGTGGCTTACATACCATGTCTCAGCTTAGGAGAGTGACCAAGATCCTCACCTTTGGGATTGGATACAAACCTTATGTGTGGCCGTGAGCAAGTTTCTTAAAACTTATAAACACCAATTTCTTAATCTGTAAAACTGGGATGAGGATAGCTAGTTTTGTGTAGCATTAAATAACACTCATTTACTCCAAAAATAATATGTAGGATATAGTTGACTGTATATTTTCATTCAATGGGCTAAATATATTCAATAGGATAACACAGTAAAGAAAATGGACAAAATCAGACCAGGCACAGTGGCTCACACCTGTAATCCCAGTACTTTGGGAGGCTGAGGCGGGTGGATCATGAGGTCAGGAGTTCAAGACCAGCCTGGCCAATATGGTGAAACCTCATCTCTACTAAATACAAAAATTAGCCGGATGTGGTAGTGCACACCTGTAATCCCAGCTACTCAGGAGGCTGAAGCAGGAGAATCGCTTGAACCCGGGAGGCGGAGGTTGCAGTGAGCTGAGATCGTGCCATTGCACTCCAACTTGGGTGACATAATGAGACTCTGTCCCCCCACCAAAAAAAAAGTAGAAAACATCCCTCTCCTTGAACCTCACGTTTTAGTGAAAGGAGACAGAAAGTAGTTACAATGTCTATAAAGAACTTAACAGAATTTCTGACATATAGAAACCATATGATAAATAGTGTAATCTTTATTTAATCCCTATGAAGCACTGTTAGTACCAATGAGGCACCTATAACTTGCTCTGGACTATTTAACCAGATCTTTGTTCAAGTGGGGACACTGGGGGGATGAAAAACAAGAGGGATGTATGCATGTGCCCTGCTTCTCTAATCAGCTGAATCCAGGACCAAGGTACTTAATGTGAAAAGTTCTCAGAGAACCATTCACAATTTGTTGAATCATCTTACAGCATATGGGCCAAACTAGGTCATATTCATAAAGGTGCCCAAGAAACAGGTCCCCCACAGGACCAGCCGTTCCGCTGGGCCTGAGACTAAAGGGTTTCCTAGGTTGTGAAACTGTCAGTGCTTAAAACAAGGACAGTTTCAGGCAAACTGGAATTAATTGGTCACTGTTGCTAAGACCACAGGCAGATTTGATTTCTAAACCACGTAGTGAGGATGGAGGGCTTTCAAAGACAGCTAGGTAGGGAACATCTGCAAACTCAATGTTAGTAGTAGAACCAAGCAGAGAAAGCAAGATGTCAGAGGAAGGCTCTACTCAGAGTCAAAGCTGTCTGTCCCTAAGTCACCTTATTTTACCAGTTTCTCTGGGATTGGCTTCAGGATAGGTGAACAATGCATAGTGATGACCTAGCTGAGCACCACATAATCATCTGAATGAATGTGGATGGTTAGTCAATAACTGTTTAAATAAATGCACCCCTTGGGCTGCTTGTTATCTGTATCAATAATCCATCCTTGAGCTCAGGCTCAACTCTTTAGGGTCATAGGGACTGCAAAATTAAGAAGAGTGATGAACTTAGTGTTAGACGTCCCAGCTCTGCTTCTCATAATTGGGGTGCCCTTGCCAAGACACTTAATCTCTGTGAGTTTCACATCCTCATTTGTAAAATGGAGATAAATTGTTACCTTCATCTCCCTATAATGATAATGGATTCACATGAAAATCCAATTAAACACTATGAGTGATTTTGCTTTAAGGTCTGCCAAACTTTGTCCACCTCCACTCATATCCAAACCAAACTTTAGTTCTTAACTTTATTTCCATAGAGATCAATTGCATGGCTACTCCCCCTTTCTTTCATCTACCTTTACTTCTTTTTTAAAAATTTTATTTTTCCGTAAGTTGTTGGGGTACAAGTGGTATTTGGTTATGTAACTAAGTTCTTTGGTGGTGATTTGTGAGATTTTGGTGCACCCATCACCTGAGGACTGTACACTGCACCATATTTGTCATCTTTTGTCCCTCGCCCCCTCCCACTCTTCCCCCCAAGTCTCCAAAGTCCATTGTATCATTCTTATGCGTTTGTGTCCTCATAGCTTAGCTCCCATATATCAGTGAGAACATGCAATGTTTGGTTTTCCATTTCTACCAAATGCAATGAGAAGCATTATCCAGGTATGACCTAAACATTCCCGGCCTCTGCCTCAGGTGTTTTTTAAATGTAATTCTAATTTCTATTTAAGGATAAACATGAATATTATGTGAAAAACCAAATAGCTCTATAAGACTTATCATGAAAAACAGCAGTTCCTGCCGCTGTCTTTGCCCCTGCCCTGAACCTCATTCATTTCCTCCCCTAAGGGCATTTTCAACTCTTATAGTTGTGTGTGTGTGTGTGTGTGTGTGTGTGTGTGTGTGTGTGTGTGTGT
>NC_045452.1:16470321-16544863 GCF_002776525.5 Piliocolobus tephrosceles
TGTGTGTGTGTGTGTGTGTGTGTGTGTGTGTGTGTGTGTGTGTGTGTGTGTGTTTCAGCACTAACCTTTATATCTCAAACTATTATATCTCTTTTTCCAAGATGGTGAATTAGAGGCTTTTAGCATGCCTTAGCCACTTGGAAATTGCAAGATAGTGCATACAGATAAACTCTGTGAGCTCTAATTTAAGAAGAAACATGGGAAACCCACAATAATTGTGAAGGGCACCTCAGATCCCAGGAAGGAGAATGCAGGCAAAAAGCCTCCATGCTGGCATCGGGCTGATAAGGTGAGTGAAGCCCCAGTATGTGAAAGAGGCAGAGAGCCTCCCTCTATGACTCTTCTTTCCACTGGGGATCCAAGGCTGAGAGAGAGCCCCTTTTTGCTCCCCATCCCTGGAGCTAACTGGGGTAGAGGCTTGGAGATGCTGTGAAGGAAAGGAGAAAAAATAATAACATATGGAAAAAAATCCTACCAACACAAAAATAATTATAAAAATTAGAAGTCTTCAGATGAGAAGGAACCAGTGTAAGATTTCCAGCACCATGAAAAATCTGAATGTATTGACATCACCAAAGGATCACACTAGCTCTCCAGCAGTGGTCCCTAACCAAAATGGAAATTCAGAAATAACAGATAAAGAGTTTAAAACATGGATTACAAGGAAGCTCAATGAGATCCAAGACAAAGTTAAAAACTTGCACAAATAAAATTTTAAAGCAATCCAGAAAATGAAGAAAGAGATAAACCTCTTAAAAAGAAATCAATCAGGCCAGGCATGGTGGCTCATGCCTGTAATCCCAGCACTTTGGGAGGCTGAGGCAAGCAGATCATAAGGTCAGGAGTTCAAGACCAGCCTGGCCAACGTGGTGAAACCCCATCTCTACTAAAAATATAAAAATTAGCCCAACATGATTGTGTGTGTGTGTAATCCCAGCTACTCGGGAGACTGAGGCAGGAGAATTACTTGAACCCGGGAGGTGGAAGTTGCAGTGAGCTGAGATCGCACCATTGCACTCCAGCCTGGGTGACAAGAGCAAGACTCTGTCTCAAAAAAAAAAAAAAAAAAAAAAAAAAAGAAAAAAGAAAAATCAACCAGAGCTTCTGGAATTGAAAAACTTAAGAAATTTCAAAATTTGAAAGCTTTATCAATAGATTGGACCAAGCAGAAGAAGGAATTTCAGAGCTAGAAGACTGGTCTTTCAAACTAAACTAGTCAGTCTGGCTGGTCACAGTACTTCATGCCTGTAATCCTAGCATTTTGGGGGGCTGATGGGGGAAGATTACTTGAGCTCATAAGTTCGAGGCCAGCCTGGACAACATGGTGAAACCCCGTCTCTACAAAAAAAAAAAAAATGCAAAAAATAAATAAATAATAGCCAGGAATGGTGGTGCGCACCTGTAGTCCCAGCTACTCAGGAGGCTGAGATGGGAGGATGGCTTGAGCTTGGGAAATGGAGGTTGCAGTGAGCCAAGATTGTGCCACAGCACTCCAGTCTGGGTGATCTTATCTCAATTTCAAAAAATCAAGAAATATAGGATTATGTAAAGCAATCAAACCTATGAACTATTGGCATTCTTGAGAGAGAAAAAAGGAAAACAAGCTGAAAATCATATTTGAGGGAATAATTAAAAAGATGTCCCTAACTTTCCTAGAGACATAGACATCCAGATACAAGAAATCCAGAGAACACCTGTGAGATACTATACAAAATGATCATTATCAAGAAATACAGTCACCAGACTGTCCAAGGTCAACACTAAAGAAAAAGTCTTAAAGGCAGCTAGAGAAAAAGATCATGTATAAAGGAAATCCCATCAGGCTAACAGCAGATTTCTCAGCAGAAATCTTACAAATCTTACAAGCCAGGAGAGACTGGGGGCATATTTTCAGCATTATTAAAGAAAAGAAAATTCAATCAAAATTTTTATATCCCACCAAACTAAGCTTCATGAGCAAAGGAGAAATACAATCTTCTCCAGACAAGCAACTACTAAAGGAATTCATTACCACTAGACCAACCTTACAAGAGATCCTTAATGGAGTTCTAGACATGGAAATGTACAACACCTGCTACCATGAAAACACACTTAACACATAGCCTGCAGACCCTGTAGAGCAGCCACACAATAGAAACTTCAACAAGCCAACAACTTCATGATAGGATCAGAACCTCACATATCAATATTAACCTTGAAGGTAAATGGCCTAAATACTCCACTTTAAAGGCAAAAAAATGGCAAGTTGGATTAAAAAACAAGACCCATCTGTTTGCTGTCTTCAAGAGAACCATCTCACATGAAATGGCACCCACAGCCTCAAAGTAAAAAGTTGCAGTAAGATCTATCACTCAAATGGAACACAGAAAAAGAACAGGGATTGCTATTCTTATGTCAGATAAAACAAACTTTAAACCAACACAGTTAAAAAGGGGGGGAAAAAAACAGGTTACATAATGATAAAGGATTCAATTCAATAAGAAGATTTAACTATCCTGAATATATATGTACCCAACATTGGAGCACTCAGATTCATAAAACAAGTACTTCTAGATTTACAAAAAGGCTTAAAGAGCTACACAAAAGTGATGGGGGACTTCGACACCTCACTGACAGTGTTAGATCACTGAGGCAGAAAACTAACAAATTCTGGACTTAAATTTGATACTTGACCAGTTGGACCTAGCAGACATCTACAGAATACTCCACCAGTCAACCACAGAATATATATATTTCCATATGCTCAGCCATAAAGCATCTCAATACATTTAAAAAAATCAAAATCATACCAACCATACTCTTAGACCACAGAGGAATAAAAATAGATATCAATACCAAGAAGATCTCTCAAAATCACACAATTACATGAAAAGTAAACAACTTGCTCCTATGTGACTTCTGGGTAAACAATGACATTCAGGCAGAAATCGAAAACATATTTGAAATAAATGAAAACAGAGACATAACATACCAAAATCTCTGTGATGCACCAAAGGAAGTGCTAAGAGGAAGGTTTACGGCACTAAATGCTACCTCAGAAATTTAGAAGGATCTCAAATTAATGATCTAATATCACATCTAAAGAAATTAGAAATACAAAACCAAACTAACCCCAAAGCTAGCAGGAGAAACAACAAACTAAGAGCAGAACTAAATAAAATTGAGAAGCAAAATTTTGTACAAAGAATCAATGAAAACAGAAGTTGCTGTTTTGAAATGATAAACAAGATCAATATTCCACTAGCTAGATTAACAAAGCAAAAAAGAAGGTCTAGAGAAGCACAACCAGAAATGACAAAAGTGACATTACAACCTATCATGGAAATGCAAAAGATTATCAGGGACTATTATGAACACATCTGTGCACACAACCAGAAAATCTAGAGGAAAATGGATAAATTCCTGGAAACACAATGTCCCAAGACTGAATCAGGAAGAAACTGAAACCCTGAACAGGCCAATATAAAGTTCTGAAATTGAATCAGTAATAAAAAGGAAGCCCCAGACCATATGAATTCACAGCCAAATCCTACAAGACATAGAAGAGCTAATACCAATCCTACTGAAACTATTCCAAAAAATCAAGGAGAAAGGATTCCTCTTTGATTTATTCTTTAAAGTCAGTATCACCCTGATACCATAAAATGGCAAAGACACAGTAAAAAAAAGAAAACTATAGACCAATATCCCTGATGAATATAGACATAAATATATTCTTGACATTAGACCTTTGTCAGATGCATGGTTTGCGAATATTTTCTCTCATTCTGTAGGTTGTCTGTTTACTCTCTTGATAGTTTCAAGCAAAAATCAAACAAAATACTAGCAAAATGAATCCAGAAGCACATCAAGAAATTACTTCAGCATGATCAAGTAGGCTTCATTGCAGGATGCAAGGTTCATTCAACACATGCAAATAATTCACCACATTAACAGAATTAAAAACCATATTATCATCTCGATAGGTATGGAAAAAGCTTTTGGTAAAATCCAATGTCCCTTCATAATAAACCACCTGAAGAAACTAGGCATCAAAGAAACGTACCTCAAAATAATAAGAGCCGTCTATGACAAATCCACAACTAATGAGCAAACTGGAAGCATTTTCCTTAAGAACAAGAACAAGGCAAAGATGTCCACTCTCACCACTTCTATTCAACAGAGTACTGGAAGCCTTTCCAGATCAATCAGGCAAGAGAAAGAAGTAAAAGGCATCTAAATAGAAAAGAAGGTGAACTATCTCTTTTTGCAGATGACACGATTTTTTTTTTTTTTTTTTTTTTTTTTTTTTTTTTTTGAGACGGAGTCTTGCTCTGTCGCCCGGGCTGGAGTGCTGTGGCGGGATCTCAGCTCACTGCAAGCTCCGCCTCCCGGGTTTACGCCATTCTCCTGCCTCAGCCTCCGGAGTAGCTGGGACTACAGGCGCCCGCCACCTCGCCCGGCTAGTTTTTTGTATTTTTAGTAGAGACGGGGTTTCACCGTGTTAGCCAGGATGGTCTTGATCTCCTGACCTCGTGATCCACCCGTCTCAGCCTCCCAAAGTGCTGGGATTACAGGCTTGAGCCACCGCGCCCGGCCGATGACATGATTTTATACCTAGAAAACCCTAAAGACTCTACCAAAAGGCTTCTGGAACTGATAAATGACTTCGGTAAAGTTTCAAGGTAAAAATTAATGTATAAAAATCAGTAGCATTTCTATACACTGATAACGTTCAAGCTGAGAGCCAAATCAACAACACAATCACATTTACAAAAGCTGAAAAAAAAAAAAAAAAGAAAGAAAGAAAAAAAAATACCTTGGAATTTAACCATGGAGGTGAAAGATCTCTACAAGTAGAACTTCCAAACACTCTTTTTGAAGAAGTAACTTCTTGAAATAAATTATTGATGACACAAACAAGTGGAAAAATATTCCATGCCCATAGATTAGAAGAATCAACACCATTAAAATGGTCATACTGCCCAAAGTAATCTATAGATTCAGCACTATTCTTATCAAGCTACTAATGTCATTTTTCACAGAACTAGGAAAAACTTCTAAAATTCACAGTACACCAAAAAATAACCCAAATAGCTGAAGCAGTTCTGAGCCAGAGCTGCTGCTGCTCACTGTTGCTCACTCAGTACCCAGAGGAAGTGGAGGACAGCCCATAGATGACCCGCCCTGCAGGAGACAAGTCACACCTTATGGAAAAACTCCAATTACAATTTGTCTTTTGTCTTAAGTTCCAAAAGGACATGCATTTCTTTCTACTGCTGAAACAAAAAAGACAAGTAAGTGTACTTGCAAACAAAGGAGCAGGAAACAAGAGGCAGCAAACACTACAGGCTTTCCTTCCATGTGGCAAAGGGATGATGCATCTCAGAGATGGGAGTTCAGATCCTGAGGTGCCATGCTTAAAAATAATAATAGCCACAGTCTGTGTGTCTTATCTGCTTCACTGAGAGGGAAGAAAAACATTACCCGGGAGCTTAAGGGGGTCTCAGGCTCCATCTAAGGAACTTTCTGAAGGGTCTCCAGTTACATTTGATCTAAAGTTATAAGCTTGAATTTCAAATGTACAACTTAGCAGTTGCACATCTTAGAGGAAATAGTTTGACATCTCTGAGTCGTGATTTCCTCACCTATAAAATGGGAATCAAACCAGAGATCTGCACAGTTGTTACACTGGTTAATGAGGTGTATTCTAGCAACCTCAGTACATGTTTGTTGAATCTGATTCACAGGTTAGTTTCCATGACTATTTCCCTTCCCAACCAGTCCTATGGTAGCACAGCTCTCAGGAAAATACTCCTCACACATTTCTCATTTTTCAGTCATACCTTATTTATTAAAATGGTTAGGAAAGAAGCTAGTCTATAGAAATTAATTTTCAATACAACGGAGGTTAAGATTTTTTTGGTTTGAATTTTTTATGGAAATAATTCTTGAAAGTAGTAATTACACATTTTTCTTGCTTTTTTTTTTTTTTTTTTTTTTTAGGTGGAGTCTCGCTCTGTTGCCCAGGCTACAGTACAGTGTTTGATCTCGGCTCACTGCAACCTCCGCCTGCTGGGTTCAAGCGATTCTCATGTCTCAGCCTCCAGAGCAACTGGAATTACAGGCCACCATGCTTGGCTAATTTTTGTATTTTTAGTAGAGACAGGGTTTTGCCATGTTGGTCAGGTTGGCCTCTAACTCCTGACCTCAGGTAATCCACTCGCCTTGGCCTCCCAAAGTGCTGGGATTACAGGCACTGTGCCACTGAGCCACTGCACCCGGCCTTCTTGCTTTCTTAAGCAGAAGATTCGGAACACAATTTACTCTTGCTAGGTATACTTAAGTTCTGTTCATTTCCTACATATTGTGTTTGATTTTATAATAATTTTCTGTGCAAAATTTTTTTAAAAGTTTTTCTTTACAAATTCTATATATTCTAATTAAATAGAAATAAAAATTTCCTGTTAACAACAACCACACAAAATTCTACCAAAACAGAGACAATTAGAACCTTCATACGCACACACATATACCCTGAGAGGCTGAAAGAAAATGTTGATAGATTTGACTACATACAAATGAATAGTTTCTCCATGTCAAAATTCACATAAAAAGCAAATAGTGAACTGACAAAATATTTGCACCAACATGAGAAAACACAGTTAATATAAAACATAGTTGATATCTTAAATACATAATTATTTCTTGCTTTTCTATTTTTATTTATTTATTTACTTTTGAGACAGAGTCTCACTCTGTTGCCAGGCTGGAGTACAGTGGTGCGATCTTGGCTCACTGCAACCTCCGCCTCCTGGGTTCAAGCGATTCTCCTGCCTCAGCCTCCCAAGTAGCTGGGACTAGAGGCATGTGCCACCACACTGAGCTAATTTTTGTATTTTTAGTAGATACGGGGTTTCACCATGTTGGCCAGGATGGTCTCCATCTCTTGACCTTGTGATCTGCCCACCTCAGTCTCCCAAAGTGACTTCTTGCTTTCTAATCTTGTCTCTCTAGCCAGATGTTGAGCTCCTTGAAGGCAAAGGGTTGGCCTCAGTTTTATAGTGGCTCCTATTAGCATTACCTCATCCATTCCTTCCAAATTGAACTGGATTGAGTTGAAGAGTTCAATCCAGCTCTGCCTCACAGTGTTTCATGAAAAATTGATATTCAATCAACATTTTTTGAATGAATATGTAGAGAACAAAAAGTCATTTTTTCTCTGTGAAGTTCTGTTATTATACATCAGATGTCTGTAAATAGTAGAGCTATCTGTCTCTACTGACCTCTGCATCAAGCTATCAGCTGTTGTATCTCCTGGTGTCAGCAGGTCTCTCCTTCTTCTTGTGTGTGGTTTCTATCTCTTGGCCACAGGGAATCAGAACAATTATTATGTTCCAGGCATTTTTCTTGATGATGGGGATACCAGAAATAAACACCACCCTCCGGTCCTTAAATAGCTCTCCATCGTGGGAAGGAAGGTGATTGACAAGCACTCCACCAGAGAGACATACAGTGTGAGAAGCACAAGTTAGAAGGCTTGATGTATGAACTGGGGAGAGGGCAGAGCTTCATACCTTCCACTAAACGCCTCAGTTAAAAACCAAGGTTGTGGGGGGATGGTGGTAAGATATTTGTATATTCAAATATGGAGCCATACAAGGATCTAGAACTAGATGTACCATATGACCCAGCCATCCCACTACTGGGTATATACCCAAAGGATTATAAATTATGCTACTACAAAGACACATGCACACGTATGTTTATTGCGACACTATTCACAATAGCAAAGACTTGGAATCAACCCAAATGTCCATCAGTGACAGACTGGATTAAGAAAATGTGGCACATATACACCATGGAATACTATGCAGCCATAAAAAAGGAGGAGTTTGTGTCCTTTGTAGGGACATGGATGCAGCTGGAAACCATCATTCTTAGCAAACTATCACAAGAAGAGAAAACCAAACACCGCATGTTCTCACTCATAGGTGGGAACTGAACAATGAGCTCACTTGGACTCGGGAAGGGGAACATCACACAATGGGGCCTATCATGGGGAGGGGGGAGGGGGGAGGGATTGCATTGGGGAGTTATACCTGATATAAATGATGAATTGATGGGTGCTGACGAGTTGATAGGTGCAGCACACCAACGTGGCACATGTATACATATGTAACAAACCTGCACGTTATGCACATGTACCCTAGAACTTAAAGTATAATAATAATAAAAAAAAACAAATATGGAGCCATAAAAGCTCAAAGTGATCTCTGTGATAGAAAAATGGAAAAGAAAATGTATCACCCACAATATCCCCTAGCATGGTGCCAGACACTTCACATGGGTTATCCAGTGATCCTTCCAATGTTCCTTTGACAGAATAGGAAACTAAGAATTTTATGTGATCAATATCCTGTAGCCAGTAAAAAGAGGGCTTAGGATTCAAATTCAGGTCTGTCTGTCCCCAAAGCCCATGTATGCCATTGTTCTTGGGGGAATCTTTAGAAGCCTTTTCTCACTCAACTCTAATTGTTCTGAAAGGATGTGGATGTGAGGACGATCAAAGTTCATTCTAATGTTTTTTGTTCCAGTAGAGGGGCCTGATGTGGGAAAGGTGGAACGCTGGTTGGGCAGTACATTTATATTTGTAACCATGACCCTCTTTGCAGCTTCACATTCAGACACACTTTTCTTACTATAGAGAGAAGACCTGAGTCTCAGGTTGCCTGCTTGGGGCAGGCTGACACTGGTGTTGGAAGCTCTTTTCCTGTAAGTGCTTCAGGGAACCCAACATTTAATGATGCCTCTCATTTGAAGATGCTGCTAATCGATTATCACTCAACATGACATTGGGTCTCTTTGTTTGTTTTATGGAAATTGGCCGCACCAGTTTCTGCCCAATGTTCGGTGTTGCCCAGCTGTCCTGGAGGAATTGAGGGGAAAAAAAAAAAAAAAAAAGCCAATAAAGTAGAGTGTTTTTCTACATAGCAGCATTTGAGGAGATGCAGAAAGTCTTCCCAGATATTCCTTCCCTCCTCTGGCCAAATACAATGCCTGTGGTTCCACTATGAATGACAGAGTACTTTCAGAACTGGAAGAGCCTGTGGAGACCATCCAAACACATCTGACAGCGATAGATGAGTTAACTGAGACCCAGTGGAGGGAAAGGTCTTTCTAAGACTGTGCAGAGAAGTATGAGACTGCTTCAGTCCTTCAGTCCAGTGCTGGGCACCTACAAGCCACTCACTAAATATTTGTGTATTTATTAGTTAAGCCTTAGAGACAGCACTTTTCAAAAGAATAGAATTGGGCTGGATGCGGTGGCTCACACCTGCAATCTGAGCACTTTGGGAGGCCGAGGTGGGCGGATCACAAGGTTGGGAGATCGAGACCATCCTGGCCAACTTAGTGAAACCCCGTCTCTACTGAAAATACAAAAAGTTATTTGGGCGTGGTGGCGCTTGCCTGTAATCCCAGCTACTTGGGAGGCTGAGGCATGAGAATCACTTGAACCAGGGAGTCGGAGGTTGCAGTGAGCCAAGATCATTGCATCACTGCACTCCAGCCTGGCAGCAAAGTGAGATGTCTCCAAAAACAAACAAACAAACAAACAAACAAACAAACAAAAGGGATAGAATTATTAGTGGGAAAGGAAGAATTTCTAGTAGAGGGCCCAGTTTATAAAAGGTCTTAGATGCAAAAAAAAAAAATTAAGGATATGGTTCAGGAACAGGGAATGCTAAGTAAGCATGGGGTACTCTAAGAGGATTCATGAGATACGAGGCCAAAAAGATAGATTAGAACCACATGGTAGATAGCCCTGAGTACCAGTGTAAGGCATTGCACTGCTGCCTCTGTCCTGTCATCTGATGGCCCCAGGCCGTCCACTCAGGGTGGCATGTATGGCTTGGCTTCTCTTGAAATCTACTACCTTCTTTGAATACTACAATGTTTATTAATCTATTCTGTTAGCAAATGCTTCCTACTCATCTACAGCATGTCAGGCGCTGGGCTAGGTTCTAGAAGCCTGTAAAAAAATGTGGCGGACAAGGCTCGTGACTTCACAAAGCTTACATTTCCATGGGATATAGCACAATAAACACAAATAAATAAACAACAGCATAAACCAGTTGTGCCACACGCTCAGAAGAAATGAAGCACAACATTGTGACTGTAACCAAGTTGCAGGAAGTATGTTAAATGTGATAGCCAAAGAAGGCTTCTCTGAGGAGGTGACATTTGAGCTGAGAACCCCCACCCGCCCACCAAAAAAAAACTGAGATGGAGCTGGCTGCACAGAGGGATGGGAGAAGCTGGGCTCAGCCAAACAAAACTGCAAGTATAAGTCTCCGTAGATAAAAGAATAAGATACAAAATTCAAAAATGACCAGAGTAAACTCAGTCATGGATAAAAAGAAATGAGAAGGTCTCAGGAAGAAGTCTTTGTCATTGGACAAATTAAAAACAGGACAGATCTGAACTATGATTAAAGAACAAAGGTCACTGGGTGCAGCGGCTCATACCTGTAATCCCAGCACTTTGGGAGGCGGAGGCGGGCAGATCATGAGGTCAAGAGATCCAGACCATCCTGGCTAACATGGAGAAACCCCGTCTCCACTAAAACTACAAAAATCAGCCAGGTTTGGTGGCAGGTGCCTGTAATCCCAGCTACTTGGGAGGCTGAGGCAGGAGAACTGCTTGAACCCGGGAGGCGCAGCTTGCAGCGAGCTGGCGTTGCGCCACTGCACTCCAGCCTGGGCGACAGAGTGAGACTCCGTCACAAAATACAGAAGTCTCTCAATATCTAGGTTAAGCTCAGTGGTTCTCAAACTTGAATGAGCACAAGAATCATCCAGGAAGTCTGTTAAAAATGCACATTATTGGGCCTCATCCCAAGAAATTAAGAGCATTTTTAGAGAAATACCTTAGTTGGTTTTGAGGCGTCATCCTCAGGACACATTTGGAGAACCACTGAACTAAAAAGCAGGAAGGACAGCAGTGGGCACAGGAGGGGTGGGCTGGGATGCAGTGCCAGGGAGGAGAGTGAATCAGAGGGAGGAGGTAAGGATGCGCCATCAGCAATCTGCTTCTACCTTGCCGTGACTGGCTCGTATCTGGCTTCTTTGTGCCCAGATTGGCAAGCTGAGTCATAATGACATTAGTGAATGCTAAAGAACTCGGTTCTGGGAAACCTGGAATACCTGAAGACGTCAGGATGGAGAATTGTTAAGCGATGGAGGGAAATTATTGCTAATGGGAGCCCAGTAATAGTCACCACACCCACAATTCCCTCCATCACATCCTCTCTGAGATTCAGTTTAGAAGACAACTGCTCTCCTAGGAGGATGAGGAGTTAAACATAATGCATTTTCAAAAGGCTTCAGGTCCCACTGGGCCAGCAGGATGTCATTGTTGGTCTGGCGTGGGCTGCTGGTGAGTGCTTCAAAACACAGTAAAGGCAGTGGCAAAACGATTGTGTCATTCCAAACCCATCCAAGCAAATTACACAGAAGGCAAGCAAGCGTCATTATGATTTATATAAATATATGTTGCAGATTTCATTAAGATTAAGCCAGCTTTGCAATTATCACGTGCTGGGTTGTTTGCTTGGTCCTTCATCTTTATTTGCAACTGCCGATTAGCCTCATAAAGAACTCCCATGGCCAGGAGCAAGCCTCAGCCTCACCTTGCTTTCTTCTCTTTAGGATTTCAGTCAAGGAGATGCCTACCTGGGGACAGAATCTGGAAAAGATCTCAAAATAGATCTTCTCAAGGCACCCGGAGGCAAACGAGGCATAGGCACACTAGGATAAAAGCTGTCTTCAAGTCAGAGCCCTCCCTAGGGCTCCAGGCAGAGCAAAGGACCAAATCTTCCCCTCTGCACTCCCCACCTACAGGTGAGCACTCAGGCAGGGGAGACTCAAAGCAGATGAATGAGGTAATAGTGGCTGTCAGCCTTTTCGTGTCAATGAAATGAATGATTGTCATTTGAGCAATCATTCAACAATTCGTTTAAATTCATTTATTAAGCTATAGAGCGCAGGCAATCAGATGGTCAGTATACAGATGAAAAAAATAAGAATACCACAATTCCTTGCTCTAAAGGAATTAACTCTGGTTTAGAGATGGGCACAAAAACATGATCTCAGGTTGGGAGAAGAAGGATGAAGAAATCATAATAGTGCAGCACACAGCTGAGGGATTGGGGGTTTGATAAAGCAGGCTGGAATTTTTCAAGTCTTCTAGAAACACCATCTTTTGTTTGTCCAGATAAGATCTTACGCAAAGACTCACACAACTGCTGGAGTGATGTTTCTAAAATGTCGGTCTGACCACATCACTCCTGGGCTTAGAGCAAAGATCTGCAAACTTTCTATAAAGGGCCAGTTGATATATATGTTAGATTTTACAGACCAGACACCTCTGTCACAGCTACACAACTCTGCCCTTGTAGTGCTAATGAGGCCAGACATAGTAAGTAAATGAACGGCTGTGGCTGTGTTCCAATAAAATTGTGTTTGCAGAAACAGGCAGCTGGTCAGATTTGGACCATGGGCCATAGTTTACCCCTGACTTAGAGTCACTCAGAGGTTCACATTCCTTTAGCATGGGACCCCGCACTTTTCACAATAGGAACTCCAGCACCCAGTTGACCACTCCGTTCCTCCCCGTCCCCTCTCTCTGCATCCTCTGATCCAGCCACATAGAACTTTTCTCTGTAACCTGAAAACACCATGGTCCTTCACAACATGATGTCTTCATGCATGCTGTTCACACTCTCTGAATTGTCTCTACTTTGTCAATAAAATTCCTATTTGTTCATGTTCTAGCACGTATGTCCCCCATCTTGTTAATATTTTTGCAGCATTTGACTACTTGGAAAAACTGATTATTTTCATGTCCATCTATCCCAGCAGAGTCTGTTTCTCAAAAGGAGGGTCCATGTACTTATTCCTTCCTGGATCCAAGCTCCCAGCACTAAGAAATATTTAATGGATGAAATGCACTACAATAAATGGAGGCCACTAGACTGGAGAAAAACATACTGTATCCCTGTGTCTTGTTCAATCAGAAGTGTCAAGGTCTGTTTCCAAACTTCTGAGCCTGAAAAATTCTCTCTAGAGAGCCTCCCTCTTTCCAGATTTGTCTTCCTTTCCTTTCTCCTTCCAATTCTTCCTTCATTTTTTTCTTTCTGTGTTATACTCTAACCCCTCACACAGTGAGTACAGAATAGTGAAGGACCATTCCAGTGCTTTTATCTAGTAACTAAAAATTTTGCCTAAAATTACTTATTCAACACACATTTTTGAGTACCTTCCATATATTTAGGATACACCTGTAAACAAGGTAGCTGTACCCTAACCTCTCAAGAAGCCCCAAGTTTACAGGTAGAGAAAGGAAATGAACAAGTGGTTAGACCACGGATTGGTAAATGTTACCATAGAAAGCAGAGGTAGTGGCAGCAGGTGATTCAAGCCCAAACCTGGGATGGCAGGAGGTGGGAAGTCACATAATTCTTCCTTTGATTAAGTGATATCTGAGACAAGGCATGGAGTCGTCATACTAAGTAGGAGTTAGCCAGGTAAGTGGGGCAAAGAACATACCAGGAGGAGGGACAGGAAAAGTAAAAAGTCCTGAGAGTAAGAAAGAGGCATGAACTCAGGGAACAGAGAGTAATTTAACCTCAGGCAAAGTTGTACTGTGCTCAAAGTTTGCAGCAAGTTTCATGGGAGCAGACATCACTATCCCAGGGGTGGAACCTAGCGAGTGGGACCCCCAGCAGAAGTCTCAGGAAGAAGCAATAGTTGGAATCACTCAAGTAGAAGCAGTATACTTCCAGCCAGCTTAGACGAGGGCAGAGCTGAGCTACAACTCAGCTCCTAAACCAGGAGCCAGCAATTTATGCATTCCAAAACTATGAGTAAGCCACTGTGATGCAGGGGGAGATACAGTGATTGGACACACCGACATAAGCAGGTTTCCAGAAGCCCATCAATGAGTCTGAGGACTGGGGGGCAGGAGTAGCTGGGACCAGAGACACCCTGAGGACTGGGGGGCAGGAGTAGCTGGGACCAGAGGCGCCCTGAGGACTGAGGGGCAGCAGTAGCTGGGACCAGAGGCGCCCACCACCACCCCTGGCTAATTTTTTGTATTTTAGTAGAGATGGTGTTTCACCGTGTTAGCTGGGATGGTCTCAGTCTCCTGACCTCGTGATCCGCCCACCTCAGCCTCCCAAAGTGCTGGGATTACAGGCGTGAGCCACCGCGCCTGGCCAGGATAAAGTTTTATACCAGCAGAGGCACTGAAGGGTCTTTCAGAAACTAGGACAGAAGGAGAAAAGTAGAGAACAGGGAGACCTCAACTCTAGGAATCGGGGAGAGAGCTCTATTCCCAGGCACTGCTCACAGGTCCACTGGGGCTCATCACTATTCCATTCTGCCTGACTTAGATACCACCGGCTCCTGAAGACAGTATTGAAGAGCATCATGGCTGATGTTATCTGGGTCTAGAGTCAAATATTCCTGGGAGTATAACAGCTTGTTTGGCCTGGTTGAGGAACCCCAAGCCCCCCAAACTTTCTAGAAACTGGCCATCATTAAGATTGATTTTGCCAGTAACATAACTTCTCTCCCTTTCGACACAGGGCCACCATTTCATCCTTTGAAATGAAAAAAAAAAAAAAACCACCACAGTCATGTCCTTTTCACTGAGATTCATTTTAGCTTCCTCCTATAACCTTCCATAATCTCTTCATGAACACCTTGCAGAGTCTCGTTCTAAGCCTTTGGGGCTCTGGGGTTAGAGGTTAACTCTTAATTGAACCTCCTCTTACCAAGAACAAACAACACAGACTGTCTACCAGGCAGGATTTACATACCCAGCCTTCCACCGTCTCTCCTTCTCCTCCATTCAAGACAGAGGGGCCTGCAGGAGCCTTGATCTCCAAGTGGTCTGTGGCCATGAGGTGGAGAGATACAACTGCTTTGTCGAGGACCCAAGGGAAGACTGAACTGTGACTGCCTGAGTCTTATCAAAGGAAAAATGGTAACAGCACTTTTATTTTTTTTAAATGAGTAATATAGGAGAAAAAACTTGTAAGTAAGAATTTGAAGTTAAGTTTGCCAAATATGCTAAGAGTTGATCCTTGGAGAAACTTTATCTTCACTGCATAGTCAAACACATCGACTTTGGGGGCACCTGGCAATTACTGCGTGGCAGAGATTCAATTTGTTCTTGTGTAGACAATATTATCTGGCACAGCGAACAGGAAACCTTCACACATGTTTTAGTAAACACAATCCCAGATTGTGAAGAAGGGCTTCTGGGGGCTCCTCATTTGACACAGCCGGCATCCTGTTTCGCTTTGCAGCCAGTGAAGAGGCAAGGCCCATTCAAATCTCCCAGGTGTCGAGGCTCATTGAGCAGCCTGGGAAGGGCTGAAACAGAGACAGCAGACATCCTCTGATGTATGAAGATGATTAAAAGCAAAAGAGGAGATCTCTGGTAGTCTATTCTTTTTTTCTCTGATAGATTGGTGATTCTCAAAATTTGGTGGTTGGTGGGGGGGACAATTTTTGGAAATATCTGAAATGTACTTGTATGGCTTATCCATAAAGACTGTAAAGCCACTCTTATTTTTCCTAAAAAAAAATTCTTGTTATTTCAGGGGGTAATTTTACTGCCTTGCATGTGTAAAGACATACCTTGTCACGTATCCAAAGCTATGATAATTCCATTTGGAAGAATAATGTGGCCTAATCATGGTGCCTTTGCCAATTTCAGGTGAATGTCAAATACTAGTAATGGGAGAATATGTGGATCTGAGCCCTGTTGAGAGATAGACGGGGGCAGAGTGCAGGGGCAGAGGGGGCACTACTGATCCTTTTACTAGCTTAGTTCACTATACCTTTGTCAGGTGCCAAGTACTGAGTGTTGGCATAATGAAGGCAACTTCATTTGCCAAGTTAGGCCTTTAATAGGCTCTTCATTCCAGATGACTCTAGGACTCATTTAAGTACTGCTTTACCAATGGGTACTCTAGGTTACTAGTTTTCTATTCTCTAATAGTAACCAGGGCTTCACTGAGTTCGACTCAGTCAGATTACATAACCTATACCCGATTTTTATCCTAGAGAATCTAATGCCTATAACCAGTTCTGGTACTAAATATTGTACCCATTAAGGTTTAGTTATAGATAATAGGACTATTCCTTTAACAAGTTTTGAGAATTAACACGGGGAATTATTGGAGGAGCTTGAGGAGCAGGCTGCAGAATTAACCTCCAAGAATGATTTCTAGAATAGCGCTGCGGGATTGGCTACCAGAGGAAGGACCTTCTACCATAAGAAGGATGCTGGTGGTCAAAAAGGACTACAGACTCTTGTTTCCAGGGTCATGTTGAGGCTGCACGGTCATTACCAGCAACTGAATATCTCTTAGGTTAAAACCTTCCCTGCCACTTTGGGAGGCCGAGGTGGGTGGATCACAAGATCAGGAGATTGAGACCATCCTGGCTAACACAGTGAAACGTCATCTCTACTAAAAATACAAAAAACTAGCCGGGCGTGGTGGCACACACCTGTAGTCCCAGCTACTTGAGAGGCTGAGGCAGGAGAATCACTTAAATCCAGAAACCAGAAGTTGTAGTGAGCCAAGATCGCGCCATTGCACTCCAGCCTGGGTGACACAGCGAGACTCCATCTCAAAAAAAAAAAAAAAAAAAAAAAAATTCCCTGGGAAACTTAGGCCTGATTCAAATATTGCTAAGTGTGTCTGATTATAAAATCAAGATCACATCCTAAACTTTAGCTGCAGAGGAGTTTGGAAAATACTGTTTTCAGTTTTCCAGTGTCTTCAGCACAAAAGAAAGAATACTTAAAGAAGGTTGCCAGCAGATGTGGAGGGAGCCAGGCTACTGTATTCACTCCTCCACCACCATGAGTTCCATCCAAGTTCTCAAATTATGAATTAATCAACCAAGTATTTGTTGCAGTGCTACCGCACGCAAAGTACCCTGGCGGGTACAGGGTTGTATGAGGTGTGTCTAAAGTATGATGTTCGTTGATTTCACAAACTAAGCCAAATTAATGGGCTGGAATGGATATCTCCCTTCAAAGGGGAACCCTTACATGGAACCGTCTGGCCTCAGACCTTTTCTGGATCCCCTGTTTGGAGGGCTTAATGAGCATACACACATATGTACCCTCGAAATCAGGTTCATGGTTTTAAAACCATACTTGTCAGAATACTATCTCGTGTTGACAAGGTGCCAGGCCCTGTGGCATGTTGTTTACATGCATTACATTACTTCAATTGCATGACAAATTTCACTGTGAAGTAGGTGCTGTTCTCATTTCTCTTTTAATGAAAGAAAGAAAAGCTCAGAAAAGTTAAGTGACTTTTGCAAAGTCTCACGTGTTCTAAGTGTCCAGCAGGAGAAGGGAACTGAAGGCTCTGTGGCTTCAAAGGCCATTCGCTTCCCATAACATTAACATTCCTTTCCTTAACTAAGAGAATGGAGTTTTCCTTCCAGCCTGAGAGCCTACCGTATCTCTTGGGTTTGGATCTCAGTGACGTTCTACTGTTTCCATGAAGGGCAGCCTCTCAGTGCAGATGTCTCTGAGTGGTTACTGTTCCTGAATAAATTCAAGTGAATATACGCTTAGATCTGCAGCCAGTCTATGGAGAGAGAGCAGGAGTGTTATGAATCATGGATTTATTACTTTAATATTCCCAAAGCTTCGCCAAGTGACTATCTGAGAACGGGATAGTCATCAACTAAGTATAACAAGAATAGGATGTATAATCAATAATCATCTAGATGTATAAGGTGAAGTGTGTTTACTTAGATTTACACATGCCACTTCATTATTGTATCTAGGTAATATTTGGCTTCCATTCGCATGTGATATATAATTAATTCCTTCCTTCAATTTCTTTCTGATACAATGTAATATTGAGGTTGAATATGTGAGCTCAGTTTAGGTTTGATCCCTGGCTCAGTCACTAACTAAAAATGGAACTTGAGCTAATTATTTAATTTCTTCTTAAGTCTCATTTTTCCTCTAAGTAAAATAATGATAATAATGGTACCTACCTGGCAAGGTTATTCATAGAGTTGTTGAATGGATTAAATCTGATCATTTGAAAAAGACATTAACATACGCTTTGGTACATAGTAAACACTAAATAAATGTGAGATATCAGTTTTGTTTTGTTTTGTTTTGAGACAGATTCTTACTCTGTCACATAGGTTGAAGTGCAGTGGTGTGATCTCAGCTCACTACAACCTCTGCCTCCTGGGTTCAAGTGATTCTCCTGCCTTAGCCTACCAAGTTGCTGGGATTACAGGCGCACACCACCACACACAGCTAATTTTTGTATTTTTAGTAGAGACAGGGTTTCACCATGTTGACCAGGCTGGTCTCGAACTCCCAACCTCAGGTGATCTGCCCACCTTGGCCTCCCAAAGTGTTGGGATTGCAGGCGTGAGCCACTATGCCCGGCCAGAATTTAATTTTTATTTATCATGTACAAAACTCTGCTTTAGGCACCCTAAAAATTCTTACCTTCACTAATTCAACAAACATTTACTGAATGCGGGAGATTATAAAGGATTCTGGTATGGTTTCAGCCCTCTAGGAGCTCAATGTGTGGCAGAGGAAACAGATCAGTGAACAAATCAATGGAGTTAAAAGTCTATGGTATCTAGTTGTGGTACACACTGTCCGGGATAGAGTGCAAGTATGAGAGTGAGTGGTAGTTCTGCTTGGCTATTACGTCTGGGGAGACTTTAAAAAGATGATGTTTGAGATTAGTCTAGAAAATGGTTCCAGAGGGTAGAAAGAAAGGGAATTCCATGCAGAAACAAACAAACAAAAAAGCAAGAATGAAAGCAAGCTGACACGAAGGGAACTGTAGATACTGTGATGGGACAAAACTCAAACAAGGGGTGGGAGGCAGACGGATCTAGGGTCTGGGGGGATATTGCCATAAGTAGTCATAAGCAATGTCAGCAAATGTTGCTCTAAACTATATAAATCCCAGTGCTCCCCATGGCCCAGTCCCTGCTCATTGTCAGGTGGGAATTAATGACAATCAAATCTTCCTTGGCCATCATACTTAAAAATGTCAGAGGGTAGAAGTACAGTCAACACCAAGACCTCCTAATACCCAGGTTTGCATCTCTCTCCCCAAATCTTACACTCATGACAACTGTAGAACGTGTCTCCCCTCTCTCCACTCCACAAGTCTCATGTGCAGTTTCTTCATTGCCATGCCCCTCTTTGGTCCATCCCAGCCACAGCCACCTGCTAAATGCCTGCTTTGCTCCCACCTGCTGGCCAGTCCAAGGGCAGCTAACAGGGAATTCTCAACCATGTTGTGCTACAAGACAGCATAGCCAGGGCATTCATTTGCTCGTAGACCCTACGTGGTTTTAAGGAAAAGGAGGCTATCTCTAGCTCAGTGACTCCTGGAAGGCCTCAGGCACCAGGTGATAACCTGAGTTGGGACTATGCCATCTGAGAAGTCCCAGATGGAACTTGGACAGATGGAAAGTAAGAAAAAAGCCATGTTGAGGGAGAAAGAAAGGAACCAATGGAGCCAACGCTGGTTTAGGATCTCTATGCCTTGGGAACAGTTGTACTCACTTGGCCTTCTGCACACCGGGGTGCAGGTTTTCTGAGGCACCACAGCATTTTGGAAGTAGAGGAGACCTTAGATATTCTGTCATCCAGTCCTTTGGCTTCAGAGATAAAATTTAGGACCAGAGAGAAAAAGAACACAGATTCTTGTTTAAAATTCCAACATTTACTTCACTTCTTCAATCAAAATTACAAATTAGATTCATCATCCCCAGGAAACTATGATGTTACTTGTCGTGAGTATGAACATAGAGAGTCACAAAATGTGTGAAAGAGGTTGGTATGTATTTGTGTGTTCCTTTTGAAAAGGATGTACTCCTTGGGATATGTCATTCAGGATTCATTTTAGCAAGGATGGAAGTGGGAGAAAGGCAGTAAGGGGTGAGCATTTTAAGGGGTGGTACTAATTTGAATTCCCCCTGGGCTCTGCCACTCACAAGCAGGGTATGATGTTGGTCAGTTCCTTAGTCTCCTTGAGCCTCAGTTTCCCTGTCTGTAAAATGAAGTGTGTGATTGCACCTTGCTCCCTGTGTTGTTGTCAGGATCAATTGAGATAATGAAGAGAAAGCCCTTACCAAAGGGACTGGCAGCAAGTCACTGCTAAATTGGTGGTAGCTAATGTTATTAGTTCTGTTGAACAAACAAATTCTGCAGGCACCTTGCAGCAAACGTTCTAATATGTTCAGCATCCATTTCAATCGTATTTATTGTGTTTCCCTTGTCCTCTGGGCCATGGTCCATATTTACAGGCAAGGTGCTTTGTTGGCAGTATCAGCATTGATTGTGGGATGACCTAGGGGCCTTCAAACTGTCCCTTCCTCAAGATGGCCATGGCAGTCAGCCCTCAGGGGAACGGCAGAGCTCTGCCAGTTGTACTTGGTGTGGAGCATGTGGTCAGCGGGGTGAGCACAGCCTCCATCCTCGCTGGGGAAGGTGAACCGGCAGATGCTGATTCCAACACAGACATTGCTCAGGAGAGTGGCAGTCACTGGTACCAGGAGCTAACTGTGTTACCTCCTGGCACAGCATTCACACACAGCCCTAGAATGAGTCTTGCATTGGAAAAGGATTCTTCCTGCCTCGTATTTTGTGGCAATTTCCTTCTCTGGGACAAAGCCTGGCTCTGTTATAAGATTTGGTTTATAGAAAAAGGCCCTTGTACCATGCCCAGTTTTCCAGATGGGCTGCTCTTTAAACTAAAAAAAAAAAAAAAAAAAAATTGATTTGGCCAAGTTCACCTGGTGAACCCATAAGCACAGTAGGGCTAGTCCTCCTGTTTGAATGCCACCTTTTTAAATTAAACTTTCTCTCTTAAAGGCAAGACACACTGATTATTTAGTTCGTTTCCTGCCAGAAAACTCAAAAAACACGTACACATCCTATAATATAGCACATTTATTATAATAGTTCTCCCTCCATATTTCAAGCACCACTGTATTTCACCGTGGAAAGGATCTGGCCTTTGCTATCAAAACTCTTGATTCTGAATTCTGAGTCTGCCACACCAGACCTTTGTGACTTTGGACAAGAGTTCCATCCTTGAGGCTCAGTCACCTTGTGTGTAGTATGTGGATAAGACAACCTACCCTCTCCATCTTACAAAGAATAAAGAAGATGAGTTATGTAAATTACTTACTTAACATTGGGTGCCTGGAGCATGGTAAATGCTCATTAAATGTCCCTGCTATTATTTCGTGTAACTAGTTGCAGAACAAATAAAGTCACATCTCTCTCAATAGTGCAATTAATTTCTCAAGCTTTTCATATGACTAAATTACCAGGAAGCCCAGAAGTTCTTACGGGGGACCTCTCCATTGCTCCTGAATGGTCCGAGCATGCTTAAGCAGCATGAAGGAGGCAGTCTGCTCTATTTAGCTGCACATCAATCAGGAGGTGGGCCCCACTTTTTGCTGTTGCTTCATACATAGTTGACCTTGAAACCTAGGCCTGCATTGGCCATGGGGCCCATCTACTGCTGCAGAGATGCCAGTGTTGCTCCAGCAGTTTTTCCAGGATGTAAGGTGAATGGCAAGGCATTCTTCATCCCCATGGCAACGTACGTCTATAGTTCAGAATGCTACTGTGGGCCCATTTTCTACGTACGGCAACACTTTAACTGCAGGTGTTAATACAGGTTTTTGTGTGGGTTGGAGTTGGTTAGTGTTAATTGAGCCAAGGAAAACACACACACACATACACACACACACACACACACCCTTGAACCTAGAGGATAGGCCCACAAGAGCATTCTGAACTACAGATGTGCATTCCACTGTGGATATATAAACATATCACACATTGAAATACACACACATGGCCGGGCGCGGTGGCTCAAGCCTGTAATCCCAGCACTTTGGGAGGCCGAGACGGGCGGATCACGAGGTCAGGAGATCGAGACCATCCTGGTCTACACGGTGAAACCCCGTCTCTACTAAAAATACAAAAAACTAGCCGGGCGAGATGGCGGGCACCTGTAGTCCCAGCTACTCGGGAGGCTGAGGCAGGAGAATGGCGTGAACCCGGGAGGCGGAGCTTGCAGTGAGCCGAGATCGGGCCACTGCACTCCAGCCTGGGCGACAGAGCGAGACTCCGTCTCAAAAAAAAAAAAAAAAAAAAAGAAATACACACACATTCATACATACACACCTATAGCAATCACTAGGCATGGGTGCATGGATTATCTCATTTAATTTTCACAACTGCTGTCTTAGTCTGCTAGGGCTGCCATAATAAAATATCATGAAAGAGCGAGCAAGAGAGAGAGAGATCTTTCTTTTTTTTTTATTATTATTATTATACTTTAAGTTCTAGGGTGCATGTGCATAACGTGCAGGTTTGTTACATATGTATACTTGTGCCATGTTGGTGTGCTGCACCCATCAACTCGTCAGCACCCATCAACTCGTCATTTACATCAGGTATAACTCCCAATACAATCCCTCCTCCCTCCCCCCTCCCCATGATAGGCCCCAGTGTGTGATGTTCCCCTTCCCGAGTCCAAGTGATCTCATTGTTCAGTTCCCACCTATGAGTGAGAACATGCAGTGTTTGGTTTTCTGTTCTTGCGATAGTTTGCAGAGAATGATGGTTTCCAGGTGCATCCATGTCCCTACAAAGGACACAAATTCATCCTTTTTTATGGCTGCGTAGTATTCCATGGTGTATATGTGCCACATTTTCTTCATCCAGTCTGTCACTGATGGACATTTGGGTTGATTCCAAGTCTTTGCTATTGTGAATAGTGCTGCAATAAACATACATGTGCATGTGTCTTTACAGCAGCATGATTTATAATCCTTTGGGTATATACCCAGTAATGGGATGGCTGGAGAGAGATCTTTCTCCAGGGCTCTCTTATGTGGACACCAGTCTCATCATGAAGGCCCAACCCCCATGACCTCATCTAATCCTAATTACCTTCCAAAGACCTCATCTCCAAATACCATCACATTGTAGATTAGGTAGAAATTTGGTGGAGACACAAACATCCAGTTCATAATAGCCACCCTATGAGTTAGCTACTAGCGTTTTCCTTATTTTATATATGAGGAAACAGGCATGAAGAGGTAAAGTAACTTACAGTCACTTGAACTGGTAAGAAGCAGATTTGGGCTATTTGTGTTATGAATAGAAACAGAATCTGTATTTCTAGTTCTTATTTATGTTGTTAGTTTTTACTTGAACTTGGGTTTTTTAGATTACAACATTTTGCTTGCTACTCTGGTGCTCAGCGTGCATCTGCGTGCATGGTTGAGTGAGGGGTGGGTAGTGTCCCTACCAGAATGTACGTCTCCACGATAATTCACACCAGGGTGTCAGATGACCGTGTTGGTCTTCCCTCTTCCCGGTGAACCCCCAGAGGCAGTTTTGTCTTCCCTCCTGCCAACACACCTCAGCCAAGAGAGTTTTGTTTTATCAGAAAGGTTCTAATAACTCTGAAACTTTTTGTTGTTGTTGAGACGGAGTTTCAATCTTGTCGCTCAGGCTGGAGTGCAATGGCGTGATCTCGGCTCACTGCAACCTCTGCCTCCTGAGTTCAAGCGATTCTTCTGCCTCAGCCTCCTGAGTGGCTGGGATTACCGGCGCCTGCCACCAGGCCCAGCTAATTTTTTGTATTTGTAGTGGAGACGGGATTTCACCATGCTGGCCAGGCTGGTCTCGAACCCCTGACCTCAGGTGATCTGCCTGCCTCGGCCTCCCAAACTGCTGGGATTACAGGCGTGAGCCACCACACCTGGCAACTCTGAAACTTAAAAAGCAGCAGGCTCTAAATAAGTGCTGGCCCCTTTGCAACTCTTAGGCATCTCAGCCTCCACACAGGTGTGCTCTTTCGTCATGCAGTGGCCAGACTGTTTACTGCCACTCCTTGCTCCTTGTCCTTAAGCGTTATCCCTGACTAGAGCTTAAACTCATTAGTACCCAAGGCCAGAGCCGGGAGAGGATAATAGCATGAGGTTACAGACTCCAAACACTTTACAGGGTGAAGTGTGCAGATTCTGATGCCAGATGGTCTGTGTTCTAATCCTGGCACCTCTTGTGCATCTTCCGGCAATTTACTGGACTTCTTGTGCCTCCATCCCTACATCTGAAAACTGGAGATCCCAATAGTAACTCAAAAGGTTTTTGGGAGGGTTAAATGATATGATACACACAAAGCACTGAGAACAATGTTTGGCATACATAAAGCACACCATAAATGTGACCTATTATAAATATGAATCTTAGATGTACCACTGCTTACCTACATGATGGAAGGCATTTCATTGAGCTTCTCCAGCTTTGGTTTCTTCATATGTAAAATTCAACAGATGGAAATAAAAACCATACTAAGGCTCCAGGAGATCTGGTTCCAGTTCCAGTCTGTCTCTAGTCAGCTCTGGATATTGGCAAGTAATTCTGTCTTATTGTGCCTCAGTGTTTGCCTATAAAACAAGAGAACAGAATCAGGTCATCTGTAATATCCTGTTAGCCTAAAGGTATATGTTTCTATTATCTTAATATGTTGCTGGGTGCAGGGTGAGTGTTCAATACCAATGATCCTGTAAATCCATAACATGTTTTTATTGTTCATATATAATTATGATTACTTCATGGGGTTGTATCGAATGGGAATACATCAAATTTCATTTGTTATTTACAACAATCCTATGAGAGAGTAATATTGATGAGGGCAGCTGTATTAGTCTGTTCTCAAATTGCTATAAAGAAATATGTGAGCCAGGATAATTCATAAAGAAAAAATGATTAATTGGCTCATGGTTCTGCAAGCTGTACAGAAAGCATGATGCTGGCATCTGCTTGGCTGCCGGGGAAGCCTCAGGAAACTTACAATTATGATGAAGCCAAACAGGGAGCAGGCACTTTGCTTGGCCAGAGCAGGAGCGAGGGAGAGAACAGGGAGGTGCTACATACTTTAGAATGGCCAGATCTCAGGAGACCTCACTATTGCAAGGAAATTGCCAAGGGGAATGGTGCTAAGTTATTCATGAGAAACTGCCCCCATGATCCAATCATTTCTCACCAGGCCCCACTACTAATATTGGGGATTACAATGTGATGTGAAATTTGGGTGGGGACACACATCCAAACTATATCAGTAGCTAACATGTTTTCGGGCTTACTGTGTTTCGTATAAATTCCTCCCACGCTGTGCTTCCTTCAGTCTCCACAATGGTGCTCTGAATTAGGTATTATCCTTATTCCCATTGTTCAGATGAGAACGTCGAGGCTTGGAGGTGTAAGTAACATGTTTTGTGTTACTTTGGTGGAGCTGGGGCTGAAGAATAGGCCATAAGAAGATGACTGCTCCATAGACAGGCAGTTATTAATCAACCTACCTGACAGGGAGAGACTCTGAGGCTCGGCCAGGAAATAATAGGTCCAAATTCACTTACAAGTGAGCAACAAGGTCAAAACCAGAATCCAGACTTTCTCTTCCCTCATCTGGAGTGTGCTCCACTGTGCAGTGTCTCAAGCCCTCTTGCTTGTGGAATAAATGAATACAAATGAATGCTGATTTGTATTCATTTTCAGCTAACTGGCAGATATACACTAACCAGCAGATTTACACTTTCTCCACAGCACACCTTCAACAAACACATCCTCATGCCTACTCTTTTCAGTCTTTGGGGATCTGTCTTCTCTCTCTGACTCACTCCCTGTCCCTGGCAAACTAAAGTCATAGCCCTGTCTGTGAGCATGTCAGTACCAGACTCCAACAAAGGCTATGGTCAGCACTGAGAAACAGGGGCAGATCCTACTGCTTTACCTGGTAGTGAAATCAAAGACGGAGGTCCCCAGGTGCAGATGACAGACGCTCCTGAGACAAAATGAACCACTAGAATTCCCAGAGCTGGCAGCAGATGTGAGAGGTTTTGGAAGAAATTACCCAGGCTAATTAAATGTGAAATAATACATAAAGGGGGCAAGAAAGTCCTGTGTTCCCTCTCTTTAATGTGCCTGCATTCACGGGGCATCTGTCGTTTTGGTACCAAGTCTCAGAAAACAGCCTCAAAGGAGAAATCCAGGTAAGAAGTTCCACTCTGCTTGAAATAGAGAACAAAGATCTTACTGGAAAAATTAATGAGTACATTGATGAAAGATAAGTAATAGTGCGAAAGGGCCAAATACAAGGCTTAGCCCAAGGAATGAGTTTGACGAATGTTTGTTGAATTAATTCATCTATTCCTTTAGTCACTTAGGTCCTACATAGCTGCCATAATGCCAGGTTAAGCGATAGAATTTATAGTGAAACTAGTCTGAATCCACACCTTCAGACTGCTGCTCACTCGTTCTGTCAATCTAGAAGGGTTGCTATCCACTCTAACCCTGTTTCTTACATATACATTTATTTATAGAATTTTCTTGAAAATTAAGTGAACCCGAATGAAATAATTCAATGATTACCACATTTATTGTGACTGATCCAAGCATTTCATGATACGAAGGCCACTCAGAGAGTTTCTCTGAATTGCACCATTCATGCTCTCCTTCAACAAGCCTGTTTTGTTGGAGGAGTTGATCTGATCTTCCCCTCAGACTGAAAGGGGCACGCGAGGCAGCTTAGAAAAGCAAAGTTCAACCTGAACACAGGAAGGCATTGTTTAAGCCTGAATAACTCTGCTCTGGGGAGCTGCACTAAGGTTAAAATAATTTTGCATGTGGATATAGTTGTTCGTTGACACCAGAGGGTAAAGTCACATCTCTCTGGCTGGGATTGGGTCTCCTTGAAAGTAGGGGACAGTCAAACTGCCAATCTGACAAGAAGAGGCAGATCCTGAAGTGGAAAAAGGGGACTTAGAAGATGGGCCTTCATCTGGGTAGGAAGAGAAATTCTCCCCTTTGAGCCACCGGACACATAGGGTCTCAGGGCTGGGGATGGCTGCATGTTCAGGGATACTCTTGATGTAGAAAGGGTATGCACACTCCTTTGACCTCTGGAGGTCACCTGGGAGGTAGGCAGAGGCCCCATGGGACAGACTTCATAAGTGAACATGGGCCTGTAGAGTCACATCTCAGAGGTTTAAGGTCCTGCTAATGTGATTTATGTAGATGTGAATTTTGAAATATTAATGTAAATGTGATGATAATATGTCTCCTCAGCTAAGAAATCCAAAAAAGCTACCCCAGAGAGGTTACATTTATTTTATTTTATTTTTCATGGGAATTGAGAACTGTGTAACAGACATGATTTCTGTAATCACATTGGCTTCAAGAAACCTCAGAGGAGACTTTGCGATCAACTCAAACACTCACTGAACAATGTTGACTGAGTGCCTACCCTGGGCCGCTCTTTCAATGTCTGTTTCCTGGCTTTACTGATTTTTTTCCTTTTTTTAAAAAAAAATGCTTTTAATTTATGCCATCTTGTCTTTTTTATGTTCTCTTTTAAAAGCCTGAAATTCTTTCTGAAACAAGGCAGGTTATAATTGAACTCTGTGATACAACTGCTGAAGGAAACCGACCCATCTTCAGATGCATTAACCATCATTTCTTACATTCATATAGTTTTACAATTTACAAGGAATTTTGCTTCCATTATTTCATCTGATTTGCATGTCAATGTTTTGAAGTAAACAGAGATTATTATTCCCATTTTATCAAGAAGAAAGCTGAGTTTCAGTGTGGGTAAAAGATTTGCTTGAAGTAGGTGGATCATGGACTTGAATCCATTACAATTACATTTACTCTAGTTTTCTTTGCATTCTACCAAGTTAGATCATATATTATGGAACATAATATTCTCATTGTACTCAGAGGAGGCCAGGCCATGTTTGGAATATGATGTGCAATTGTGCAAGTCTTGTCTTATTTGGAGAAGAGAATGGCCATGATGAAGAGTCCAGATGCCATGTCATATGGAGAATTACCAAAGAGCTAGGAATAATAGCCTGATCCACCTCAGGTCATCAGCTGTCCTAAAGTATTGTAGCATGTAGGCAGGCACCTATCCTTAACATTTTGTATAAAAGAAATTGAGCCACTGGATGGATGGAAGATGAATCCTATGAGGTTGTGCTTGCCCCCTGGTTGCTTCTCCAACAACCATTCTGCCTGCAAGGGTAAGGATAATTCAACAAACAGGGTTAAGCAATAGAATACTATTATCTCACATAGCTGGAATTAGTGAGCTCTAATTGGGAGGGATCCAACCATGGACCTCTTAGAAGCTCTGTGATACCTTTGTTAACTGAGTCCTTTCCATTTCCATTCTGTGGTCAGTAACAACAGCTTCATTCTAAGACTGACACCATTATAATCACACACACAAAAAACTCTTCTGGTGGCAATCCGGACTGTACACTTTCCCATTTATCTCTGTGAAGGAGAGAGGAAAACCTCTTCCCCAGACACAGAATATAATCTTTCCCCTTTGTTTTATTGGTTCAACTTAGGTTGTAGCCTAACCCCAGACCAATCATGGTCACCAGAGGAGTTCCATGCACTGATTAGATGAGGCTAATCAGGAATTAAGCATGGAATCTACCCAGTGATAAAGTGGCTGCCCCTGAGTCACATGGACTGCATGGCAAGTGAGTAGACACATGAATAAAATTTTATTGCTGTTGGAAAGCCAGAATTCAGAAGGATTACAGGGTGGCCAAGAACAGTGGTCCCCAACCTTTTTGGCACCAGGGACCAGTTTTGTGGAAGACAATATTTCCATGGATAGGGTGGGGGTTGGGAGCAGGGATGATTTCGGGATGAAACTGTTCTACCTCAGATCGTCAGGCATTAGTTAGATTCTCATACCGACTGTGCAACCTGTCATGTGCAGTTCACAAGAGAGTTTGCACTCCTATGAGAATCTAGTGGCACTGCTGATCCAACAGGAGGCAGAGCTCAGGCAGTAATGCCCACCCACCCACCCCTCACCTCCTGCTGTGCAGCCTGGTTCCTAACAGGGCATAGACCCGTACCAGTCTGTGGCCTGGGGGTTGGGGACCCCTGGCCAAGAGTGTTCGTTACACCCCCTTTCACCCAAACAATTCCACATCACTACATTCTCCTTCTGCATCATAACATAATGGCCTTGGAATCCTTGATTTAGGCTAAGTCAGTCGCTGTGTTTCATCATTCTGGCCCCATGAATTTATGAAGTCTTAATCCTGTCTAATTAGAGTAAGCCTCACCACTTATTCCAGTTTGATTATCTGGAACAAAAGCTCTTAATCTCTTACTCAAGATAATGGTGGTGTGTGGGTAGAAGACCCTAGAACTGCTCTTGACATGTTTTCCTATTACAAAAAGAAAGTAGTCTAACGAGAGTGCTGACACATGGAAAATGTCAGGGCATAAAGGATTGCCAAGAAATGGAGTCGGAGCCTTGAGGACACTATGAACCTCTGGCTCAAATTGTACCTGAAATTCGCCTTAACATTGAACCACTCAAGTACTGACTTGAGCAATTCTCATTGTGTTTAAAGCCATCTTCAGATGTGCTTTCTGTTTTTTGCAACATGAAGAATACTGATACAGAAGAATACAGTTCAATCAGATGAATATGTTTCTAGTAATCAGAACTTCCCCTAAAATAAAACAGGCCTCCTGTTCCCCTTTGTCTTCCATGACTGGAGGTGTTTAGGTAGAGGCTGGCTGGCCATCTGTCCAGGATGCCATAGAAAGGATTTCTGCATTGGTGGGAAGCTGAATAAACTACGTTCTAAGAACCCCTACAATTCTGATACACTAATACCTCTATAAGGCCAAGATGAAAGTGGAAATTGAGCCAAAACATGTATAGAAGAATCAAAATAAAAGTTACTTGGATGAAAAATGAGAATTTTCCCTCTGAAGCAGAACTAGAGAGAAGGCGTGTTTTGTTCATTTTTTCTTTGATTCATTCATTTATTCAACAGCTGTGCGTTAATCTCCAAATATATGCTAGGCACTAAAGATACAAGGAAAAACAAAATCAAGATCCTGCTTTCTTGGAGCTTTCATTCTAGTGACATGCTATAGTGGCATGCTAAAAGATACAGACTTTGGATTCAGACATATCTGAATGCCAGTGATTACCTCTGTAAGCCATGTAGCTTTGGGTTGGCCTCTCTGATCTTCAATTTCTTCATTGTTTATATGGGAGCTACTGCACCTACCTCATATGGTAATGTGAAGGTTAAATGAGAAAAAGTATATATATGTAAAGTACTTCAAAAAGACCAGGAACAAAGCAGTTAAGGAATAAATAGTATTTTCATCCATGACTATGGCACTAACAGATACGGATTAAAGGAAATATTCCCCCATTTCATCTTCTGCATGATCCCCACCAAGTGCAGACATAGTAAAAATCAGATGATCATGCAGAACTCTAGAAGAACTTGATTTGAAATGAATCAGAGAAATATAATTTGAATGAGAGTGGTGAAAAATGTCTCAGTTCATGTGTTCAATCATTCAACAAGAGTATTTCATCTCCAATGAGTTAGAGACCATTTCAGGTGCTTGGGACCCAACGGCGATCAAAACAGAAAGTGTTTGTATTCTACTAAGAACAGAAATACACTAAATACAATATAGAGGGATTGTTATAATGTTACATGGCACTCAATGCCAAATCAATGATACTAGTTACTAGTGCTAAGGAAATGGAGAGGAGATAGATGGACCCAAGGGTTCAGGTAGCTAGAGAAGTTTTGAGTGGGAACATCAGGATGTTGGAAGTACTAGAGCACAGGCGTCAAGCCTTGTGGTGCTGCTTAGTAAAGGGGAGACTGTGGTAATGACGTGTGTAGTGTAGCACCTGTATTTGGAAAATCTGCAAAGGGATTGCAGGCCAGGAGAGTGTTGATGAACCAATGCATAAACGTATGGGGAATGGGATTATTTTTTATTTTGATAAAAGATTTCAGCAAAGTTCAAATCCTGGTTTCACTACTTAATAGGTTACTTTAAGCAATTTGTAACCTAGGTCATAGAGGTGAGGTGAGGATTCATTGAGAGAATGCCTATAATGACTCGGTATATAGTAAGCTTGCAATAAATGCTTCATTATTATTACATTGTTAATAATACTGTGCTATTAAGGCACACTACCAAGTGTACTCATTTTCTATTGCTTCTGTAACAAATTACCAAAAATTTAGTAGCTTAAAGCAACACGTATTTATTAACTTACATAACTCCAAAAATTGGATTATTTACTAAGGATATCACAAGGCTAAAATCACGGTATCAGCTGGGCTGAGCTTTTTGTTGTTGTTGTTTGTTTTTGTTTTTTTTTTGTTTTGTTTTGTTTTGAGACAGAGTCTCACTCTTGACCAAGCTGGAGTGCAGTGACATGATCTCGGCTCACTGCAACCTCCGCCTCCTGGGTTCAGGCAGTTCTCTGACTCAGCCTCCCAAGTAGCTGGGATTACAGGTGTGCGTCATCATGCTTGGCTAATTTTTATATTTTTAGCAGAGACGGGGTTTCACCATCTTGGCCAGCTGGTCCTGAACTCCTGACCTTGTGATCCACCCACCTCGGCCTCCCAAAGTACTGGGATTACAGGTGTGAGCCACCTCGCCCAGCATGGGCCGAGATTTTATCTGGAGGCTCTGGAGAAGAATCCTCTCCCAAGCTCATTCAAGTTGTTGAAAGAATTCACTTCCATATGATGGTGGAACTGAGGTCCCCATTTCTTTGCTGCCAGAGACCACTCTGTTCCTAGAGGCTGCTCACATTCTTTCTCACATAGCCCTTTCTTCAAACCAGCAACATTGCCTCAAATCCTTTGATAATGTTTGGCTGTGTCCCCACCTAAATCTCATCTCAAATTGTTATCCAAATTATAATCTCCACCTGTCAGGAAAGGACCTGCTGGGAGGTGATTGGAGCATAGGGGCGGTTTCCCCTATGCTGTGCTCGTGATAGTCAAAGAGTTCTCACGAGATTTGGTGGTTTTATAGGTGGCGGTTTCCCCTCGCTATCCCTCTCTCACCTGTGGCCATGTAAGACTGCCTGCTTTTCCTTCCATTTCCTTTAGTTGGGCGTCAGCAGCCTTGGGCTGAATATTGGTAAGTTTCTCCAGTATTAATGGCATTTTGCTAGAATATGTCACAGATTTCTGGTGCAGGAGAGAAGGTCAATGGTAAGATGCCACATGGTGATGCAAGAGCTCATTATGGGGACATTATATTCATGTAGATTCCACTGGCTTACTTGTGAAGAATGGGAGGGTAATTCCTACATTACGGTAGGGGATGAAACCAGATAAATACAGTCATGCATTGCTTAAAGACAGGGATACCGTCTGAAAAATGCATCCTTAGGTGATTTTGTCATTGTGTGAACACGATAGAGTGCACTTACACAAACCTAGGTAGTATAGTCTACTGCATACCTAGGCATGCAGTATAGCCTATTGCTCCTAGGCTCCAAACCTGCACAGCACGTTACTGCACTGAATGTTGTAGGCAATTGTAACACAATGCTAAGTGTTTGTGTATGTAAACATATCTCTACATGGAAAAGGTACAGTAAAAATAAGATATAGGGCTAGGCGCAGTGGCTCACGCCTGTAATCCAGCACTTTGGGAAGCCGAGGCGGGCAGATCACGAGTCGGGAGATTAAGGCCATCCTCGCTAAAACAGTGAAACCCCGTCTCTACTAAAAATACAAAAAAAAAAAAAGTTGTCTGGGCTTGGTGGCGGGTGCCTGTAATCCTAGCTACTTGGGAGGCTGAGGCAGGAGAATCACCTGAACCCAGGAGGCAGAGGTTGCAGTGAGCCGAGATCACAGCACTGCACTCCAGCCTGGGTGACAGAGCAAGATTCCATCTCAAAAATAAATAAATAAGATATAAAAGATAAAAATTGGTACACCTGTACAGAGCACTTACCATGAATGAAGTTTACAGCACTGGAAGTTGCTCTGGGTGAGTCAGTGAGTGGTGAGTGGATGTGAAGGTCCAGGACATCGTTGTACACTACTGTAGACCTTATAAATACTGTATGTTTAGTTTACACTAAGTTTATTTTTAAAGTATTTTTCTTTTTTTAATTTTTTCTTTTCTTTTTTTTTTTGATTCAGAGTTCTGCTCTTGTTGCCCAGGCTGGAGTGCAATGGCACAATCTCAGCTCACCACAACCTCTGCCTCCCGGATTCAAGTGATTCTCCTGCCTCACCCTCCTGAGTAGCTGGGATTACAGGTGTGTACCACCATGCCTGGCTAATTTTGTGTTTTTAGTAGAGACGGGGTTTCTCCATGTTGGTCAGGCTGGTCTCGAACTCCCGACCTCAGGAGAGCTGCCCCCCCCCCCCTTGGCCTCAAAGTGCTGGGATTACAGGCGTGAGCCACCGCACCTGGTCTGCGTTTTGCTTTTTCCAATAATAAATTAATCTTAGCTTACTGTATTTTTTTTACCTTATACACTTTTCAATTTTTTCAACTTTCTGACTTTTTAATAGCACAACTTAAAACACAAACCCACTGTACAGCTCTACAAAAATATTTTATTTCTTTATGTCCTTATTCCATCAGAAAAATTATTTTAGGCAGGTGCCGAGATCACACCATTGCACTCCAGCCTGGGCAACGAATGTGAAATTCCATCTCAAAAAAAAAAAAAAAAAAAAAAAAATTCCTTTCTAAACTTTGTTGGTAAAAACTAAGACATAAACACACACATTAGCCTAGGCCTCCACAAGGTCATCATCATCCATGTCACTATCTTCTACCTCCACAACTTGTCCCACTGGGTGGTCTTCAGCAATAACACATATCAACCTGCCCTCTCCTAAGATAACAATGCCTTCTTCCAGAATACCTTCCGAAGGGGAAGCTGATCATAATCTCAGAAGACACAATCCTGAACCCCATAATCCCAAATGTGGAAATCCTGAAAGATCAAAATCTCAAAAATACAATTCTGGAAAATATAATTTAAAATTGTATCTCAATATATTTGTTTACATTTTTAAAAAGGATTTATTTGAAAAACAACATCATAGGCCACTTTACACAATAAAATAGGCTATAATAGTCTACATATCTTGGCAAACATAAAGTATATTCAGGTATACTAACAACAGTCACATGAGTATAACAGCTATGAGCAAAGGTACCATGTAAAGAAATAGGTCAAGAAGCAAAATGTTTGAATGCATATTACTGTAGTTGGTAATTGCGTGCACCCAGCTTTATAACCGCAGTCATCTGAAATACCATGACAAACAATCTTTTGAGAGCAGTCAAAAACTTGATGGGTCACCACTGTATCACCACGGCATCAATGACCTAAAGGGTCAAGATCTTGAGAAATTGTGTCTTTCACAAAGGCAGATGTATGAAAAGAATAGCCCTTCATACAGTGAAGAAGTTTTAACATTTGTTTGCACCCTTGCAATGCTTACACACAAAGTCAATGTTGAAGTAATGCACTTTCGTGGAATAATATTTGCAAAAGATGCATAAAACAAGTTAGAACTCTCCAAAAATCTTTATACAGTTTATACCTCCTGTATTGGAAATGATGTGAAGATGAAATACATAGCATAGTGGATTATAAAAAATAATGCTAATTTAAAATACTAAAAAATTAACAACAGAAAAGAAAAAACTAAGAAGAAAATTTAACATGAAAAAGGGTATGAAAAGGATTACGGGCAGTTGCGTGGAGATATTTCATAAGAGCTAGCTGACTTTCATAATTAACTATATTTTGATATCTTGCATTACAATGAAGAGGTGTGTGTGTGTGTGTGTGTTTTCTTTTAGGACATGGCTCTCCTGAGATACTATGTTCACATTCATTTTCTATGTGGTGCTTCTCTGTTGGAGTCTTCTGATTCAATATACACTAACGTGAGTATTACCTGTTAAATTTTCTCATCTTCTGTGCCATGCTTCTAAATTGTTTTGGGAAAGTGGAAATCCATTCCACAGGCACTCATATGCAGACCACAAATTTGGTGGAAACAGTATTGGTAAGTGAATGGAATCACTGTTGCTTATGCGTCTTCTTATGCTACCATACACGTAATTCTTTTGAACCAATCCGTAACTTTATTGACTTCTTCAAGCAAATGTGACTTTAATTCATTGAAAGCTCCTGGAATGTCCTCAGATAGAGGGGATGTCAATGCAGGCAAATGATGTGTTTTAGAGATGAAGTTTTCATCGTTGCTGTATTGCATGGCCAATCCATACTCATCTGCATTTTCTGCCAAATGCATTGGGCTAAATGGAAAACACAAACTTTACTGGTAACACTTTGAACTTTTAGAAGCCTTGATTACAGCTAATTACAAATCTGTAATTATGTCTGGGGATTCAATTAAAATCCATTTTTTTCTGCATAAAGCCAATAACATGGTAGCATTCCTACCTAACATGATGTAACTATCCTGTGATTGAGAATTTTTGAGATTTTAGTCACTAGGGGTTTTAGCCTTTAGGGATGTTAATCTTTTAGAATTTCAATATTTGGGAATACAGTATTGGAGATTGTGTCTTTCAGGGTAGAAACTCCTTTGGAAGAACCTGCCTGAGGCTTTTCTTGAGGCGGTGTCACTGTTTGAAGAAATATATCCACGGTGTTTTGCTTGGCTTGTTTCTCTTTCCCATTATAAATTGGTATTCAGCAGATAATGCACCATAAACATTCCTCTGTATTCGTGAAAACCTTGTGTTGTTGGGGTCTCTGTTTTCAAATCTTTTAAAGCACTCGATAGGGTCTGCAAAAGCTTCTGCTAAATCCTTCACTGTGAATTTTCTTGGGGGTTCTTTTTTTTCTCTCTCACTTGGAGTTTCCTTTTTTCTTGCCTCTTCTCCAACTATGTTCTTGTTACACTTCCAGTAGCTCCTTATTATTCAATTCTTCAGGACCTTTAGGACCTCCTCAGTATCAACTTTCTCCATACCCAGGTTAAACTTGTTTGCCGTCTTAACCACAGCCTTGTTGGTTTTTGCAACCTCCTCATCCTTGGCAAATCCTTTGAAGCTGGGGATGAACTTCTTGAGTGTTATCTTTCAGGTGCCATTCGTACACTCCTTAACAGGATCACCCCAAACCCAACAAAAAAAAATTTTTTTCTTTGATCTAGACTTTATTATTTATTTGCTTTCCTTTCTTTAATTTTTATTTTAAGTTCTGGGGTACATGTGCAGGATGTGCAGGTTTGGTTATATAGCTAAATATGTGCCATGGTAGTTTGCTGCACCTATCAACCCACCACCTAGGTATTAAGCAAACATGCATCAGCCATTTTTTCTAATGCACTGCTTCTCCACACCGTACCTGCCGACAGGCCCCAGTGTGTGTTTTCCCCTCCCTGTGTCCATGTGATCTCATTGTTCAGTTCCCACTTGTGAGAACATGTGCCAAACAAAATTTTCGATGCAGTCATAGATTTTGTAATCCTTCCAGAATTGCATCAGTGTCGTCTTTAGTTGCAGCGGTAGCCTGGGAAAAGGTCCTCTCCATGTAGGAGACCTTAAAAGCTGCTACTCCTTGATCCATTGGTTGGATCAAAGGGGTGGTGTCTAGAAGGACAAACACCTTGATATTGGAAAGAAAGAGGATGTGTGGCAGCATTATCAACAATAAGCAAAATCTTGAAGACTGTTATTCTCCAAATAGTAATTCTCCAATTCACTGATACAGCAATTTAGAAGTGCATCTTGGAAAAGGAGCTGAGTCATCCATGACTTCTTAGTGCTCCTAGTACACTGGCCATGTGTGCTTATCAGTACGCTTGAAGGCCCTTGGGTTCTCACAGTGCCAGACCACAAAGGGTTACAATATGTAGCCTGTACCATTCTTCCCAAGCAAGACTATTATCGTGTCCTTACAAGCCTTGAAACCAAATATTGACTTGGCCTCCTCATGTATAAAAGTCATTTCAGGCATCCCTCTCCAGAACAGGGAGGTTTCATTCATATTGAAGATTTGCTCTGGCAAGTAATTTTCTTCCACAATCAGCTTGCTAGAATTTTCAAAATTTCATCTGCCTCCATGTTAGCATGCACAGGCTCACCACTTACTTTCACATATGTCATCAATAATGATTCTTTAAACCACCAGGACTGGCAGTAAATGCAGCATAGTGGTTGCATACAGCCTTTTCCTTCAACTCCTCAAAAAACTTTTCGCTTTGGCCATGATCATCATCGTGCTGAGAGGGATACACTTCGGTGTCTGGTCCTCAATCCAGGTCATTAGAAGGTTCTCCCTATCTGATATGGGCCCCTCCTGAATTTTTGTCAGCCTTGTTGTCATCAGTGAAGCAGATCCTTTAACAGTTTCTGTCCCTTTGTTCTTGTTCTTCAAGATTGCAGCTATGGTGGAATGGGACTTTCCTACCTGGCAAACAATAACCACCACTGATTTTCCGCCTTTGTAGTCCGTCATCACTTTTAATTTTGTTTCCAGGCCAGTCACTTGATGTGTCCTCTTACTGACAGCATTAGCCATAAATTTTGCATGCCTAGGGCCCCACGGTGAACAAAAGAACACCAGATGTGCTTGATTTATCAAGCACAACAGGAAATAATGGAATCAAGAGATTGTAAAGAGAGGTATAAGGGTGCTGCCTGTGTAACACGGCATACTGTTTTACAGTAAAAAAGCAAACTTTTTAGAAATAGGAGTGTACTCAAATCACAGTAAAATGTATAGGATGGTAAAGTCGTAAACCTGTAATATAGTCATTATCATGATCAACTGTTATGTATTGTACATAATGAAATGTGTGATTTGTTATATGATTGGTGATACAGTAGGTTTGTTCACACCAGCATCACCAAAAATGTGAGTAGTGCATTTTACTGTGATATCATGATGGCTACAGTGGGCAAGAGGAATTTTTCAGCTCCATTATAATCTTATGGGATCACCATCATTGACCAAAATGTCATTCGTTATGCAACACGAGAAGGTGTTGTTGTTGCTTGCTTGTTTGTTTTTGTCTTTGTTCCTGGAGGTCTATTTTGAATCCTAGTTGAGCTGTAAAGCCCTGAGACATTCTGAGGACTTGACAAATAGGAATAATAACATGTATCCCACAAAAGAGTTATCTGAGGGTTAAATAAAACTAATAACGTTCAGACACAATTCCTGGACTACAGAAGATGTCAGTAACTTATATAGGACAGAAGAATGATGCTTCTTTTAAACAGTTTTTATTTTTACGACTTTTCACATACTTTTAGCTTCTAATATCCTATTGAATAATTTATTTCTTTTAAAAAATGAGATATTTTCTTGAAAGAAAAGAGGGAAAAAATTAAAAATCAAAGAATATGGTTTTCTCTTTGTTACACCAAAATTTTACCGTTGGCTTCAAATGGTCAGTCTATTTCTTTCCTGTGTGTCTTCTTACAAACCTATCTGATGAAGTCCTTTTTGAAAGTGTGATACTGGCACAGGAATAGATAGATAGATCAATGGAACAAAACAGATAACCCAGAAATAGATTCCAGTATGTATAAGAATTTAATGTATGATAAAGGAGACATTACATACCAATGTGAAAAGGAAGGATTATTTAACAAATGGTGCTGGGACCTCCTGATAGCAATTTAGAGGGAAAAATCTATTTTAAGCCCTTATTTCATATAATGCAGAGAAATCAATTTTAGGTGGGTTAAAGAATTAAATATAAAAATATCAAATCTTAGAATAACTAGAGGGAAAAAAGGTGAATAAGAATTCAGTCTCCATAGGAGTAAGAACTTTCCAAGCTTAGAGCTATAGAATAAAACACAAAGGAGATCAACAGATTCAAGTGCTTAGAATTTAATTTTTTACATCCTAACACAGAGACATAGAAAAGCTGAAGTCAGACTTGAAATAGTTCTGGCAAATCTAAACAATGTGATAACTGCTTCTTGTAAATGGCTTACATCAGTCAGTATAAAAGAACACTAAGTTCTAGATCAATAAACGGGCAAAAACATTCACAGAAATTCACATATAAGGAAAAGATACCTGATAAACAAGCATGCGGTAGAAGATCTAAGCTCATCAGTAATTAAAGGAGTAATACATTTTAAGAATAAAGAATTAATTTTTTAAAACCATAGATTTGGCAAAATTAGTTTTAAGTAAGAACATTTAACATTAGAAAAGATGCAGAGAAAATATCACACATATATGTTGCATGCAGTGGTATGAATTTGTGTAATAGTTTACAAAACATTTTAATTTGTACTAAGACACTTGGAAATATTTCAGCTAGTTTGGGGCTATATTTCTAATTTTCAGATATAAGCAATTTTTTTTTTTTTTTTTTTTTTTTGAGACAGAGTCTTGCTCTAGTTGCCCAGACTGGAGTGCAATGGCACGATCTTGGATCACTGCAACCTCCACCTCCCAGGTTCAAATGATTCTCCTGCCTCAGCCTCCCAAGTAGCTGGGATTATAGGCTCCTGCCACCATACAAGGCTAATTTTTTTGTATTTTTAGTACAAAGTTTCACCACGTTGGGCAGACTGGTCTCGAACTCCTGACCTCAGGTGATCCTCCCGCCTCAGTGTCCCAAAGTGCTGGAATTACAGGTGTCAGCCACCATGCCCAGCCGCAAAAATATTTTTAAATGTTAGGAAAAGGAAGAAACAGAAAAGGAGAGAATGAGCCACTGGCAAAAGATTTGCTGTAGTGTTATTGAAACTAATAAATAATTATAAATAACACTAATAGGAATAAAGAAATTGAGTCAATTATGATGCATTCACCCAGGCTTTGTATTGTATTACTACATGTATCATTCAGGGTTCTAGAAGGAAACAGATGATAAAGTCAAACTGGAATAATTTGATACAAGTTCAGGAAATAATCAATCTACGAAGAGTCTACAGAGAGTGGGAAACGTTCTGAGATAGTGCTGTACCCCGGAGCTAGTAACAGGAGAGCTATCTCTAGCTCTAAGCCTAATGAGGTGAGGGGAAAAGAGCAATTGCCAGAACTTGGAAACAAGAATGGTATGGAGAGACCTAGTCAACCTTGACAGGGGCTGTGACTTCTTTAAACCAAGAGACACACCATCTCAAAGCCACCCCACATGGAGGGATCCAGCAGAATAAATATTCTAATAGCATTTCTCCTCTTCTCTCCAATAACCAGCTCACGTCCCCCCATGCCAAAACTGGAGGGCAGGTGCACATTTGAAGTCATCTGTGCACATCAGCCTCCCAAGGCACAGAACAGGAAAAACAGCACACACAGATCAGGAGGGAGAGAAGGAAGACATCCAGTACAGTGGAGAAAAGCAGTGTATGAATTTGCTCTTATGGTATAATCTAAAATATTAAATTTGAGAAAAAGTAGAAATCAAAAAAATACAAAAGCATGCTAAGATTTGCATTAAGGTCGTACAGTTGTTAGTAAATTTTTCCTTTTCTTATTTTCCAAATTTTGGGGTTATTAAAAAGGCAAGAGAAGCCGGGCCCAGTGGCTCATGCCTATAATCCCAGCACTTTGGGAGGCTGAGGTGGGCGGATCACCTGAGGTCAGGAATTTGTGACTAGCCTGACCAACATGGGGTGCCAAGACCAGCTCGGTCAGGGAGACCCTAGCCCAGCAGTACTAGAGGGATTAAAGGCACACACACAGAAATATAGAGGTGTGGAGTGGGAAATCAGGGATCTCACAGCCTTCAGAGCTGAGAGCCTCGACCAGAGATTTACCCACATATTTATTGACAGCAAGCCAGTGATAAGCATTGTTTCTATAGATTACAGATTAACTAAAAGTATTCCTTACAGGAAACAAGGGGATGGGCAGAAATAAAGGGATGGGTTTGACTAGTTATCTGCAGCAGGAGCATGTCCTTAAGGCACAGATCGCTCTTGCTATTGTTTGTGGTTTAAAAATGCCTTTAAGCGGTTTTCCACCCTGGGTGGGCCAGGTGTTCCTTGCCTTCATTCTGGTAAACCCACAACCTTCCAGTGTGGGCATCATGGCCATCATGAACATGTCACAGTGCTGCAGAGATTTTTTTTTTATGGCCAGTTTTGGGGCCAGTTGATGGCCAGATTTTGGGTAGGCTTTTCCCAACAATGGGGTAACCACGTCTCTAATAAAAATACAAAAATTAGCTGGGTGTGGTGACACATGCCTGTAATCCCAGCTACTCAGGAGGATGACGCAGTAGAATCGCTTGAACCCAGGAGGCGGAGGTTGCAGTGAGCCGAGATCGCGCCATTGCACTCCAGCCTGGGCAACAAGAGCGAAACTCCATCTCAAAAAAAAAAGCAAGAGCTGTTTTCTTTAAACGTTGCATTTTCAGCACAGGTGTTTAGCATATCACAAGCATTTAATACAATTTAAAGAATCAGTCCTCTGAACCTCCACAGCTACTCTTCTCTGTCATATTGTTGGAAAGCTGTTGTCCCCAGTCTGAGACACACAAACCCTGTCCCCTACCATATCATAGCATAGTAGGTGTTAACTCACTTTCACTTAGTATTTAATTGTTAGCCATCACTAGCACCTTTTGCATTAAGGTGTCTGGGGTCAGGGCTGAAGTAAATGAAAGAAACCATTCACTTCAAACATCTCACTCCCTGCCTCTGCGCTGGCCACAATGTCTAAGCTGACGATTACAGCCACCTTCTTCCACCACCTTTTTTGTTGTTGTTGTTTCTCTTATATTTTTCTAGTACCTCAGGAAGAGGGGGATGCTGACCAAACTTTTGTTTAGTGTTATCTGAGTCACCAGAGATCTTACTTTATTAGATTGCCACAGTTTTCAATTAACCAAGATTGTTGCACAAAAAAGTAATAAGAGGCACCTTAGCAAGTACCCTGGATTCTACACATGACCTTATTGTGTAGCAGAAATCCAATTTCCAATGATAATTGAGATCGATCTTGTTGGCCAGTCTAGGGACCGGTCCTCTTTCTCTTGCCTTGTCAACATAATGAGTCTAAAAAGTCCAGAGGGCAACCTCAGTGCACAAATCATCAGAACCATGACTGTTTTTGGTGGTGGCACTGCTGCTGTGGTAGGAGACCCCCAAAACTACCAATCCTAAGGCTATCAGACAAGAAGCAAATGTTCCTTGAATGGGTTATTGGTCATAATAACATGAGCATCTACTCTCACCTCCACCTGAACTGATACATTCTGGCTATGTGTTTTAGCTACTGGTTTAAGTATTTATCACATCCTATAGAACAGTATCCCAACCACCCAGGATGCTCCAAGATGGTGCCGTAGATAAGCCTTTAATAACTATATTAGGCCGTTCTTGCATTATTATAAAGAAATACCTGAGACTGGATAATTTATAAGAAAAGAATTTTAATTGGCTCATGGTTCTGCAGGCTGTACAGGAAACATAGATCCAGCATCTGCTTCTGGGGAGGCCTCAGGGGGCTTTTGCTCATGGTAGAAGGCAGAGTGGGAGCAGGTACGTCACATGGCAAAAGTAGAAGCAAGAGAGAGATGGTAGGGGTTGAGGTACTACTCACTTCTTTTTTTTTTTTTTTTTTTTTTTTTTTTTAATACATTAAGTTCTGGGAAACGTGCAGAACATGCAGGTTTGTTACATAGGTATACATGTGCCATGGTGGTTTGCTGCACCCATAAATCTGTCATCTACATTAGGTATTTCTCCTAATGCTATCCCTTCCTTAGCCCCCCACCCTCTGGCAGGCCCCAGTGTGTGATGTTCCCCTCCCTGTGTCCATGTGTTCTCACTGTTCAACTCTCACTGATGAGTGAGAACATGCAGTGTTTGGTTTTCTGTTCTTGTGTTAGTTTGGTGAAAATGATGGTTTAGAGCTTCATCCATGTCCCTGCAAAGGACATGAACTCATCCTTTCTATGGCTGAATAGTATTCCATGGTGTACACGTGCCACATTTTCTTTATCCAGTCTATTGCTGATGGGCATTTGTGTTGGTTCCAAATCTTGGCTATTGTGAATAGTGCTACAATAAACATACATGTGCATGTGTCTTTATAGAATGATTTATAATCCTTTGGGTATATACCCAGTAATGGGATGGCTGGGTCAAATGGTATTTCTAGTTCTAGATCCTTGAGGAATTGCCACACTGTCTTCCACAATGGCTGAACTAATTTACACTCCCTGCAACAGTGTAAAATCGTTCCTATTTCTCCACATCCTCTCCAGCATCTGTTGTTTCCTGACTTTTTAATGATCGCTATTCTAACTAGCATGAGACAGTATCTCATTGTGCTCACACTTTTAAATGGCCAGATCTCATGAGGACTCACTCACTATTGTGAAGACAGCCTCAAGCCATAAGGAATCTGCCCCCATGGTCCAAACACCTCCTACTTAACCAGACCTCCAGCACTGGGGGTTACTCAACATGAGATTTGAGCAGGGACAGATATCCAAACTATATTAATAAACATGTCATCATTTCTTTTTTTCTTTTTTTCCTTTTTGTGGAGAACGGGGTCTCGCTGTATTACCCAGGCAGGTCTCGAACTACTGGGCTCAAGCTATCCTCCCGCCTCTGCCTCCCTGAGAGCTGGGATTACAGGCGTGAGCCACCGCACCCAGCAACATGTCGTCATTTCATCAAGCCAGTTGCTACTGACAAGTGGAGAACCTAGTTAGGTCAATGAAGATCGTGGATATGTGTCCATGGCTACACTTTCTTGGTTATAAAATGATGTCCGTGGTCAGAGGAGATGGTGGATCCAGATACCACAATATAGATAAAGCATTCTGTAATTTTGTACCAAGAATGTTGGTACTAACAGAAGTTTTGGGGAGGGAATGAAATTCATACTTGGAATTTGTGCCTAAATTACTGTTAAAACAAAGGGGTTACCCTATTCAGGAAGGGAGGAGTGCAGTGATATCAACGTTTTAACAGATAGCTGCCTGGTTTCCTCTGAATGGTGCCATATCCAGAGCTCAGAGTTGACTTCTGATCCTGACAAGTTAGGCCCTCAGCACTGGCGCAGCCAGACCGGTACTGATGAGGGGAAGACCGTGATGCTGAAACCAGGAGTGGGCTCCATCCCTGCTGCCATGCCCCTTTCTATATGAAGCTATTGAGCAAACCCTAAGGTATCTAGGGAAAGATGTTGACTAATATACACAAAACATTCTTTCTGGTCCACCTGAGCATTGTAGAGCTTCCTCTACAACGAATGTGTCAGGTAGGGATTTGTGTAGACTATAAAGGTCCTCACTTTCTTTACCCTGGGAGGTCCAGGTCCATACCTCCCTTAGAGACCTGTTTGTCCCCAATCTAGATCTTGGATTTAGTTTTCCCCAAGCAGCTAGCCAACCCATTAGTCACTGCTCATGGGTCAGTGTAGGGATTTCAGCATGAGGAGCTTGCTAAAATCTGATGTTCACATCATCTGCTGCGCAGACTATCTTCTTTCCCCCATGGATTGGATAACTAGATGCAGAACCTGAGGTTCTGCTCCTTTAAGTATTTTTCTTCACTGATCCCTTTCAGAAAACATCCAGAGTGGGGCTGAAATGCAGCAGTCATCCATTTCCAGCTTATGCTGTCATACTTTGCAGATCTGTCATTAAACCAGACCCGTGCTTTTTCTTCCTTCATTAACCAGCCATAGAGAATTCCCCATAAAGCCGAAGGTGTGAATTGCGGGAGAGGAAGTAAAGCAGCAGATGAAATTCTAGAGAAGTCTGTTCCATCCATAAGTGCAATTTACTTCTATCTTCCAGAATAACTCAGGCCCAGTCTCATATATTCCATTTATACTTTATAATAAAATGCTGCAGTGTGAGCCAATTTTATGCTTCAGTGTATCAAATAACATCAAGGTCACCATGAACAGCTTAGGTCTCATAGTCACTTGTTATCTCCTGCCTAGATATTCAGTCTCTACCAGGGGTCAGCAGATGCTTTTCAAATCGAAAATAGTAGTCCCAGAAGAAGGACTCATTACAAACCCTAGGTGTCAAGCACCTTTTGGGTATTGCTAGAGCCCCCATACAGCATCACTCTTTGCTGTAGATGTTTCCAATACCAATGAGTCTACAGCATTTAAACCCTCTGTAACATTTTGCACCACAGACTGGACTTACTAGAGCCTTACTTTGCTCTGAGCCTCATTAAAAACTGCCATCATTATGAGTTTCTCAATAAATGGGTCAGAGGATCATGCTGAAATCTGACGTATGTCTGTCTGCAAAACACAAAAAGGCTCACCAAGTGTGGTGCATATTTCTCTGTGGTGGATGAGGTAAGGCACAGCAACATGCTTATGACTTCAGTGGCATAATGCTTATAAGCATAGGGTCATTGGACCTGAGAAACTTCATCAGGATAACTGGCATCTGAAATTTCACACCATTTGTCTTCTATCTTCTGACATAGATGTGTCTTATTAAGGTATCTGGTGTGTTTCATATTTCTTGCTGACCATAACAATTAGTATATTATCATCAGGGTAACAGACCATGATGACATTTGATAGGTTATAATGATGGCTCCTCCAGACCACAATGACAAAGACCACGTGAGCTGACATAGGCCTAAGTCTCGAGGGAGAGGGAAGAAAGTGGTTACTGGAACCTGAAAGGAGAAAGTCATGTGAAGGTTTCCTCGACAGGATCTCTTGATCTTCAGCTGAGGGATAAAAATCAGTCCCACAAGAGAGCAGTGAGGAAAAAAAAAAAACCCAACATAATTCTCCTCCCTCCTTCTGATTTCCTGCTGGGACTCCCCATTAGCCAAATGCCAACTGGGAGACAGAGGGAAAAGAAACTGTTGGTGTGTCCATTCCAGACTCCCAGGCATGGGAGCAGGGTTAAAGAGAGTGGATGTGGACAAAGTGAAGGTATCTGAGAGAGTGCAAAAAAGTCATGTTTGCCCTAGTGAGATGATGAACATTAGTAATAGATATTTGGTGGGGGGCAGGGGAGAATAAACCAAATGAAACATCCATGTTTTTGTTTGATTACAGATGTTTTATTACTTTGATAAGCCTAGTTTTCAAATTGTGATGTGAACTAGATTGTAAACTTTAGGAATAGGCACTATGACTTTTAACTCTTTGTCCCTAGATTCCAGTATTATAGTTTGGAAACAATAGATACTTATTTTTATAAATAATAAAAAATGTAAAACATGTATTTAAAAAGTTCAAATCACACATTTTTTCAAGAGCATACAGAAAAATATATATTTACCAAAATTGACAATTTATTGAATGATAAAGCAAGTGTCAACAAGTTTTAATGGACTGAGCCCATACAGAATATGTTCTCTGGCCACAGTGGAAATGAGCTAGATATTAGTAATAACACAACTGAAAAATCCCTATATGATTGGAAATGAAGCAGTCTGCTTCTACATAACCCTTGAGTCAAAGAAGAAATCACAGTGGAAATTAGAAACTACTTTGAACTGAATGATAATGGAAATAATTTCCACACTTAGAGGAAAATTTATAGCCCTTAAATGCATCTGTTAGGGGAGAAAAAAATCCCAAAAGCTAACGACCTGCATATCTTTCTGAAAAGACTAACTATAGAACATAGTTAAATCTATGAAATTTTAATTTTTGAAAAAATTACTCAGAAATTTATGAAATAACAAGTAAGCATACGATAAAGATTTAGGGGAATAAAAGCCAGAGGTTGATCTATTGAAAAGCATAATTGAATTGAAAAAACAAATTCCTGTAGATGTCAATCAAGGAAAAAAAAGAGAAAGCTCAAATGACCAACATCAGGAATGAAAAAAGAGACATTAAGAGACTTAGATGAACGATCAATAGGACATTTCTTAAAATATAATAATCAAAAGAGAGAATGGATGAGCAGGGTGCTGAGGATGGTCACTCCAATAATAAAATCATAATCCCTAACCAAGGTCTTGGATTTGAAGCAGTTTTCAGATCTAGAACCCATTAATAAATGGAGTTGGCCAGGGCCCCAAGGAAATGACCCTTGATATGAAATGATCCACGTCAAGCACACATTGTAGAAATTCCTCTAGTCCTGCCCCAAAGGGACCTATATCATTTACTGTAGCTACAGTGCACTGGAGGAAAGGAAGTGTCTGGGTAGGCATTCAAGGACTGTTGCACACACAGTCTGAATTGCCATTGATACCTGCAGAGCTGAACTGCCGTCATGGCTCCCCTCCTCGAATGAAGGTTAGTGGGTGTCAGATAATAAGAAGAGTCCTAGAAAAATGCAACTTTCTATTCCACTGGGTCAACAGACCCACCCAGTAGTCATTTCCTCTGAACGTATAATTTGGATTGACAGTTGGAGTAACCCCATATTGAGTCCCTGACCTCTATAGTAAGATATAGTACAGTGGAGAGGGAGAAGTGCAAACCTCAGAAACTGCCTCTGCCAGCTAAAAACATCAATGAAAGCCAGTACCATATCCTAGGCGGGGTGGCAGAGATTCGTGATGCTCTTAGAGAGCCAGAGGATGCCCCTAGCATAACTGTATTTGATTTGCCACTCTGGCAAAAACCAGGTGCATCCTGGGGAATGGCTATATAGACTCTCACAACTTCAGCCAAATATTATTAACCCTGAATTATAGTTGCAGAACATGGGGCCTTTGCTAGAGTAGATTTATGCAGCTTCAGACACATCTTATGTGGTCATTGACTCTGCAAATGTGTTCTTTGATCAGAAACAGTTCAGATTCGCATGGAGCAGCAATAATATTTACTTACAGTTTTGCTTTAGGGCTATATTAACTCTTCCACCCTCTGTCATCATATAGTCTGAAAAGATCTGCACTATTTAGAAATCCCACAGAATACCACACTAAACCATTGCATCAAAGACATAATGCTGCTCAGGCAGGGTGAGAGGGAGGTGGTCAGCAGAGGGTGGAAGGAAAAGCCTACAAAGATACAGGAATCTGCCACTTCAGTACATTTATTGTGGTCCAGTGGTCAGGGGCATGCTGTGATATCCCGTCACAAATAAAGGACAAATTTCTACATCTTGCCTGTCCTATTACAAAGAAGGAAGCACAATTTCTGCTAGGCTTCAAGTTCTGCAGGTAACACATTTTGCCCCTAGAAACATTGCTCCAGCCCGGATACTAGCTGACATGGAAGGATAGCCACTTTAAGTGGAACCCATGAGATCCAACAGAGACCTCAGGGTATTGGACCTATCAGGAGTAGAAAGAAATAAAGTATGGAGTTTGTGGTTAGCAAGCTCCAGGAGAAAAATCACAAGCCTCTAGAGTTCTGGAACAAGGTTACACTATCTTCAGTGGACCATTACTGAAAAACAGCTCCTATTGTATTATTGAGCCCTTGTAGAGACAGACACTTGGCTGTGGGACACCAAGTGACCATCCATCCAAAATCAGGACTGCCATACCAAGTCATAAAATTATGTGGGTCTCTTCGCAATCCATCATAAGAGGAACATGGTATATGTTGGACCAATCTCGAGAAGGGTCAGAAGCAGGCTGCAGAAACAGGTAACCCAGACCCTCATGTCACCTACTCTGGCTGAACTAGGACCCTTCCTCCCTTAGTCACACATGTGGTCATAGGAAGGACTCTTGTATGGCCAGCTGAAGAAATAAGAAAAAGCATGAGTCTGCTTTCTAAATGGGCCAACTCAGTGTGTACAAGCCATAAACAGACAAAAGCTTCATTGCAGACTTACACGGGCTGGCCTTGAAAAGCAATGGCAAAGGAATACCTACGAAATGGGTGGGGCTTTAGGTGATATGCCTGTCATTGACTTGTGTGGAAGGAGAACTGGTTTGAGTACAGTGGGCAGAGGTTGGTCAGGGGCCTGGAAGGGAAATAGTTGAAAATAAAAAACAAAAGGGTCTGAGTTAGAAGATGTGGTTAGACACCCGAGAGTAGGTACACAGTATGCCTACTAGAAGGCATCCACCATGGAAGAGGTACTAACCAGCCAGGAAGACAAAATGACTCAGCCAGTTGATGTCAGCCAATTTTTTTTTTTTTTTTGACAGTCTCGTTCTGTCAACAGACTGGAGTACAGTGGCACAATCTGGGCTCACTGCAACCTCCGCCTCCCGGGTTCAAGCTATTCTCCTGCTTCAGCCTCCCGAGTAGCTGGGACTACAGATGTGTGCAACCATGGCCAGCTAATTTTTGTAGTTTTAGTAGTGATGGGGTTTCACCATGTTGGCCAGGATGGTCTCGATCTCTTGACCTCATGATTCACCTGCCTCGGCCTCCCAAAGTGCTAGGATTAGAGGCATGAGCCAATCTTTATCAGTGCCTATCCCCCAGGCTGGCATAAAGGACATCTGAATGAGTGATCATAGTGGCAAAGTCAGAGGCAATAAATGGGTTCAACCATGTGGGCTCTCATTTGCCAAAGCTGCCCTAGCTACTCTTGCCTCTGAACATCAAACCTGCCGGAAGAAGACCAAGGCTGAACTCCTGGTACGGCACCATTTTTTTCTTAAGAACAGCAGGTCATTTGGTGGCGAGTTCACTAAATTGTTCCCCATTCATCCTGGAGGTGCCAGTGGTTTATTCCCACAGAAATAGACACACATTCCAGGTAAAGACTTGCCTTTCCAGCATACAGGGCCCCAGCCAACATCATTATTTGGGAGATTATGAAATGCCTGACCCACATCATTGAATCCTACGCAATATCGTATCTATTGTGCAAGGGTGTGGAAATTGCTCCTTGGTATGGGATTCACTGGTCTTATCACATGCTGTATTACCAAGAAGCTGCCAGCTAAGTAGAGCTGATGCTCTGTCTCTCTAATGGTATGATGAAGTCTCAACTGAAGTGCAATTTTGGATCATCTGTAGCATCATTTTGGAGGCAATATCCTATAAGGATGAGGCGTCATCATACAGGACATACAAATTGAATCAGAGATCTCTATATAGTGCTGTGTCCCCAGTAGGAAAAATACACAGGACCTAAGAACTAAGGGATGTCAGCAGGAGCAGTCCCATTTATCATCACTTGCAATAATCCAATAGGGGATTTTTTTTTTTTTTTCTGTTCATCCATGAAACTGTGGAGTCTTCAGGATTAGTGGTCCTGGTTCCCAAAGGGTACACTGTCTTCCAAAGGGAGACAGTTGAACTATTGAACTATAACCTACGGTTGTCTCCTGAGTACTCTGAAATCCTTATGTCCAAGAACTAGCAAGTGAAAGAAATCATCATCATATCAGGGTCAATCGACGTTGATCAGCAAGAGGACCACAGGGTTACTGTTGACAAATGGAGCCAGGAAAAAACATGTATGGAACTCAGGTGACCTACTTTGTTGCCTTTTGTGGCTCAATTGTGTTATAGCCAATTGTGACTCCAAGAGAGAAGTGTGTCACCCCAGCCTGAAAGGATATGGTCTCAGACACTTCAGTGTTGAAGGCTTGGGTCATACTACTAGTAGAAGCAGCAGCTGAAGGTGAGGGGAATTTAGAGAGGAGAGTAGAGGAGACAATGGACACCAGTAGCAGTCCTGAGAACTGTCGCAGTGATGCCGTTGTAGTTCATTCCACAAACCTGTCATTCCACCAAATCCCTGGAGGAGCTGCTCCTGGAACATCTGGAGGATCTGTGCCTGACAAGGAGTGGACTGTGGCAGACACCAAGATGTGCTGCTTTCCCCACCTTAAAAAAAAAAAAAAAGATACACTGCATAGTTACATTAGGAGAATGATTGCCTGGGAGCCTCAATCTTTCAACTTTTTAGGGATCACCTCAAATTTTAAGCTGAAGTCACACCTATTTCACATAGCTTCAATTCATTGACTAAGCAAAGTGATAGTTAATGTCCTAGAGATTCTTAGAAAATGTGAAACTTGTCTAACAGGCAATCTTTGCTCCGGAGTGCCCTCCTCCTCTGTCCAATCCTGCTGCTGCTTTTTTCAAAGCTGTTACTCCAAAATAAACCTTCTCAAGCAAACTCTGTTCTTTCTCTTGTAAATGCGTGCTGCAAAATAGTATGGTATTGTTTTCAAAAAATTACGAATGATAGAAAAATATGTACTTAAAATTTACTAATTTTGGAATAGTGAAGTTACAAATGAGTTTTGTTACATTCTTATAATTATTCTGTGTTCTCCAAGTTCTATGCATTGAACAAATTTGTAAGTTTGGAGTAAATATATTATGCCTTAACTAAAATAATACCTAATTAATATAGAGAAATGATTGAAAGTAACTGTCCTCTGCTATACCTTTTGCTAGCATACACATATGCATATTATTTATTCAACAAATACTTGTTTAATGTCTACTACATGCCAGGCATTCAGCTGGGTGATGGGGATAGAGTGCTGAATAGAGTCCCTCCCCTTGTGGACTTTGCTTTATAGTAGAAACTGCCTCAAATGTCTTTAATAGTTTTGTCTGGTTATTAAACCACATAACCACACGTTCGTTCTTAATGTATCAAATTTTATACCTAATTTATGGATCTATCTCTATATGTATTTATCTATCTATATATCATTATTTTTAATCGTTCTATTGGTAGATTTACTATCTAATTTGTCATCCAGGACATTTTTGAGAGGAAAGAGTGCTGTTAATATATATGCCAAGATAACAGACAAGAATAGATACCATACCAGGCAAATTTCTCATTGGTAACTTTTAAACTCTGAATGAAGTACTAGTATCTTTATTTTTGTATTGCATCAAGTATTCCCTGCACTTTCTTTAATTATCTGTTCTCCTCCCTTAACTGTCAATGATTATTTTTATTTTTACTTTTACATTGCCAACGCAAATGATACTTAATTTTTAAAGTCATATTTATATCTTTGATGTTTTGCCTGAAGGTTAATTTTCAAATATGAAAATCAATAACTGGTTTTATTATTTCCAGAACTTTGTAAATAGTTTTCACTACCAAGATAGTAATTGTTGTGATTACATTTTTAATGGGGTTTGGCTTTTTTTATTCTGGAATTTCTAATTGCCTGTCTTTTTAAATTATTGCATATTTGGAACAAGTTTTCAATTCTTGAATTTGTTTAACTTCTCCTTCCAATTAAGTGTTCTTTAAAGTCTTCTACCCTGCTTTATTAGTTGTCACTTCTTCCTTCCTTAAGTCCTTCATCTGCTAATGAACCTACTTCTATTTTTCTCATAGTTGTGAGATGAAAAAGAGAGTGCCATTGATATATATGTCAAGATAACACACAAGAATAGATACCATGCCAAGCAAATTTCTCATTGGTTACTTTTAACTCAGAATGAAATGCTAACATCTCTTTTTTTATTGCATCAGATGTTGCCTACCCTTTCTCCTCCCCTTAACTGTCAATGATTATTATCTTTATTTTTACTCTTATATTGCAAAAGCAAATGATACTTAATTTTTCTTTGAGTGGGATGTTGAGAAGAATAGATAAGTATATCTGTAATGTTAAATCTCTTGTAAAATTATTTGAAACTATGTTTCTTATTATTAACTTCAAGCATAAAACCAGGATTACTCCCCTCTGTAATGAAAACATAAACATACTTCCCTCCTCCAAAATACTTTGTCAACTTTCTAGTATTGTTTATAGAATTTGGAGTTGAAGTCCTACACTGTTATTATTTGTTTCTGCTTACCCTTTGTGAATACTTTTACATTTGAATTCTTTTTTATAATTACATTTTAAAAAGTCACTGAGTCAACTTGATTTTTGATTGGTTTTAATCTCACGGTACCTTTTCTGGAATGGGGTTGTACCCCGCGGTTGCTGCAAATTCTACAGAGCCCCAGTCCTTTCTTTTCAGGATGAAAAGAAAGAAGACTACTGCCCCCACAGAAGCCCAGTAACTATGACCCACTCTTGAATATATCTCCTATCATTCATCGTTTTTCTACATCAGGCAATCAAATTTCTAATAACACCGAGTTCCTAAGGTTTCTTGATGAAGGTCACAAGCTTTGGAGTCAGATGCTTCTAGATGCAAACCCAGCTCTGATGTAACTAGCTGTGTGAACCAATTGAAAAAAACTTCCTCAAACCTCAGTGTCTTTATCTGTAAAATGATGACAATAGTGCCTGCCTCAGAGGGTTATTGTGAAGACAAAATAGATAGTATGTGGAAAGCACCTCTCACAGTGCTTGGCATATAATAAATCTTTAATAAGTGCTGACTCTTGTTATTGTAAACTGTAGTTGGAAAGCATCTCCTTTGTGAACAGATGTGTTATGTTATTGTACAAGATACCACCGCCTTCTATGCACTAGATCAAGAGCCTATCAAGAGGGTCTGCAAGATGCAGATATAATGGAGAGAATGTAAGACCCAGAAGGGCAGATGCCTTGTCTGCCTGATTCACTGATATCTCCTGAACATCCAGAACAGTATCTGACATATGGCAAATACAAAGCAAATGTCTCTGGAGTAAATAAAAAGACAATGAACTTCTCAATTAGATACAACTCTGCTTGAATCCTGGCTCAGCCATTTTCTAGCTGTGTAACTTCAGGCAAGTCGCATAACTTCTCTGGCGTGTTAGATTTCTTAGCTATAAAGTGAGAAATTACAATACTTTCAAGCTCACAGAATTAGTCACATATCATAACACATGTTAAAATTCTTCACAAACTAAAGATTCAAATGTCAATGTGACTGCTGTTGTGTCCATATAAAAAAACTAAAACATCCTTCTAAAAAAGTGGTTATCTCTGCTTTTGGCCTACCTTTCTCTCCTCATGAGCCTTTGGAACCAGAAGCACTGTTTGGGAACACTCCAAGTCCCATTCTGACGTCGTCTGCCCTCCCATCTCATCTAAGCCAAGCTGTCATCTCCGGCTTCACCTTGTCCTTGTCCCTGGAAACCTGAGCTTGGGGTCTGACATGCTGTGCCTGATGTTTAAATTTTATATGACTTTTTTTTTTTTTTTTTTTTTTTTTTTGAGGTGGAGTCTAGCTCTGTTGCCCCGGCTGGAATGCAGTGGCACGATCTTGGCTCACTGTAACCTCCACCTCCCGGATTCAAGCGACTCTCCTGCCTCAGCCTCCTGAGTAGCTGGGATTATAGGCACCCACCATCATGCCCAGTTATTTTTTGTATTTTTAGTAGAGATGGGGTTTTGCCATGTTGGTCAGGCTGGTCTTGAATTCCTGACCTCAGGTGATCTGCCCACCTCAGCCTCCCGAAATGCTGGGATTACAGGCGTGAGCCACCGTGCCCAGCCTGACTCTGGTTTTATACGACTCTCTGGTTCTCAGTACTCTTGACTGTCATTTAGGAATTCTTCACTCTGGTTCCTGCCCTGTGGCGCCTAGCACCCATTCTTGACCCCCTGAATCTCTACACACCCCACTCTTCCCATACATGCGTGGATAGGGTCAATCAAAAGAATGATTTCCATTGAGCTACATTCCTAAAATCCAGACTTACGTGGAGATGAAAATTCCCTATTTCTATCAAAAAGGATTTGGGGCAAAGGGAAAGCAGTGAGGACCCCTGTGAGTTTTATTTCACTGGGCAATTACCAAATACAGCGGACAACAAAATAAGACATAGGCAAGTGCTTGGTAGAGTGTGCTGGAGGGAAAACGGTAACTCTTTGTGCATGTTGTAATGGGTTGAATTAGTGACAGGCTCCCAAGGGGGAGTTCAGAGTCATCCCAGAAAGTTCAGCGAAGACATCTGCTAAGATGAAGACATCTGTTCAATAAAGTCACCACAGTGGGAGTGCAAAAGAGAAGAAAGCGTTGGAATGAATTTAAATAAAAAGCAGCTGAGAAAAATTAGTATAGTATTGAGCATCTTATTAAGTGCTGCTAGGGCCCCTAATTCTATAGGCTCCGTGTAGATGTTGCACATGCTTTACTTGGCTCAAAGCCACAACTTAAAAGCAAAGGCCCAATAGAGATCAATCTATCCATAAACATCTCTGTGTCTTCAGTGAGTGCCCAGTTCTGTGTTAGGTCCTTTGACAATTACATGGTAATCATTTCTGTCTGAGAATTGAAATTATTTGTGAAATACTAGAAATAAAATGCAGGCCGGGCGTGGTGGCTCAAGCCTGTAATCCCAGCACTTTGGGAGGCTGAAACGGGTGGATCACGAGATCAGGAGATCGAGACCATCCTGGTTAACCCGGTGAAACCCCGTCTCTACTAAAAAATACAAAAAACTAGCCAGGCGAGGTGGCAGGTGCCTGTAGTGCCAGCTACTCAGGAGGCTGAGGCAGGAGAATGATGTGAACCCGGGAGGCAGAGCTTGCAATGAGCTGAGATCCGGCCACTGCACTCCAGCCTGGATGACAGAGCGAGACTCCATCTCAAAAAACAAAAAGAAATAAAATGCAGCAGTGATAGCAAAGAACTAGGTCCACAGCAAGCATGTGATGAATATTGCCGGAATAATTAATAAAAACAATATTTAACAAATATTTCTTGAGCGTCTGTGGTGTGCCAGGCACTGTTCTAGGCACTGAAGACCCAGAAATGAACAAGACATCCACGTACCCATCCTTATGGAGTTTATATTTAAAGAGGCTGAAATAGGACAGAGTGCCAATGCAGGATGAAAGGATGGAGAGTAGGTATATAGCTAAAGGTGGCCTCTACAACCACTTTGCAGAGGCCTCACTTGAGTGGGAACCTGCATGAAGTGACAGAGCCATGTAACAGTCTGAAGAAGTGTCCCTGGGAGGAGGGGACAGAGAATAAGGCAGCACAAGCTTGGGTGCATGGCCACAGCATGGAGCAAGTGTGGCTACCACAGAGTGTGCTGGAGGGGAATGCTGGGTGCTGAGACTGGACAGGAAGCCAGGGCCTGACTTACAGAGCCCTTACTAACTCATGGCAAGAAATTTGGGAGTTTGGAAAAAGGAACTCATGTGAGCATGTTCACATGTAACTGGATTTTAGCCAATAGTTTCTCTGTGATTTCAGTATTTGACTAAAAGCCCGATGTCAAAAACAACAGGATCAAAGTATGCTCACCTTCTAGAAACTGACAGATTTCCTCTCACAGATTTTGCTAAAAGATAGAAAACCTGATCCTTCAATCTTCACCTTTGTCATCCCAACCAGCCCATGGAAGAGAAAACTAAAATTTTGAGAAAACTGTTGGCCTCATGCAGACCATGTCTGCATTTTTTTCTACCCTCATGATTAAAAGAGATTACTCCTACTTAGAGGAAAGTGAGAGGATTTCTGAGAGAATTCTACTGAGATGTTGGATGTGAGTCCAGGAGGGGAACTGACATCTTTCTCTCCAGTTGGGACACTTAGCTGAGCTGCAGACATTAGAACTCTCATCCCAAAGCTGCCATGAGGATAGAGATGACAGGAGGGGCCTGGAGGATCCTGGGGTGTATATACACAGAGAGTAACCAATTCTCACCTGAGATTCCTGAAAGTGAAGTGGTGACTTGATCCATACTGAAAAAAGTGGAAAGAAGGAACCAAGAATGTAAATGGACCCAAAAGATGAGCCATCTACAATGTGGGGACTCTCTCACTAACCCATCCCACTGCTGGTCAATTGTCACACACACTTGTAAACTTCCCCCATCTAGTGACAGGATGGCAGAAGGCTGAGACACCTTATGTAAGAGTGGGACCATGGGGGAGAATATTGCTCCCTCCCTTGGGTGGAAGTAAATAGGACTTGTTTAAAATTTTCTTATGCAGTAGGTAACCAGGGTCACTCACCACTCTCACATTTATGAGGCTTATAAAAATATTGTATGACTCAACCTTCAAGATGACAGTTGTACACCAGAGTTGTCAGGTACCCCAGAACTATAACAAAAAATAACAAAATCATGAGACTGACGCTATTCAATTTCAAGACGTATTGTAAACCTACAGTAATTAAAACAGTGTAGTGTTAGAGAAATAATAGACAAATCGATCACTAAAACAACAGAGAGCCCAGAAATAGACCCATAAAAATATACTCAACTGATCTTAGAAGAGGAAAATACATTCAATGGAGAAAGAATAATCTTCTCAAGAAACAGTGCTGAAACAAGTGGAGATTCACATGTCAAAAAATGAATCTAGACATAGACTTTACTCATTCACCAAAAATGGATAAAAATGTAAAATGACCTAAATGTAAAATACAAAAATCATAAAAATGTGAAAGATTATGTAGGAGAATATCTAGATGGCTTTGGATTTGACATTGACTTTCTAGATATAACATCAAAAGTAAGATCTGTGACGGAAAAAAATCAAGTTGCACTTCATAAAAGTTAAAAACTTCTGCTTATGAAGGACATTGTTAAGAGACTGCAAAGGCAGCCCACAAAGAGAGAATATTTACAGAATGCACATCTGATAAAGGACTTGTAATGAAGATATACAAAAAACTCTTAAAACTCATGAATAAGAAAAGAAACAGCCAAATTAAACATGGGCAAAACATTTGAACATATTCCTCATCAAAGACATATAAATGGTGAACAGACACATGAAAAGATGCTTCACATCACATGCCATTAAAGAACTGCAAATTGAAATAACATTGAGCTACTACTCCACATCACTTAGAGTGGCTGAATTCCAAAGCACAGACAACACCAAATGCTGACAAGGATGTGGAGCAGCACAAGGAACTGTCACTCATTGTTGGTAGGATTGAAAAATGGTACAACCACATTGAAAGCTGGAAGGCAGTTTCTTTTTTTCTTTTTTTTTTTAATTAAGTTCTAGGGTACATGTGCACAACGTGCAGGTTTGTTATATATGTATACATTTGCCATGTTGGTGTGCTGCACCCATTAACTCGTCATTTACATTAGGTATATCTCCTAATGCTATCCCTCCTCCCTCCCCTCTCCCCACAATAGGCCCCGGTGTGTGATGTTCCCCTTACTGTGTCCAAGTGATCTCATTGTTCAATTCCCACCTATGAGTGAGAACATGTGGTGTTTGGTTTTCTGTTCTTGCGATAGTTTGCTGAGAATGATGGTTTCCAGCTGCATCCCTGTCCCTGCAAAGGACACGAACTCATCCTCTTTTATGGCTACATAGTATTCCATGGTGTATATGCGGCACATTTTCTTAATCCAGTCTGTAACCATGGACATTTGGGCTGATTCCAAGTCTTTTCTATTGTGAATAGTGCCTCAATAAACATACAGGTGCACGTGTCTTTATAGCAGCATGATTTATATTCCTCTGGGTATATACCCAGTAATGGGATGGCTGCGTCAAATGGTATTTCTAGTTCTAGATCCTTGAGGAATTGCCACACTGTTTTCCACAATGGTTGAACTAGTTTACAGTCCCACCAACAGTGTAAAAGTGTTCCTATTTCTCCACATCCTCTCCAGCACTGAGATGCCAGTGAGATGGCATCTCATTATGGTTTTGATTTGCATTTCTCTGATGGCGAGTGATGATGAGCATTTTTTCATGTGTCTGTTGGCTGTATAAATGTCTTCTTTTGAGAAGTGTCTGTTCGTATCTTTTGCCCACTTTTTGATGGGGTTATTTTTTTCTTGTGAATTTGTTTGAGTTCTTTGTAGGTTCTGGATATTAGTCCTTTGTCAGATGAGTAGATTCCAAAAATGTTCTCCCATTCTGTAGGTTGCCTGTTCACTCTGATGGTAGTTTCTTTTGCTGTGCAGAAGCTCTTTAGTTTAATTAGATCCCATTTGTCAATTTTGGCTTTTGTTGCCATTGCTTTTGGTGTTGCCCATGCCTATGTCCTGAATGGTGTTACCTAGGTTTTCTTCTAGGGTTTTTTATGGCTTTAGGTCTAACATTTAAGTCTCTAATCCATCTTGAATTAATTTTTGTATAAGGAGTAAGGAAAGGATCCAGTTTCAGCTTTCTACTTATGGCTAGCCAATTTTCCCAGCATCATTTATTAAATAGGGAATCCTTTCCCCATTTCTTGTTTTTGTCAGATTTGTCAAGGATCAGATGGCTGCAGATGTGTGGTATTATTTCTGAGGGTTGTGTTCTGTTCCATTGGACTATATCTGTGTTTTGGTACCAGTACTATGCTGTTTTGGTTACTGTAACCTTGTAGTATAGTTTGAAGTCAGGTAGCGTGCAGCCTCTAGCTTTGTTCTTTTGGCTTAGGATTGTCTTGGCAACGCGGGGTCTTTTTTGGTTCCATATGAACATTAAATCAGTTTTTTTCCAATTCTGTGGAAAAAGTCATCCGTAGCTTAATGGGAATGGCATTGAATCTATAAATTACCTTGGGCAGTATGGCCGTTTTCACAATATTGATTCTTCCTATCCATGTATGGTATGCTTTTCCATTTGTTTGTGTCCTCTTTTATTACATTGAGCAGTGGTTCGTAGTTCTCCTTGAAGAGGTCCTTTACATCCTTCGTAAGTTGGATTCCTAGGTATTTTATTCTCTTTGAAGCAATTGTAAATGGGTGTTCATTCATGATTTGGCTCTCTGTTTGTCTGTTATTGGTGTATAAGAATGCTTGTGATTTTTGCACATTGATTTTGTATCCTGAGACTTTGCTGAAGTTGCTTATCAGCTTAAGGAGATTTGGGGCTGAGATGATGGGGTTTTCTAAATATACAATCATGTCATCTGCAAGCAGGAACAATCTGACTTCTTCTTTTTCTAATCGAATACCATTTATTTCTTTCTCTTGCCTGATTGCCCTAGCCAGAACTTTCAACACTATGTTGAATAGGAGAGGTGAGAGAGGGCATCCCTGTCTTGTGCCAGTTTTCAAAGGGAATGCTTCCAGTTTTTACCCATTCAGTATGATGCTGACTGTGCATTTGTCATAAATAGCTCTTATTATTCTGAGATATATTCCATCAATACCGAATTTATTGAGAGTTTTTAGCATGAAGGCTGTTGAATTTTATCAAAGGACATTTCTGCATCTATTGAGATAATCATGTGGTTTTTGTCTTTGGTTCTGTTTATATGCTGGATTACGTTTATTGATTTGCATATGTTGAACCAGCCTTGCATCCCAGGGAGGTGGATAAGCTTTATGATGTGCTGCTGGATTCAGTTTGCCAGTATTTTATTGAGGATTTTTGCATCGATGTTCATCAGGGATATTGGTCTAAAATTCTTTTTTTTTTTTATTATACTTTAAGTTCTAGGGTACATGTGCATAACGTGCAGGTTTGTTACATATGTATACATGTGCCATGTTGGTGTGCTGCACCCATCAACTCGTCAGCACCCATCGTATCAGGATGATGTTGCCCTCATAAAATGATTTAGGGAGGATTCCCTCTTTTTCTATTGATTGGAATAGTTTCAGACGGAATGGTACCAGCTCCTCCTTGTACCTCTGGTAGAATTCAGCTGTGAATCCGTCTAGTCCTGGACTTTTTTTGGTTGGTAGGCTATTAATTATTGCCTCAATTTCAGAGCCTGCTATTGGTCTATTCAGGGATTCAACTTCTTCCTGGTTTAGTCTTGGGAGAGTGTATGTGTCCAGGAATTTATCCATTTCTTCTAGGTTTTCTAGTTTATTTGCGTAGAGGTGTTTATAGTGTTCTCTGACGGGAGTTTGTATTTCTGTGGGGTTGGTGGTGATATCCCCTTTATCATTTTTTATTGCATCTATTTGATTCTTCTCTCTTTTCTGCTTTATTAGTCTTGCCAAGCATCTATCAATCTTGTTGATCTTTTCAAAAAACCAGCTCCTGGATTCATTGATTTTTTGAAAGGTTTTGTGTGTCTCTGTCTCCTTCAGTTCTGCTCTGATCTTAGTTATTTCTTGCCTTCTGCTAGCTTTTGAATGTGTTTGCTCTTGCTTCTCTAGTTCTTTTAATTGTGATGTTAGAGTGTCAATTTTAGATCTTTCCTGCTTTCTCTTGTGGGCATTTAGTGCTATAAATTTCCCTCTACACACTGCTTTAAATGTGTCCCAGAGATTCTAGTGTGTTGTATCTTTGTTCTCATTGGTTTCAAAGAACATCTTTATTTCTGCCTTCATTTCATTATGTACCCAGTAGTCATTCAGGAGCAAGTTGTTCAGTTTCCATGTAGTTGAGCAGTTTTGATTGAGATCTTCCTTCATCCCTTTATTTTGAGCCTGTGCGTGTCTCTGCATGTGAGATGGGTCTCCTGAATACAGCACACTGATGGGTCTTGATTCTTTATCCAATTTGCCAGTCTGTGTCTTTTAATTGGAGCATTTAGTCCATTTACATTTAAGGTTAATATTGTTAGGTGTGAACTTGATCCTGTCATTATATTAGCTGGTTATTTTGCTCGTTAGTTGAGGCAGTTTCTTCCTAGCATCAATGGTCTTTACATTTTGGCATGTTTTTGCAATGGCTGGTACTGGTTGTTCCTTTCCATGTTTAGTGCTTCCTTCACGATCTCTTGTAGGGCAGGCCTGGTGGTGACAAAATCTCTCAGCGTTTGCTTGTCTGTAAAGGATTTTATTTCTCCTTCACTTATGAAACTTAGTTTGGCTGGATATGAAATTCTGGGTTGAAAATTCTTTTCTTTAAGAATGTTGAATATTGGCCCCCACTCTCTTCTGGCTTGTAGAGTTTCTGCTGAGAGATCTGCTGTTAGTCTGATGGGCTTCCCTTTGTGGGTAACCTGACCTTTCTCTCTGGCTACCCTTAACATTTTTTCCTTCATTTCAACTTTGGTGAATCTGACAATTATGTGTCTTGGAGTTGCTCTTCTCGAGGAATGTCTTTGTAGCGTTCTCTGTATTTCCTGAATTTGAATGTTGGCCTGCCTTTCTAGGTTGGGGAAGTTCTCCTGTGTAATATCCTGCAGAGTGTTTTCCAACTTTGTTCCATTCTCCCTGTCACTTTCAGGCACACCAATCAGACGTAGATTTGGTCTTTTCACATAATCCCATATTTCTTGAAGGCTTTGTTCTTTTCTTTTTACTCTTTTTTCTCTACACTTCTCTTCTCACTTCATTTCATTCATTTGATCTTCAGTCACTGATACTCTTTCTTCCAGTTGATTGAATCAGTTACTGAAGCTTGTGCATTTGTCACGTAGTTCTTGTGTCATGGTTTTAATCTCTATTAGTTTGTTTATAGACTTCTCTGCCTTGGGTTATTCTAGTTATCCATTCCTCCATTCTTTTTTCAAGGTTTTTAGTTTCTTTGCACTGGTTACGTAGTTCCTGCTTTAGCTCTGAGAAGTTTGATCGACTGAAGCCTTCTTCTCTTAACTCGTCAAAGTCATTCTTCATCCAGCTTTGTTCCATTGCTGGCGATGAGCTGCCTTCCTTTGAAAGGGGAGATGCGCTCTGATTTTTTGAATTTCCAGCTTTTCTGCACTGCTTTTTCCCCATCTTTGTGGTTTTATCTGCCTTTGGTCTTTGATGATGGTGACATAGTGATGGGGTTTTGGTGTGGGTGTCCTTTCTGTTTGTTAGTTTTGCTTCTAACAGTCAGGACCCTCAGCTGCAGGTCTGTTGGAGTTTGCTTGAGGTCCACTCCAGACCCTGTTTTCCTGGGTTATCAGCAGCGGTGGCTGCAGAAGATAGAATATTGCTGAACAGCAAGTGTTGCTGTCTGATTCTTGCTCTGCAAGCTTTGTCTCAGAGGTGTACCCAGCTGTGTGTGAGGTGTGAGGTGTCGGTCTGCACCTAGTGGGAGATGTCTCCCAGATAGGCTACTGTGGGGTCAGGGACCCACTTGAGCAGGCAGTCTGTCCGTTCTGAGATCTCAGCCTCCATGCTGGGAGAACCACTGCTCTTTTCAAAGCTGTCAGACAGGGACATTTACATCTGCAGAGGTTTCTGCTGCCTTTTTTTTTTTTTTTTTAGCTATGCCCTGTCCCCAGAGGTGGAGTCTACAGAGGCAGGCAGGCCTCCTTGAGCTGCAGTAGGTTCCATCCAGTTCAAGCTTCCTGGGGGCTTTGTTTACCTACTTAAGCCTCAGCAATGGTGGGCGCCTCTCCCCCAGCCTCGCTGCTGCCTTGCAGTTATATCTCAGACTGCTGTGCTAGCAATGAGGGAGGCTCCATGGGTGTGGGACCCTCTGGGCCAGGCATGGGATATAATCTCCTGGTGTGCTGTTTGCTAAGACCCTTGGTAAAGCGCAGTATTATGGTGGGAGTTACCTGATTTTCCAGGTGTTGTGTGTCTCCGTTTCCCTTGGCTAGGAAAAGGAATTCCCTTCCCCCTTGTGCTTCCCACATGAGGCGATGCCTCGCCCTGCTTCAGCTCTCGCTGGTTGGGCTGCATCCACCTATCAGCACCGACTGTCCAACATGAACCCAGTATCTCAGTTGAAAATGCAAAAATGACCTGTCTTCTGTGTTGCTCACACTGGGAGCTGGAGGCTGGAGCTGTTCCTATTAGACCATCTTGGGTGCCCCCTCAGCAGTTTCTTACCAAGTTAAACAATCTTATCATACAATCCAGCAATAATGCTTCTAGATATTTACCAAATGTATTGAAATCTTATGTCCATACGGAAACCCGCAAATGAATATCTATAGTGGCTTTATTCATAATTGCCAAAAACTAGAAGCAAGCAATAATTCTTCAAAAGGTGAACGAATAAACAAATGGTAGTACATCCATATAATGGAATATTATTAGCAATTAAAATAAATGAGTCATAATGTCATGAAAAGCCAGGAAGTAACTTTAAATACATATTGGTAAATTAAAGAAGCCAATCAGAAAAGGCTGCATACTGTGTTATTCCAACTATATAACATCCTGAAAAAAAGCAAAACTATAGAGACAGTAAAAAGATCAGTGTGGTTCCTAGGGTACAGAAGGAGGAAAAGAGAGTGCAGCACGAGAGAAGTTTAGTGCAGTGAAACTATTTTTTTTTTTTTTTTTTGAAATGGAGTTTCTCTCTTGTTGCCCAGGCTGGTGTGCAATGACGTGATCTCGGCTCACTGCAACCTCCACCTTCCGGTTTCAAGCGATTCTCCTGCCTCAGACTCCCGAGTAGCTGGGATTACAGGCATCTGCCACCATGCCTGGCTAATTTTTTGTAATTTTAATAGACACAGGGTTTCACCATGTTGGCCAGCCTGGTCTCAAACTCCTGACCTCGTGATCAGCCCTTCTCAGCCTCCCAAAGTGCTGGGATTACAGGTGTGAGCCACCGTACCCAGCCTGAAACTATTCTTTATGATACTGCAATGGTGGTTACATGACACAATGCATTTGTCAAACCTATGCAAGAGTGATCCTTAATGAAGAGTGTGGATTTTAGCTAGTAATAACATATTAATATTGGTTAATTAAGTTTAACAAATCTACCTCACTAATGCAAGACATCAATGATAGGGGAAACTGTGTTAATGAATGGGGTGTATATGAGAACTCTGTAGTATATGCTCAGTTTTCCTATGAACATAAAAATTTTCTTAATTTACTAACTTAAAAGTATGTATAACAAAGCAAAAAAAAAAAAAAAAAAAAAAAAACAAGGACAAACAAAAATTCCACCCAGAGCCATGCAATGAAACCACAGTGGACGGACAAGAAGAGGTCGTGGAGGATGTTAAAATATACAAAACTGTGATCAAAAATTCATTAATATGTAAGGAGGGACTTCAGGGGTACAAATAAGTACCCTGAAATTTCAAAAGCCCATCTGGTTGATTGAGAAAAATGGATTAGAGAGGGGTAAGAAAGGAAGAGGAGAGATCATAATAGCTTCAAATGAGACATAGTAATTTTTTTTCTTTTGTTTCCTTGTTTCATTTTTTAAAATTTTGTATTGCATATGTTTAAGATGTACAACATGATGTGTTGAAATATGCATATATAGTGAAGTGATGAGTACAGTTAAGCAAATTAATCAGTCTACCTATCTATCACTTTCCGCCGTTACCTTGTGTGTGATTGTGTGTGCGTGTGCGTGTGCGTGTGTGTGTATATGTGATAAGAGCACCTAAAATCTACTTTCTTACCACACTTTCAGTACATGATGCAATGGTATTAACTACAGTTCTCATGCTGTGCATTAGGTTTCTGGACTTTCTCATCATACATAACTGCAAGTTTATACCCTTTAACCTACTTCTCTCCATTTCCCTTTCTCCCCACTCTTGATAATTACCATCCCATTCTTTTTCTCTACTTCTTCATGAGATTCCACATATATGTGAGATCATGCAGTTTTCTCCCTTCTGTGTCTTATTTCACTTAGTCCAATGTCCTCTAGCTTCATCCATGCTTGTCACAAATGGCAGCATCTCCTTCTTTTCTAAGGTTGAATAACATTCCATTGCATATATGTATACATCACATTTTAAAATTTATTCATCTGTTGATGGAAGTTTAGGTTGTTTCCATATCTTGGCTATTATGAAAAATGTTGCAATGAACATGGGAGGGCAGAGATCTCTACAAGGTGTTGATTTCATTTTCTTTGGCTATATACCCAGCAGGAGGATTTTTGGCTCATATGGTAGCTCTGTTGTTAATTTTTTGAGGAACCTCTGTACTATTTTCCATAATGGATATACCAATTTACATTCCCACTGACAGTGTACACGGGTTCCCTATTCTTCACACCCTCACAACACTTGCTACCTCTTGTCGTTTTTAGAATAGCCATTTTAACAGATGTGAGGTGCTAGCTCATTGTGGATTTAATTTACACTTTTCTCATGAGTAGTGATGTTGAGCACCTTTTCACATACCTGTTGGCTATTTGTATGTCTTCTTTGGAAAAATGAGACACTGTGATTATTAAGCTAGTGGATAGCAGTGGATGTAGGAGGAAAAAGAAAGACTTTAGACATGTCTAGGAGGTGGAATTAACAGGACTGGTGATTTCTGGTTGAGCAGCAGGGTGAAGAGGCAAAGGTCTAGGATTTTCTCAGATTTTTGGCTGAACAAATAGATGAGTAGGGAGTAGCGCCATTGACCGAGATGAAGACTGGGACATATGCTTGTTTGGGAGGAAGATCATGAGTTGTCTCTTGGATCTGTTTAGATCAATGTGCCTCTAAGACTTTTGGAAAGAGATGTTGAAAAGATAGTTAACTATGCAGGTCGGAAGCCCAGCTGGGGGCCTGAGCTGAGATACATAGGTCCTTGGGACTGTAACATACAAGCTTAGTTCTTAGGTACATGGGCTCCTAAGTCCTAAACTAGTAATGGCAGCTGATCTTTCTAAGCTCTAAGTATGTTCCAAACACTGTGAAGGATAATTTATCCTAATTTCCTTATTTAATCTCCAACCCACATCTGTGAGGTACCTGCTATTAATACCACCATTTTAAAGATAATAGAACTGAAGTTAAATGACTTCTCCCATCCCATTCACCTGGTAAAAGACAAAGACCCAACTCTCAATCTAGTCTCAGTTTTCCAGGCTTCACACTTTTAAACCCTACGTTTTCAAGTCTCAATATTTCAAGTGTTCAAGTATTCATTATGTTTTCAAGTATTGCAACTGAACCATCTTAGATGGGTGTGCATACCTGTCTAACCTGCCCACCCACCCAGAGGTCTCAGCCATTATCAAAATTTTCTTTAAGAGGAAATATCTGATACTGCTTTGTTACTGAATTCTTTGTATGTTTCTTTAATTTCTATATTAATGTAATAAGTGGAAAATGTGATCAGAGAGTTTTCAAGTCTCATTAGTCAAATTTCTATTTGTACTGCAAGCAACCTGAAATGTTGGCAACTGCAATGCAAAGGAGTTTAGAAAAATTAGTCATAAAAATGACTGTCAGAGAGAAAATTAAATAGATTGTTGCACTTGGAAAAAGAAAAACAACCTTCAATTTGCAAAATAACAGGTTTTTTTCTTAAAAAAAAAAAAAAAAAAAAAAAAAAAAAAGATTTCCTAGATGAAATCAGCCTAGGATGGGAAGCCCAAATCAAGAGACACAGTGGCTGTGGCACCATAGGCTTTCACTTCTCCTCTCTAGATCTCAGTTTTTCCATCTCTCGAAGGAGATTAGGAGCATCTGCCCTAATTATCTCATGAGCTGTGATGAGATACAAGTAAGATAATATCAGAAAAGCTTTATGAAGTATAAAAAGTGCTAGATAAGTACAAGGGTTCATTTAAATAATGATTATGCCTCATGGAGACAAGCCACAATGATTCACAGACTGTGTTTCTGGGCGGGATTGCAGCCAGACTCACAGTGCAGAAGGAGATGACCTCAGTGATTACCAGGACAAAGACCCTCAGTTAACAAATAGGGAAAATGGGGCAAGAGAGGATAGGAGACTCACCCAAGATCGGTGGCAGAACTGAGATTAACAGCTACGTTTCTTACTCTGGTCTGTCGGTTTCTGCCTCTTTCCTTTAGCTAAGAGGTCTCTTGGCCATTTCCTGGGCCATTACCATCTCCTGCCAGAAAGGGATCTGACACAGTCAAAGGAGAATAGCCCGAGTGTCAGTTTGAGTCTTAGTAAGATAAACTGCTATCACTAGGAAGAAAAACAGGCTCACCTGAAGTTTACAGAGGATTAGTGGCTCCACATTACCCAGAGGATTGGTCACATAACAAAAGCACCAATAACAATGGTAGCAATTCATATTCACTAGATGCTCAACATGAGCCTCCAGCTGAGCTGATCATTTTATCTGCACATGTATCTCATTATGTCTTCACGACGGCCCTGTGAGGTGGGTGCCATCACTGACTAGTTTATAGACGGAACAATGAGGCTTAGCAATATTAAGGAATTTGCTCCGGGCCACAGGCCCGGTGGTAAAAGCAGCCAATGTGACTCTTAGTTTCCGGATTTTAACCACTGGACACATGACATTCCACTAAGTCCCACAGTCTCTGCACCTGCCATTCTAGGCTCCTCACAACCTAATCCATTTCACTTTCTCTCTTGTTTTAAATCTGGAGAAAATCTCTGGTCTAAGCTCTCTCCTCACACTATAGGGATAACTCTGAAGGACAGAATATGCAGCCTGTCTGCTTTCTTGTCCCTGCATTTTACTTCCACTGTTCCGCCTGCCTAGGCTGCTCTGTCCTTTTCTCTCCCTGTTTAAACCTTACTCTTTTTTTTTTTTTTTGAGATGGAGTCTCGCTCTGTTGCCCAGACTGGAGTGCAATGGGGCCATCTCAGCTTACTGCAACCTCTGCCTCCCAGGTTCAAGTAATTCTCCTGCCTCAGCCTCTCAAGTAGCTGGGATTACAGGCACCCACCACAATCCCAGCTAATTTTTGTATTTTTAGTAGAGACAAGGTTTTACTACGTTGGCCAGGCTGGTTTCAAACTCCTGACCTCAGGTGATCCACCCACCTCAGCCTCCCAAAGTGCTGGGATTACAGGTGTGAACAACCATGTCCGGCCTTTGCTCTTCTTTTAAGATACCCCTGAAATTTCACCTCGAGCAGGTCTTCCCAGCCATTCACCAGCTTCTCTTTCTCCTCTGATTCCCTCTTGCATTTATCCTCCATACCTTCCAGGTTGCCCCTACAGGGATCAGCCTTCTGATAACTCTTATTTTTTTATTTATTGCATAGATCTTTAGGAATATTCATTCCATATTCTCAACCATGTTAGAATATCCTCAAGGGCAGTGTCGGTGGTTGCTCCCTCTACAGTATCTGGCACATAGCTAGATGGTCAACAATTATGTTTAAAATGAGTAAACAATAAGAATAGAAGAAAGGGAAACTCCCAGCTGAATGGGAGGATAACTTTGCCCCATTGGTAGCTTTTTTTTTTAATACTGGAAAGAATATCTTTGAGAGGCCAGCATTGAGGGATCACTGGAGGTGTTCACACAAAGGCTAACCCCAGAATAACTTAGGTGGGATTCTTGCTCTGGGGAAGTTAGTGAAATGAGCCTCAAAGATGCCTTCTAGCTGCGGGAGTTTATGATCCCATAACTGAATGTGTGAGTGAACGAATGAATGAATTTGCCGATGTCAGTCTTTCATGCTTGGGCTCTCCCCCACAGCAATTGAGACATGGCGTTCTGCACAACTCAGTCTTTTATCTGAAAAACACTGACGTGAAGTAAGTGGAAAGATCTTATTTCCTCTATTTTCCAGATGAGGAAACAGAATTATTGAAGTAAAAATAATTTGCCTGAAGTCAGCAGTTGGGCACACACCAGAGCCAGCCTTTGGGATCCTGGGCTGGTTCAGAATTTGCTTTGAAAGCCCCCGACAGCTCAGCATGCCCCCCCCACCCCCCACATCTGCTTTCCTTCTTCAAGGCAGAGAAAGCTGGAAGAAACTGTATACAAACCTCAGCTTCTCCCTGTTCTGTGCCTTCAGCCAAAAAACCATTTGGGTTTAACCTCTTGAGAATTTATCAGATTGGTTGCGTCTTCTCCGTAAACATCACCACTGCCTTAATGCTCTCCTATGTAAAAGAAACGTATGGAATTAGGCAAACTAGATTCATTTCCCAGCCCCAGTTCCCTGGAAATGTTTCTTAACTTCTCTCAGTCTCAGAGTGAGAGCCATAATCAGAGCCTATCCCATAGGGTTGTGATAAGAACAAAATGAAGTTATGTAGAAACGAGTGACTAGAGGGAGCTTAGAACAATTCCCGGCACACAGGACAGATTCAATATATGTTAAATGTTGTATATTTACTGGAGAGGGAGAAGGGTGCTTTTCTATAAGCACATACTTTAGCAAGTTGTATAACCACTCTGCAGCTCAGTTTCTGTGCCTATGAAAAAAGAGATAATGGTCATAGTAGCACGTACATCCCAAAGATTTTTGTGAGGAATAAACACGCTAATGTATAAATAGAACATGAAGAAATTGCCTTGCATATTTCAAATAGTATTGATATCGTTATTTTTCCTGAGTTACAACAATGGGGACGTGGCTTCTTGCATGTCTGCATGGTATGCATTCTACTCTCCAGAGTTACCTCTTCAATCAAATCATCCCATAGAGACCACAACATCTATCATTGTTCGGAACCATTTTTTAAAAATAATTCCTATTTTTATTCCCTCCAAAATCATGCTCATTTTCTTATAAGAACCTTCCACATTCTAATTTTGCCCTTACCAGACACAATGGCATTTATCATGTCTGAAACACCGCAAACATATCTGGAGACAAATAACTCAGTGGTAGTCGAACCTAGGACGACTCCCAGGAGGCAGGCTGAGGTGCTGACCTTGTTCCTGAAATAAGATTTGGTCATATCTGGGAAAGGCAGAAGTTGGTAAGTAGAGGACTTCCTAAGTGGCCCTCATGCTGCATATTGTGATGTCTTTGGGGGCTGCTTGCTAAGAGATCCCACTTACTCCATCATTTTACTACTTGTGTCTACCTCAGTCTCTGCCTTATAATACATGCTCATGAAAAGTTGATTAATTTACACTTCTAGGTTCAAGCTTCTTCATTTAATAGATCTGGACAGAAACTTTGACATAGGAAGGATAAGCAGCACATTCCAGATGATGCATTAAATGCTGTTCAGTCCCTTTCCATTCTTCAAGGCTTACTTCAAACACTAACTCTTCCATGAAGTCTTCCTAGATTTACCCCCAAAATGAAATAAATTTATTTTCCCCCAAACTCCCTGAACTCCTTTCATTAAATAAATGGAAGCACTAAAGTAAGTCCATATGACCATTATATCATTACTATTAGACTCACTACTATTACTATTGGACACATTACTATTATCATTGCTATTGCCCTGAAAGTAGGGTCCATGTCTGATACTTAGGAAATACTAGAACAAACCTTTTATTTTACATGAATAAACAGATGAGAAATAGCAAAGTGAGGACCAGAGTCTGGGATTCTATCTTTTTCTAGGACACCGCACCTTCTTCCACCAAAACAAACCTTCCCAACCTTCCCAGGCTAGGTGGAGTTGCTTCCATCTAAGAAAGATATCTGTGCTAATGTGCTCTTTAGCTAATGAGTTTCTCTGAACAGGTGATGATAGTGAGCAGTTCTGCAACTGAGAATGCAGAAAATTTGGGGGATGGAAAGGAAAGAAGGGTACTGGCCCTATAATTCACTGGGCCTTTCCCGTGGCTCAGCTTTAAAGGAAGATGAATTGAGATATCTGTCAAGGACTTCAGAGAATGGGGAGGCACAGCTATAATGGGATAAATTGGCAGGTCCTTGCAAGAAGATATGCCCATCATAATGACCTTGGTGAGCTCTCAGCTAGGAAGATCCTGAATGGAAATACACTAAAGATAGGGAAGTGGGCATCCTCCTAGGTGTTCTTTATATCATCCTAGAACAGCTTCTCTCCTTATCCATCAGCCCGCTACTCTCTATATTCCTCCCTCCCCCTTATCCATCTTTCCCACCACAGCTCCTCAAAGACAAGATCAAGTCTAGGTCCTTCAGGAACACTTCCTGATTTCAAGCTCTTCCTGAACTTTCCATGGCCCATCCTGCAGCCCTTCAGTTTCCATTGGGTGTCACTTGACCCTCATCTGCAGACACAGTTGTCCCTGCCCAGGTGCAGGCCATAGTTAATCCAGTTTCTAGGAAGCAGGAGAGATGCAATTTCAAGGATCTCTAGTTTAATTACAACCTAAAGATGTCCCTGCTCCCTTTCCTGCTAACTTTGAGTCCCATCCCAGTTGTAGAAATGAGACCTCTGCCTGTTTCCTGGGTCCCAGCCCAGACATCCCCCTTGTGCCTCTTACCCAAGGCCTGAGCCTTTCCTGGGTAATCTGCCCTGTGCCAGCTTCTCTAAGGCATCTTGCTTTGTAGCCTGCCATTGAACTTAAGCCACCATCCCCATCCCTACCCTGGCTTGAAACTTGTCAGTAGGCTTCCAAATCACTAAATTACTAAATTTAGTAAATTATTGAATTTAGTAAATTACTAAATTACTACATGGGAAGCTCAAAGTCCTGCCAGAATTGACCCCTGCTTACCACCACATCTCACACCCTATCCTTCAATGGCCAGCTGCTCTGATCTTCTTTTAGCTCCTAGAGAGCGCCCCCCACTACAGGACCTTTGCACATCATGGTCCGTTTGATAGAGCCTTACCAGGAAAACACCTACAAATCTTTTCCAACTCTGAAGCACCAGTTCCTAGGTGATATGGTTTGGCCCTGTGGCCCCACCCAAATCTCATCTCAAATTGTAATCCTCACATGTTGGGAGAGGGGCCTGGTGGGAGGTGATTGGATCATGGGGGCAGTTTCTCCTATGCTGTTCTAGAGATAGTGAATTCTCACGAGATCTGGTTTTTTGATGAGTGTGTGGCTCTTCCCTCTTTGCTCTCTGTCTCTCCTGCCAACTTATGAAGAAGGTGCTTTTTTATCCTTTGCCTTCCACCATGATGGTAAGTTTCTTGAGGTGTCCCCAGCCATGTAGAGAACTATGAGTCAAGCAAACTTCTTTTCTTTATAAATTACCCAGTCTCCAGTAGTTCTTTATAGCAGTGTGAGAATGGATGAATACACTAGGGTACAGCTGGGTGGAAACACGGTGCGCTAATGGAATTGTAACCCTTTTTATATCACTTATCTCAATTTACAACGCTAAATTCATTTGTATGATCATTCAATTAATAATAATTGAGTCATTTTTTTGATTCTTGACCCTCCCAATCGACTTCAAGTTCCAGAGAGCAGAAACACTGTCAGTTTCACTCACCATTACATCCTCAGGGCAGCACAGTGCCTGACCCACATCAGACACTCAGAAAATAGCTGAGGAATGAAGGGATAAATGAACAAGTGACAGAGCAAACGGCATGACAGAACTCTCGTGTAGCTGGAGCCCGTCCACCCTGAGTATGCACGTGTCCCCACCCCAGAATGCCCTTTGCCATGCTTAACTGTGGTCAGCTCCTTTTCTTGTGACAGCAGGGAGGCTGTTGGCACTGAACAGGTGTGCCCTTCACTCCCGTCACTTCAGGCTCTGTTGGCCTAGTTGGTTGGGCCAACTTCCTGTCTCGCCCCTTCTTCCTGTCTCATGTCCCTACCCAGTGAGCTCTCAGCTCCACACTGAGCCCTCTCATGTCACTTTTACAACTTTAATTTCCCTGACTCCCCTACCTTTTCTGTGCCTATCAATCTGGCTCCAAAGTAAAGAAGTTGCAGAGAAGCAACTTTGCCCTTAGTAAGAATCCCATCTAGGACAATTACTGTGTGACTCTGGTAAACTTACTTAACCTGTCTGAGCCTTAGGAGTCTCATCTGTGAAATCAAAATATCAATACCTCCTTCATGCAGTTTTCTGGGAATACATGTCATAGCAGATGTCAAATACCAAGTAGAGGGCTGCATTCAAATAGGTTCTAAGTAAAGGTTGATTCTCTCCTTCCTTGTGTTACTTCTCTGACCCTTAATATCCTCATCTGGAGGCTAATATTAACTACTTTAGTAAAGGGTTCTGAAATCAGAGAGATGTTGGTCAAATTCTGGCTCCACTACCTGCTAGCTCTGTGACCTTAGGCAAACTACTCACTCTATGTGTTTCTCAGTTTCCTTGTCCGCAAAATCAGGCCCATAACAGAACCAGCCTCCCAGGATTGTTGAGAGAATAAATGAGATAACACGTTTCGTTTAGGGCTTGGCACATAAATACTTCATAAATATTGGTCATTATTGGTTTTGCCTTTATTATTGTCAAGAAGCCCATCGGGCCTGAGCTTGCATATACAAAGCAGATGGTAAACGTTGGCTGCATGTCTACTGACACACTGCTTGCTTAGCAGAAACTATCTCAGCTGCATGAACCTACAGATTTCTTTTCAGGGGTCAGCTTTCTATATAAATCCATTCCTCTTTCTCCATTTTCTAAACTTGTCATTCTGTCTTCTCCACCTTCCAGGTATACGTTGGTACTGGGGAGAAAGGACATAAAATATTTGACCTTTTGGAAGCATTTGGTCTTACTTTCTTTTACTTTGGAACATGCACCCAAGCCCCCAGATGTCCGTCATTCTCAAGGGGCTCAAGGAACCAGGGGGTGGGGAGAGCCAGGCCCCTGAGGCTTGGTTGCCATGACACTTGCAGCCATTGATCCCTCCGCCTCTGTTTCGGGATGGGGTGTTTTGCAGAGTGCCATCCTATTGACTTTTAACAAGCCTGATTCCAGCCATGGCAGGTAAGGAGGCAAACTGCGCTTCCCATCCCACCTCACAGTCATTTTAGTCAAGCTCCTGGCTTACTGGGGATTTACGAAGCTTTCTCCCTGCCTATCACATCTAAAAGGCTCTATGAAGAGAAGAGAAAGCTTTTAGTTCCAATGTAATTGGGTTGTTTTTGTTTTGTTCCCCTCCCATCTGATCTAATGGGATGTAGAAGGGCGTTATTGCTTGGCAAAGATGACAATGGAAAGCACGGAATGTCCCCTGCTAGAAGAGTTCATGGAGATTCTATTGTTGCTTATTGTGCAGAAGCCCAGAGAGGGACAGTTGTTGCCCAGTAACACACAGCACATTGGTGGCAGAGTTGTATCTGGAGTCAAGCCTGGTATTCTTGACCACAGAGCCACTGCTGGCAGTGAGTCTGTGAAACCCCTAACATCCGTAAGTAATACTTTGCATGTATGGGCCCGCGTGCGTTTGCAGGGCAGAGGCTGACGTCATTTTTTTCAGGTAATTTTGAAGATGTCTGTAACTCAAACCAGGTTAAAAACTACAAGCATCTTACCTATCCTTAATGTGACAGTTTACAAAATGTAACTGAAGCAAAAAAAAAAAAAAAAAAAAAAAAAAAACC
>NC_045452.1:16544963-16783606 GCF_002776525.5 Piliocolobus tephrosceles
AAAAAAAGAAAAAAAAAAAAAAAAAAAAAAAAAAAAAAAAAAACCTATTACTTCCCCATAAGAAACAATCAGAGGAAAATATCAAGAAACCAATGGCTAGGTGTGAAAATGTATCATGTAGATAATCAACACCCTGAAAATGGAACAAAGGAAAAGTGCCCTATGGTCGCCACAAATAATGACTCACACTGACACAGCTTCTCTGTGCTGGCACCACTTTAAGCCCTTATATATATATTAGCTAAGTTAATCAGATACAACCTATTTTTACCTCCCCCTGCTTTACAGATGAGAAAACTGAAGAAACAGAGGTTATTGGCCTAAGATGAATGGTCAGTAAAGTGCAGAACCTATATTGGAACTACCCTGTGAAGCTCCCACACTATCTAGACATATGGCATTCCATTTGGGGCACAGGGATCCAGGGAGACATATCACGAGGTCCCTACCTCTGGGAGTTCACAGTCTACTGGAGGAGGCAGGTACAAAAACACTGAGAATACTATTAACAGTATGAATAAAAAGATGCAGGCCGGGCATGGTGGCTCATGCCTGTCATTCCAGCACTATGGGAGGCTGAGGCAGGTGGATCAGCTGAGGTCAGGAGTTGGAGACCAGCCTGACAAACGTCATGAAAACCCCGACTCTACGAAAAATAGTAAAATTATCTGGGTGTGGTGGTGGGTACCTGTAATCCCAGCTACTCAGGAGGCTGAGGCAGGAGAATCATTTGAGCCTGGGAGGTGGAGGTTGCAGTGAGTTGAGATCATGCCATTGCACTCCAGCCTGTGCAACAAGAGCAAAACTCCTTCTCGAAAAGAAAAGAAAAAAGATGCAGTGGTAGGCATGGTGGAAGGGAACGCTAAATGAGCAGAATTGCTCGTGCAGGTGGCAGGGAGGTGTGAGCCTAGGCCTGTTATGCAGGACAACTTGGTCACACTCTGTGGATTCAATGCTAGCAACCACATGAGCCCTAATTTCAGAGGCAGACCATATCCAGTCAATCAATGAAGCAGGCCAGGTAGCAAAGCCAGCCAATGACTGAACACCTGAGAGCTGTCAGTTCTAGTCTCATTTCAGAACACCTGTCTCTGCAGGCAGCAAGCTCCAGGAGCAGCCCAAAGACTGGCAGTTGGAGCTCCCAGGTTCCAACCAAATGGGCTGGGATTTTGCTAGAAATGAGGAGGAAGTAAGGGAAGGCAATTTGCCAGGCTTAGCATGAAGCAAGAAAATGATACCATTCAGAACCTGCCTCTACTTCCTGTGGGACTTTGGCAACGTAACTTACACCCACTTCAGTTTTCTCATCTGGGAAACTGGATACTTTTATTGCCTCTGCCATAAGATGATTGTTTGTTTTAAATGAAACGGGGTATGAAGAGCATTTTCTACAGTGTCGGACACAAAGTGAGCACGTTTCATTCATTTAACTACAATCTGTTGAGTACCTGCTGTACACCAAGTACTGGACTAAATGCTGCAAAATGCACAAGTTTACACACCAGTGTGGTTTCTGCACAAATGGAAATAACAGTTATTCTTCTCATGGAGGAGGAGTATTAGTGTTGGGTGTAGAGTGACTGTCATCTTTATTATAAATAAGAAGGTCTCCATGCCCTCTGTTCCCACCACTCAACCTCCAGGAGGGCCTACTTTCCATGGCATGTTGCTGTCTTCATCTGGCAGTAGGGAAGGGCTCTTTTATTCTTTGCTATTCATTTTTACTCACTCTGCCATCCCACTGAGCTTGACCCAAGTGTGTGCTTTGGCCTTTGGCCTGACTTAGATCAAGCTTGGACAGAGACCCAGACCCTTGAACAGAGTGACTCTGCTAGGAGATCAGAAAGTAGAGTAGGTGGGCTGCAGGAGTGGCTAGGGGAAAGGCTGCTGCCTTCCAAGTGCCCAGAGTTCACCTCTGCACTGCTGGATCCAGACCCGAGTGGAGCACATGGAGGCTCCAGGGACAGCAGGAGCCCCCAATGGTCACACTGAGCTCCAGCCCAAATCTGAGAACAGTGCTGCACCCCAAGTCCCTGCCGACCCGAGGAAGGGAAGTGACTACCAAACATTTGCCGGGATTTGTTCAGTAGCAGGTCGGCTGTAGGGTACTGTGGAAGGCATTTGTGGCCACAACAGAGGATGGGATGGATCCATGTTTTACAGGATATGACACATATACAATTTGGATCCTCTTCAAGAAAGAAAATACAAAATTAGGTTTAAAATGATAATTTAAAATGCAAAAAAAAGTTAAATAAAACACACCACAATATCAGAAAACTAGCATCATATTTTTATTAATGAAACACTTCTACAAGACATGTTTTGTCTTAAACTTTTGGCAGCATAGTCTCTAATAAGTTCTCCACATGACAAGAATTTTGCACTGTTATCCTATAGAAAGAATAGAAAGATAATTAAAAGAATAGAAAGAATAATTAGATAATAACATACTCCCTGCTGTCAAAGGAGAAGGAGATGACCAGGTTTAATTAAGCAAGATAATTAAGTAATTAATTATCTTGTTTCTCTCATTCATCAAAATAATTTTATTAATAGTTTATAGAGAAGACGTTTCTTTTAGCTTTGCAATCAGTATTGGTAATGCCATATAAATGTTTAGGATTATAGTCAAAATTTGTTAAATCTTCTCTCACATGCACTTCACGAATGAGCTGTGATAGATGCCCTTACTGTTTGTGGTAATGGCTAGAAGTTTGTGCCTTAAAAGCGGGAATTATGATAAACTTTCTTTCCCACGATTCGCTTCTCAAAAGACACCACCTGCTTCCCCCCTCAAAATAGAATGCAATTGCTTATAATTGTACATACCGCATTATCAAGTATATTTCTGACAAAGGAACTTACAGGCTGACAAGGTGTTGATGGGAGATGCATCAATCCTTCACCAACAAATTTATACCCTCCAATGATAGGAGGAACGCTCCATGTCCTACTTTCAGACTCTGTAGATTTCAAACCTTGTCTTTCTCCCACTACCCATACACCTCCAATGCCAGGTACTGTAGGACGTTTTCATATCACAGTAGGCCCCAGGCCCATCTTCAGATCACAATGCAAAGAGAATTGACACAGCAGGTAGTCAATTGTCCACTGGAAGCCAACCTATATTGAGATGACCAGCAATAGCATAATTACTAACACAAACAGAAGTGGTTGCAGCCATATTAATACATCTCACTAATCCCAAATAGAGTGTTCTCCATCTCAGTATCCCCTTTGCTAGATATCAAAGATGGTCAGAGTCACTGCAAACCAACAGCCATCCAGCATGAAGAGACATTGCTCTGAACTTATTGTGGTGAAGATATCTTAGCTTTGCCAGTTTAACAACATGATGTCCTCATGTGGACATATTGCTAGGGCTTACCCTATCCCTCAAAAGGCATTGTGCAAGTGGGACTCCTGTATCTTCAGCTTCATCTGTTGCTTTCAGTGTCATAACCCACCTCTGGTTATGAGCCCAAGAGGAGAGAGAGGCTTGGGCTGGTGCCAGTGAGCTGTGATTTCATAGCTTGGGTGCCTAGCAAGGGCTGCCCAGGACAGTGTGTGCCTTTTGTCTGCTGTGCCCCTGCTGGAGGCAATCTGTCCCCGTCTCTCTGGGAGAAGCAGGTAACTCTGAAACTCTTTTTAAATAAAATAAAAGTTAAAAAGACAAGGAAAGTACTAAGAAGACAAATCACCCTGTTCAAGAAAGTAGCATCCAAATTTGAAACACCGTGTCCATTTCTCTGAGAAATAATACACTAACGTGGGCACTGACCTCTCCCCAGCCTGCTACGTCTAAGGCTAATGAGCCCAGTGGCCAATCTGCCATCAGCCTCCATCGTTAAAGAATCACAGTGGTGGCTCACACCTGTAATCCCAGCACTTTGGGAGGCCAAGGTGGGCAGATCACTTGAGGTCAGGAGTTCAAGACCAGCCTAGCTAACATAGTGAAACCCTGTCTGTACTAAAAATACAAAAATTAGCTGGGCGTGGTGGCAGGCACCTGTAATCCCAACTACTCAGGAGGCTGAGGCAGGAGAATCACTTGAACCTGGGAGGCAGAGGTTGCAGTGAGCCGAGATTTCGCCACTACATTCCAACCTGGGTGACAGAGTGAGACTCCGTCTCAAAAAAAAAAAAAAAAAAAAGAATCACAGGAGTCATTGCAATAGGGATGGTGTAGAAGCTTATAAGTTGGAAGAACACATACAGCAACCTTCGCAGGATCTGTAGAAACATCTGCTCTCACATCCCCTGAGAACCAGGGCGTCTGCACTTTACAAGTTCATTCTTCAAGGTGAATTCTGAGTCCTGAGCACAGAACCTGGCTTCAGAGAGAAATGGAAGCAGACATTTGGTGGGGATTCCTCAAGTCGAATGACACAGGCAGGTACCATCCCTAAGTGCCATGTTTTTAAACCTGTTGGCAAAAACATGGGTTCTCTATTAAACACAGCAATCTGGCAAGGCAGGTAGAGCCCTCCTCTTCAACCTCAGACATGAGTCAGGGCAGGAGCAGGACTGAGTGAGCCTGACTTAGCCCCTTCAGAGATGATCAACGCTGAAAGGCGACAGTAATGATGCTTCCTGATCGTCCTGTATTTCCCACCTTAAAAAATCCACAATCTCAAAATAAAAATACAGCAATCCCACAAAGTTTTGACTTTTCTCCATGATAGTGACTTAGACGCATTTGTTGAAATATTGAAGTATCGAAATATTTGGAAAAACAATTTTTTTTATTGCTCCCCCTGCTTTGCAGCTTCCCTATGTGGAGTTTACCCCACATGTTGGATGCTGTATCTCCAGCAACAAAGCACCTGCCAGGAATCTTGGAGCTCACTCAAATCCATGCCTTTATTTCACAAAGGAGAATAAGGCCCAGAGAGAGATAATGACTTGGCCAAGATCACACCATAATCTGGCAGCTGGAACAATACAAATAGTCAGATCTCCAAGTTCCTGATCCAGGGTTCTAACTGCAATTTTATTTTTCCATCTGGCTTGCCAGAAAGTTAGCCAGAGTTCTTTCAAAAGACCTGGCCTCCCACACAAGCTTCTAGAAGAGACTTCTGGTCTTCTGACCAGCAGAGAGCCTTCAGCCTTCTGCTGTGAACCTTAATGTCTTGCCCACTCCAAAGACACCTGGTTTACATATTTGCTCCCTGAGACTTGGCTTCTGGCTCTGGCAGAACTGAGAAATACACGTTTACCTGCTCGAAGCCCAAATTGCCTGTGTGTGTTATTAAACTTTCGGTAGGAGCCTTGGGCCAATGACCATTGCCCAGAAATGCTCAGGACTTGGGGAGACTAGTAGCGGGCTGGGATCCAGGGCAGCTACACAGTGACGGGGAGGCTTCTGGGAGATGCTGGGAAGCAGGTGAATGCTGGCACCCTTCCCGTTGCCACTTGGGTGCCATTGCCCTTTGAAAGCATCTCCAACCCAACCTCTCTTACTCATACATTCAGCCAAGGGACAAATTGCCTCTTTGTTGCTTTTCTCTCCACTCGCAATGGTTCAGTGACAGCCACTGGACCCTCTGCTGGGGTCATTTCATGGCCAAATCCTCCCCATCATTCAGATATCCTTCAGATGTTATTCAGATATCCTTCAAATGTTATTCAGATATCCTTCAAGCATCACTGTAACAGGCTCCTTCTGAAAGAGTGGTGCTAGCCCCGCCCCACTTGGTCACTCTCTACCCCATTGCCTTAGTTTCATTTCCTCATGTCACTTCTCACTCTCTGAAATTTCTTGACCCTATGTGTGAAGAGGCGATGCGGTTCTGTTGTTAAGATCTTAGTATCTGGGGTCAGTGAATAAGGCTCACTCTTGACTGGTTACCAACTTGTCTGAATCCAGTGAGATAAAACACCCACACAAGTTACATAACTCAGATCTATTTCTTATAGATAAGCAGCAAGGGACAACAAAAAGGTAGAATTCAAGGTGAGCCAATCCCTGAGACACCAAAATATGCCCAGGGTGGATGGAGTTTGAACTGCATGTGGCCCAATTACACTGTGCAGCTGAGGGACCCCAAAAGGCAGCCCACCCTTGATTATATATCCCAAGGTCACACAGCTCACTGAGATGAATGCCTTGAAGTACATCCTGTTTCTAGGAGAGGACTGGAACACAGCCTGAGTTGTTCCAGCCAGTCCCTCCCTATTTCTGGATATTGCATTCCCAGCATATTCTATAGTTATTCTTGAGAACTACAAGAGAAAGGAGGAAGAAATTGGATCAGTCCAAGACCACCAGAAAACTGTCCTGCACAGGCTGTCTAGGTTTAAATCCTGCTTCCACTACTTATTAACTAGGTAACCTCAAGAAAGTTATCTGACCTCAATCTCTATCTCAGTTTCCCATCTACAAAACGGGTAAAAATAACAACACCTACCTCCCAAGCTGGGCATGAAGATTAACTCATCAAAAGCCTTTAGAACAGTGCCTGGCGCATTGTTAACAGCTCGGTAAATGTTAGATATTGTCGTTGTTTGGTTTTCATATTCCAATTTGTCTCTCTCCACTCTCACGTAATTTCCCTGAAGACAGAGGATCCTGCCTGCCTTGTGCACCTCTGTCTCCAGCATCCACAAAAGGACCTGACATGTTGTTGGCACTCCACTGATGTTTATCAAATAAATGAAGGAATAGTCCTTCTAAGTCTTCCCTCTGCCTCCATTTTCCTCCTCTGCATTCTATTCAAGAATGGACCCCTACTTTCTCCCTACATATAATTACTCACCCCTTCCTCTGGTCCTTAAGACTTCAACCACATTTTTTTATTCTCTTTTTCTATACACACTATGAGCACCTTATGGACAGGGACCACATGTTATTTACCTCTATATCCCCAGGCTTAGCATGTTGACTGGCACATGAAAATTTCCTATGTAGAGGGAAGGAGAAATATCCCAAATATAGATCTGATCATAGTCACTTCCATGAGATCACCCATGGCCCCTCATCATACGATGAGGGTTCATATTCCCAAGAGTGTCCTGTGCATCCATGGAGTGGCCTCAAATACCATTGTCACTCTTCTTAACCTCTGTGCTCCTCTCCCACTGCGTGTACATAAACATCAAGTAGGTTGTGCTTCTCTCCTTTCTTTAAGCATTCTCAGTAATTCCCGCCTGTGTTCTTTTTGTCTTGTTTTATCCAGCCTAGGATGTCCTTTACCCACCTCTTCTCTTAGAATCAATGCTACCCTTCAAATAACTAATCTGATCCTACCTTCTTGATTACCTCCACATATAGAATTAATCTTCCTTATTGTCTATTTTTGACTTAAGTCATTCTTGACTTATAGTTTAACATTTGTCACAGTTCCACTTAAATTTTGTGCACTTCACAGAAGGTTCTGTTCTGTAGGCCAAGGACCACTTCTTCTATATCACAGGGTGCACAGAGTGGCTGGAATGATGCTTGATCAGAGGAGGCTAACGCATTGAGCTAAAGTAATCCCAGTGTGTTTTGGGTGATATTTCTTATGATCCCCTCATCTTAGTCCAAATTGAATGCTCAGCTATTTCTAAATTCTCAGTGTCAATTCAGCCAGTATGCAACGAGTACCAGTTTTTTGTGTCCTTCTTCTTAAGGAGCCCATAACCTCACTGAGGATACCAGACAGACATGGGAAATATCTATAAGACAAAAGAAATCACCATGTTGGGAGGACAAATACATTAAACTCCTAGTACATGCAAAGCTCTAAGATACAAAAGGATGAGTCATGTCCCCATTCACCTAAACTATCCCATATATACCTTTGAGAAACCAGTCAAAGCAGCCTTAGAGGTAACCTTACCCAACCCTTTCCTCCCTACCCCATTTTATTAATGGAACAGTCGAAGTCTAGAAAAGATGGCATGACTTGCCCAGTCTCAAAAAGTGAGTTCTGGCAAAGGCAAAATGGGAGCCAGATCCAATATTCTTTCTGCTATTCCTTGCTCCCTTCCAAAACAATCAGGAAAATTAGAGAAAAAAACTTCCAGTCTTCTTTGCAATAGGGTGAAATAGTAAATTAGTTAATCAATAGATAAAATACCACATTATGGGATGTGACATTAAACTGCGTAAGATGCTACCTCCACCTACTGTGCTAGAGGAGGTAGGACTTCATCTGGGTATTTCATTTACGGAAATGGGTGAGGAGGCTTCCAAGGAGGCCTCAATATGAGAAAACTCAGGCATGGTATGAAATTACCCAGGTCGGCCGGGCACGGTGGCTCAAGCCTGTAATCCCAGCACTTTGGGAGGCCGAGATGGGCGGATCACGAGGTCAGGAGATCGAGACCATCCTGGCTAACACGGTGAAACACCGTCTCTACTAAAAAAATACAAAAAAAAAAAAAAAACTAGCCAGGCGAGGTGGTGGGCACCTGTAGTCCCAGCTACTCGGGAGGCTGAGGCAGGAGAATGACGTAAACCCTGGAGGTGGAGGTTGCAGTGAGCTGAGATCCGGCCACTGCACTCCAGCCTGGGCAACAGAGTGAGACTCCGTCTCAAAAAAAAAAAGAAAAGAAAAATTACCCAGGTCACTGAGAAAGCACAGTGCCTTAGAATTTGGGGGGACCTAATTCCTTATGTGTGCCACCGCTTTCACATATCATTGGTAAAGAAAACAATTCCTTCTTCAACCTCATAGAATTAGCCAGTAGCTGATTTAGAACTAAAACCCAGGATTCTTAATCACAGGCAGCATAAAGGAGTAGAGAATGCTCAACCTTTGGAATTCTAATTCCAGATCTGCATTTAAAATCTGACTCTGTCCATTACTATCTGTGTCAGCTGTGTTCGAGGTGTTCAAACCAGAGTAAGTCCATCTTGAATAGGGGCTGGGTAAAATGAGGTTGAGACCTGCTGGGCTGCATTGCCAAGAGGTGAGGCATTCTTAGTCACAGGATGAGATAGGAGGTTGGCAGGATTGGTGTCACAAGATACAAGTCATGAAGATCCTGCTGATAAGACAGGAGGCAGAAAAGAAGCCAGCCAAAACCCATAAAAACCAAGATGGTGATGAAAGTGACCTCTGGTTATCCTCACTGCTCATTATATGCTAATTACAAGGTATTGGCATGCTACAAGACACTTTCACCAGCACCATGACAGTTTACAAATGCCATGGCAATGTCCCAAAGTTGTATTATATGGTCTAAAAGTGGGAGGAACCCTCAGTTGCAGGAATTGCCCACCCCTTTCTTTAAAAAGTCATGGATATCCACCCCATTGTTTAGCATAAACAAGAAATGACTATAAGTATATACACTGCTACTGTGTCTATGGAGTAGCCATACTTTTATTCTTTTACTTTCTTAATAAACTTGCTTTCACTTTACTGTATGGACTCGCCTCAAATTCTTTCCTGCACCAGATCCAAGAACCTCCTCTTGAGGTCTGGATTGGTACCTTTCTGGTAACGGTTGTAAAACATGGCCACAAAAATTTGTGATGCTCCTCTCAATAAGAGGTGAGTCCAGGTTTTCTCTCTTTTCTTCTGTGCTCTGTGACTTTCTCAATTGAATGTGGTGGAAGTGTTGCTGTTCCAGTTTCCAGGTCCAGACCTTAAAAACTGGTCCCCTTCCTGTATCTTGGTACACTTATTCCTAGACCCAACCACCATGCTCTGAGGAAGCCCAAGACACATGGAGAGCCCATAAATACATGTTTTAGACTGGCAGTCTCAGTCAACAGCCAAAATTAACACTGGACATGGGAGTGTGGGATCCTTTGAGATAGCTTCGGTCTCTGTGCTGACTATAACCACATGAGAAACCCTGAGCTAGAACCACCTAGCCAAAGCATCCCCCAGACCTGCAAAAGATAATAAGAATTAAATGGTTGTTATTGCTATAAACCACCATGTTTTGGGACGATTCATTACTCAGCAATAAACAACTGGAACAGATTTTGTGAGAAGACTCAGCTATGACACTAGCCTGGTTAAATCTTGCAGGCTGGGGTAATGTCCCCCAAAAGGTTATAGTACATGCCCTCAATCACTATCCAGTATATGGTGTGTTTCCCATAGCCTGGATCACAGATCTGAGAATGAAGAGAAAGAAATGAGAGTGGCTTCTTGCCTCATCATACCTAGCAATCTACCAGTGATATTTTTGCTTTTCATCCTTGCAACTTTGGTCTAGAGGTCTTAGGGAGGGATAGGTGCTGCCACTGGGACAGTGATGATTTGATTAAACTGGAAGTCAAGACTTCCATTTGGCCACTTTGAGTTTCTCATGTCGGTGCTCAACAGGTGAAGAAAGGGTTTACTGTACTAGCCCGGGTGACTGACTCTTCAGAAGAAGTTAGGTTGTTGTTACACAATCAGGATAAGGAGGGAGTACGTCCAGAAGGAGACGATACCCTGAAGTGCCTCTGAGCACTCTCATGTCCTGTGATTAAAGTCAAATGGAAAACTACAACCCAATACCTATAGAACTGCCAATGACCCAGACCTTTCAGGAATAAACTTTAGGGTCACCCACCAGGCACAGAACCAAAAGAAGCCAATCTGCTTCCAGAGGGCAAAGGGAATATAAAATCTGTGTAGTAAAAGGAAGTTAAAAATAAGAGCTACAAGCATACAACAAGTTACAGACACAAAAACTATGATAATTACAAGATTTTTTTTGTTGTTAAATATAAAGGATAATTGCTTTTATATTAGGTGAAAAAAATAGGCTGCCATTATTTTTTTGAGAAGTTAAAAATGGGTAAAGGACATATAAATGGATGCCAAGTTGTCAAAGAGTGGAGTATGTGGGCTTTGGACTGTGTTGACCTAGCTAAGCTGGAACTAGGCTTCTCAGAATTTCCAGAATTCCCTGTATAGCTTCAGGATACATTGACCACAAGAGGCATTTTGCATGAGATTAGGAAGGTGGTAGGGGGAAAAAAAGCACCTTTTTTTTTTTTTTTTTTTTTTCCCTTTTTGATGGTTGATATAGAGCCCAGGTGCTATTACCACTCACACACATGCTGCCACTGTCCTGCTACCTCGCTCTGATGACATGGCAACAGCAACTCTCACTCCTATTGGATCTCCTTCTTTAGTTACTCCAGATCTGGGGCCAGTGTGTGCAACTTCATGGCAAAAGGTGCTAGCTTCTCCTGCTGGTCACGAACGTCATTGCACTCCCTGGCTCCACGTCCATCTTTCTTCCCAATTGCCTGTTCTGCTGAGTTCAAATATAGAAGCAACAGCCTTACATAGACAGCTTAACTATTTCTCACACTTGGGCAAGGTCAGCCCCTCAGAATAAATGCCTTGCTTATACAATTTGCAGTGTTTCTGCTTCTCTGATCCAACCCTAACTTGGGGGCCTATGTGACCCCTTTCTCATGATGCTCCCCCAACACTGGCCTTCTTTCTACCCCCAGAGCATGCCAAGCTTATTCCAACCAAGGACGATTAACATTTACAGTTCCCATGCCTGAAGCCTCTTTCCCAGATAGCCTCATGCCTGGCCCCTTCTCATCAAGCATTCTCAGCTCAAATGTCACCTCTACCATATGTCTTTCTCTGACCACAGCATCTAAAATAGACCTGTAGTCATTCTTAATCACATTGCACCATTTATTGTTTCCATGGCACCGATCACTCTCTAAAATTACATTTTTGTTTGTATAATTACTAGTTATCTATCTTTGGAAGCTTTTTGAGGGCAAGGATTTTACTTATCTTCTTAACTTCTGTGTCCCCATGCCCATTACAGAGCCTGGCACTGAAAAGGTGACAACACATACTTGTAGAATGAATAAAAGACCTTGTTCAAGCTACTTACCTCTTGGACCCTCAGAGCCCTGAGCTGTCTGTGACATAACCTGGCCTTTCTCAAAGAGCCGTTGAGAGGCTTAGCTGAGCCTGCAGATGAAAAAAGCCTGAAGTGCTTCGCAAAGAGTTGGCTCTCAGAGCTTCAGTCACATTCCCCTACATACATTGCTAGGAGCCTCAGAGGGGACCTGGGGGCCAAGCCAGAATTGCTAGGGTAGAATCAGATCTCTGGGACTCCTGGATGCCAAAAGGATATTTTTATTCGTGTCTTCACAAGATGCCAGACTCTCCCTCTGCTAATAGCTTTGGTGTGCTATGTGCCATCATCTTAAAACACACTTTCACAGCTTCCATCCTGGTAATTCTTATTTCTCAGCCTTTTGCTTTCCTATCCACCCACAGAGCCAGTAACAATCCCCCAGCCTCTGCCTAGTGCCCACTGAATCACACTCACGTTGGCATCTAATTGATTTCTTTCCATCTGTGCATGAAACGAAACATCGCTTTCATCTAGCCTGGAAGGAAGGTGGGTACTGAGGAGGCAATGTCAGAGGATTTCTGGAGGAAAATTCAGTAATTCTGCACATCAATAAAATCCAAACAGGATAGTGAGTCCAGCTTACATATCCTAAGTGTGGATCTTACAAAATTAAAGCTAAAAATTCCCAAGCAGGTGTGTGGGTGAAAAGTAAGAAGCCAGGCAGTGATAACACAATTCATTTTCAACTCTCAGTAGGGGAAGTGATGAACTTTATTCACCTCCCAAGCTGCATGGGACATGTATCGGCCCACAAAGTGGAATAAGTGGCTCTATCAGAAGTGCCCTTCCTCCCTCAGTGCTCATGCCACACTCATGGAGTATATTCAGTGGAACCTGAGAGATTGCCCCAGGATGGAGGCAAGAGACCATTTGGCCACAGTTTTTCTGGAAGACAGGAGAAAATGGTCTACAGAGACAAAATTGAAACACACACAAGATTTCTTTGGCCATCTTCTTGCTTTGGGGAGTAATGTCTTTGCCTCCTTGACGGAGAAAATGTTGCCCTCTCCAATTCCTTCCTTCCTTCATTCTCTCACTAAATATTTATTGCTAAACAATGTTCTAGACATCAGGTCTTAGCAACGATCTGTCCTGGGGACATTCACACTTACATGTAGAGAAAGAGACAAGTCAACAGTCCATTTCATTACCGTGTAACAGGTTTTGAGATGGAGAGAACAGAGTTCTACAGGGGTACTATGATGGGACACCCCATCCAGTGTGACTGAAGAGTAAGAAGCCAGACGGTGATAACACAATTCATTTTCATCTCTTTATTTGGGACGTGATGAATTTTATCCACCTCCCAAGGATGGAGTGCTCCAGAGAACAAGGATTTCAGGGAGGAATTTTCTTAGGAGGCCTGTTCAGTTAGGACGTAAAAGAACAGCGGATATTTCTCAAGAATACAGAAATAATCCTCAGCATCCATGAGGCAAAGCATTTTTCATGGTCAAGGCCAGCTGTACAAATAAGATATAAAGCTGTCATTGGCCCTTAACACAGCAGATCAGACCCTGCATGATCTGGTCCCCATAAGGGGGCCCACAGTTATACCATTTTCGACCTCCCCATCCCTGAGGCTTTGGCCCCACTTGCTTTCTTCTCCCATGCACCTTCCCAGTCACACTCTTCCCCCTCTCTGGACCACTCTCTTTGCCTAATCTCCCTTTTCACTCTCCAGCTCTTAGCTCAGGAGGGTCATTTGTAGTGGGTTGAATCATGTCCCCCAAAACTCATGTCCAACTGAAACCTCCGAATGAGACCTTACTTGGAAATAGGGTCTTTGCCTATGTAATTAAGATCATAGTAAATTAGAATATGCCCTAAATTGAGTGATTGATGCCCTTATAAAAAAGAATACAGAACGCACAAGATACACACAGGGACAAATGCCCAGTAACAGCAGAGGCAGAGATCTAAGTGATAGAGCTACGAGGCAAGAAACAGCAAAGCTGGCTGGCAATTACCAGGAGTTAGGAAGAGGCATCTCCCCTGGAGTCCCGAAGGGAGCATGGCACTGCCAACACCTTGATTTTTCACTTCTAGCCTTTGGAACTGTGAGACTATACATTTTGGATGTTGTAAGCCATCAGGTTTGTGGTATTTTGTTATAACAGACTTAGAAAATGAATAACTCTTTCCCTGACGCACACCATCCTACCCCAACTTGTTCAGAAACATCCCACCTGTCCATATACACACACACCACTTTTATACTCTCCTGGCAATCTGAACTTCTCTCAGATATCCCTTATCAAAGTTTGTAATTACATAGTTATTTGTGTAATTTTTTCATTGTCTCTTCTACTAAATTATTTTTGGTAGGGAATCTTACTTGTTTTAAACCACCTTCAAATCATCAGAGCTTAACATGATGTAGGTCCTCAATAAATGTAAGTCTATTCATTAAATAATTATCAGTCTATCCCTACAAATGTGAATGACTGCAAGAAATACACTAAGTAAGTGCCAAAAGAATGGAAGAGAAAGGTGGGAACAGGAGCAGAAGAGAGAGAACCTGATAGTATGAAATTAACAGAGAAGGTTCTGAGAAATTAGAAAACTTGCATTACTGCATCTTAAGTGGATTTCAGCAAAGACTCAAAGACATGTGCCTAAAATCTGTGGCTTTTCAAACCCTTTTAACCATGACCCCAGTAAGACATACATCTTACGTCATGACCCAGTGCACGTATTAGTAGACGGATGTCATGAAAGAGTAATTTAATGAAGCAGTTCTTACTCCCACTATGTGAATGTGCCCCACTGCTTTCTGTTCTACTCTGTTCTACGCCTTGCTACGTCTTTCTTCCTCTCCTCCTCCTTTTGCTGCTGCTGTTGCACGAAAACATTAAATTCACTTCACAGCCAACCAACGGGCTGTGCCTGCAAGTTCTGGACTAAAGGCTCCACTGAAGCGGAAGTCACAATAGTGTTGTTCACACCTCTATTCCTAGAACCTAGTGCAGTCCCTGACACATAGTTGTTAGTTGATAAAACCTTGTTGAATACATGAAAAATAAATATGTTAAGGGTTTCATCTTGTGGTGTCTCTTAATAAGTTCTCTCTTTTCACATCTGAAGCTATAAGATCATTCTTTTCTCTGAACCTTTCAATATGTACTGTTTTCAAGGCTATGTAAGGTAGATTGTATTTCATGATGTTCAGTGTTCCTGGCCATACCCTTAAACACTCAGTAATTTCTGTATGCTAAAAGGCAAATCTAATAATTTGATTCCTCCATTTAAAATTCTTCTCTTGGCCGGGCGCAGTGGCTCACACCTATAATCCCAGCACTTTGGGAGGCCGAGGCGGACGGATCACGAGGTCAGGAGATGGAGACCATCCTCCTAACACATGCCACATATATGAAGGCAGACACTCTACAGGTTTACATTTTCATCCTTATCTTGGGGTTCTTCCTTTATCTCTCTTAACTTGACCAAGCAGTTAATCATTCCCCTGAATATACCATGACACTTCTACATGTCCCCATGCCTCTCCTAAAGCTGGCCTCTCTGCTTGGAATTCTTGGAAAGTTTCTTGTATATTTCACTCAGCTGAAGTACAAACTCCTATACATTCTGACAGACCATATTCAAGTGGAACCAGCCCTCTAGCTAATGCCACCGTGCACACATAACTCTCTATATTTAATTTCACAATTTGAACACATAAATATAATTTCTTATGTTACTTTTTAGTTATGTTTTGTTAGCTACTTTCTCCCTTCCGTGAACTCCTTGACAACATAAATTAATGAAATGCTATTAAATCTTTATTTTGTATCTCTGGCCCTGAACACACAGTAAGCATGGAGAGAAGATAGAAGAAAGGGAGGTAAGGGAGAGAGGAAGGTCCCTCCACTGTCTTATCACTACCCTGTTCCATTAGTCTATGTGTCTGTTTTTGTACCAGTATCATGCTGTTTTTGTTACTATAACCTTATAGTATGAAGTCAGTTAAGTGATGCCTCTAGCTTTGCTGTTTTTTGCTTAAGATTGCTTTGGCTATTCAGGCTCTCTTTTGGTTCCATGTGAAGTTTAAAATTTTTTTTTCTAATTCTGTGAAGAATGCCATTGGTAGTTTGATAGGAATAACATTGAATCTGTAAATTGCTTTTTAACAATATTTATTATTCCTATCCATAAGCATGGAATTTTTAAATTTATTTGTGTTATCTCTGATTTTTTTGAGTAGTGTTTTGTAACTCTGATTGTAGAGATCTTTTACCTTTCTGCTTAGCTGAATTCCTAGGTATTTTATTGTTTTGTGGCTGTTGTGAATGAGATTGCATTATTGATTTGGCCCTCAGCTTGGACTGAAAATTCAAACTACTCCTGAATTACTTTTGGATAAACAATGAAATTAAAGCAGAAATCAAGAAATTCTTTGAAACTGTTGAGAACAAAGGTACAGCATACCAGAATCTGTGGGACACAGACAAAGCAGTGTTAGAGAGAAGTTAATACCCCTAAATGCCCACATCAAAAAGGTAGAAATATCTCAAATTAACTACCTAACGTCACAGCTAGAGAAACTAGAGAAACAAGTGCACATCAACGCCAAAACTGGCAGAAGGCAAGAAATAACCAAAATCAGAGCTGAACTGAAGGAAATTGAGATGCGAAAAATCATACAAAAGACCAACGAATCCAGGTGTTTGTTCCTTGAAAGAATAAGATAGACCGCTAACTAGAATAATAGAGGGAAAAAAAGAGAAGAGCCAAATAAACACAATCAGAAAGGACAAAGAGGACTTTACCACCAAATCCACAAAAATACGGAAAATTCTCAGAGACTACTTCGAACACCTTTATGCAAACAATCTAGAAAACCTAGAAGAAATGGATGAATTGCTGGAAACATACAACCTCTCAAGACTGAACCAGGAATAAATTAAATCCCTGAACAGATCAATAACAAATTCCACAATTGAATCAGTAATAAAAAGCCTAACAACCAGAAAAAGCCCAGGACCAGACAGATTAACTGCTGAATTCTACCAGACATACAAAGAAGAGCTGGTGCCATTCCTACTGAAACTGTTCCAAAATATTGAGGAGGGACTCCTGACTCCTCCCTAACTCATTCTATGAGGCAAATGTCATCCTGATACCAAAACCTGGCAGAGACACAACAAAAAGAGAAAACTTTAGGCCAATGTCTTTGATGAATGTGGATACAAAAACTTCAGCAAAATACTGGCAAATCAAATCCAGCAGCACATGAAAAAGCTTATCCACCATGATCAAGTAGGCGGTGCAATGTTGGTTCAACATACAGAAATTAATAAATGTGATTAATCACTTAATCAGAATTAAAAACAAAAACCATATGATCATCTCAATAGATGCAGAAAAGGCTTTTGATAAGATTCAACATCCCTGCATGTTAAAAACCCTTAAAAACTAGGTATTGAAGGAACATACCTCAAAATAATAAGAGTCATCTATAACAAACCCACAGCCCACATCATACTGAATGAGCAAAAGTTGGTAGCATTCTCCTTGAGAACCAAAACAAGAGAAGGATGCCCACTCTCACCACTCCTATTCATAGTCCTGGAAGTCCTAGGCAGAGCAGTCAGGCAAGAGAAAGAAATGAATGTCATCCAAATAGGAAGAAAAGACACAAACTATTTCTGTTTTCAGATGATATGATTCAATACTTAGAAAATTCCGTAGTCTCTGCCCCCAAAGCTCCTAGATCTGATAAACAATTTCAGCAATGTTTCAGGCTAGAAAAACAATTGCTCCCTTGGAAATGAAAGAACTTGAGTAGAGAATTTCGGACTCAAAATAACGAAGCTACATTTTCTCCAAAAATTTTAGAAATAAAAATGTTTTAAATAACCTAAAGTTGTTCTTGTAATAACAAGCTAAAAAAACAAATTGGTTAAAAAATGTTTCGAAACCAAAATTCAACACAGCTCTACTTGCCCTTCAATTCACACATAGTCTCTATTATCACCCTTGACCATGAACTTGCAGTTTTGCATGTAGCATATACCTGAGTAAACTAAAATACCAAAATCAAGAGGTTAAAAAGGGAACCTAAGTAATTATTACTTTTACTATGTATTACTAACTCCCACGTGTATGATAACCAATAGGGGTCTATGTAATGCAAACTGTATATCTCATTAACTAATTAATTAATGGTTTTACAGACAGTTTGCATCTTGACAATGCCTGTTGTATGAGAAGACTAGAATTCAGTATGATAGTACCCTTGCTTCAATGTGCAGATTTGAACTTCTCCACACTGGTGTGCATTATCTAGATGGAAACTGTTATTCCACAAGTCCATTTTGTAGGTCTATTTTATTTAAACAAGGTACATCCTCACATTTTACAATTAGTCATAAGCTCCACCTTTTTGAAACCCAATGACCACTAAAGGGCAGGTCCCCTCATCTGTCCCCAACTAGCTCTTGCTGTCTACTCTTTCCCTTGCTACTAATCCCTTAGCCCCCTCTATCTATGGGGGTCCCTCCCCTTAAGCCTGGTTGAATCTCTCAAGTTCCTCTTCTTCTGGGTGCTTCCAAAGAAAAACTCACAGGCATTTGCCTTTATGATTCTTAGTCATGATGGAAATGAAAACAAATGGAAACATTCAAGGAATAAGACATTATAGAAGAATACTACAAAAATCCCCAAGTTTTTCAGGTCTCAAAATCATGGTCTTCAGTTCACAACTTCTTTGCCAAGGTAGTCCTTAGAATCCACAATCAATTTTTGATCTCCTCTTTAGTTCCTAAGAACATATTCACTCCCCAAATCTCTTCTTTCCTTTTCTCTGCCTGTAGTCCTGTATATGCCAGCAAGGTGCATCCACAGGTGTGACCTAGTGTACACTGATGTGTTTATTGGTCTTAATGAGATAATTGGAATTTCTGTGACTGGACTAGAGAAGACAAAGATGAATCTCATGGATTTACCTATTTGGAAAATATTCGCTGAGCACTGCTCTTTGTTTATCCAATGGTCATAGGAGGCAAAAGCAGGTAGAAGAAAATGGGTTATTCCCTCACAAGGTTCCTAGTTTACCCAAAAAAGATGCTAAATTACTGAGGAAGAATTTGGAATGGTATTTACATTAATTATAGTATTTATGTAATTATGTAAACATAGCATCTTAAATACATATATAAGATAGTATATAAATTATAAAATCTATATATAATATATACATATATCAATAAATATATACATATATAAGATGGTATATCAGAGTATTATATAAATATAGTATCTTATATACATATAAGATATATGTATATCTCTTATATACCTATATCTATTATATACATATAAATATAGTATCTATGTATATAAGATATGTATTATATGTATATGTATTTATATGTAATATATACATATAGTATCTTATATCTATAAGTTATAGTATATATATAGTATTTTATATGTATATAAGATACTATATTTATATAAATACTCTTCCAAATTTTTCCTCAGTTTGCCCAAAGAAGAAGCTAAATTACTGAGCAAGAATTTGGAATAGTATTCATATAAATATAGTATCATATACTATCATATGTATATTTGGATGTATCTTATATATATAGTATCTTATAAGTATATATGTATATAAGTATAAAATATGTGTATATATTTTATAAATATATTATATATACTTATATGTATATAAATAATATTTCAAATATATACACAAGATAGTATATAAGATACTATATTTATATAAATACTATTCCAAATTCTTGCTCAGTAATTTAGCTTCTTTTTTGGGTAAACTGAGAACCTTGTGAGGGAATAACACATTTTCTTCTACCTGCTTTTGCCTCCAGTGCCCTCCCTGAAGGAGAAGGCATGACATAGGTAATTGATGAGTCTGGGAGAACACAGTTGCCCTACAGGGCAGATATGCTCACTTGCATGGATTTGATAAGTTCTTAGCCAATCACTAAGCTGCTCCATTGCAAAGGGCTACATTTTTTCCAGAGCTTCTTCTGACTAAATGGATTGAGTTTACTTTAGGAAGCCCCCACATGTCTTAGCCAGCTCAGGTCGCTAGAACAAAACACAATAGACAGGGTGGCTTCAACAACAGAAATTTATTTTTTCACTGTCCTGGAGGGTGGAATCCAAGATCAGAGTGTTAGCATAGTCAAGTTCTGGTGGGGTCCTCTTCCTGGCTTGCAGATGGTCGTCTTCTTGCCGAGTCTTCACAAGGAAGGGGGCTAGGGGAATCTTTCTGGTCTCTCTTCTTATAAGGGAACTAATCACATTAGGAGAGCTCCACCCTCATAACTCCATCTGAATCTAATTATTTCCCAAAAGCTGCATCTCCAAATACAATTACTATGGGAGTGAAGGCTTCCACACAGGAACACAATTCAGTCCATAGCACCTCATGACTAAAAGATCTGGAGCCAGGCATAGTGGCTCATGCCTGTAATCCCAGCACTTTGGGACGCCAAGGTGGGAGGACCACTTGAGCCCAGGAGTTCAAGACCAGCCTAGGCAATATGGTGAGCATCATCTCTTAAAAAAATTAAAAGTAGGCCAGGTGTGGTGGCCCATGCCTGTAATCCTAGCACCTTGGGAGGCCGAGGTGGGCAGATCACGAGTCAAGAGATCGAGATCATCCTGGCCAACATGGTGAAACTCCGTCTCTACTAAAAATACAAAAATTAGCCAGGCATGGTGGTGGGTGCCTGTATTCCCAGCTACTCGGGAGGCTGAAGCAGGAGAATTGCTTGAAGCCGGGAAGCAGAGGTTGCAGTGAGTCGAGATTAGACCACTGCACTCCAGCCTGGTGACACAGTAAGACTCCGTCTAAAAAAAAAAAAAAAAAAAAAAAAAATTTGTAAAAATAAATAAAATGTATTTTATTTACTAGTTCTCCATCTGGCTTTGATTAATAAGAAAGATCACCTAGATATTCTTTCCGACTTCGTTGTTCATCTCTAAACTGGCACCCGTAGTAGGGAATAGGCCTTTATTTATTGAGCCCTTTCAAATCCGAATCAATCTTCTCAGATGTTTGTAGAATTGTGGAAGGAGGTAAAAGGGATTCTATAGAGATACATTCTTCTAAATCAGTGTTTCCCAGTTGAGTTGCCATGGGTCAGTAGCTTATTTATGATACCTAAGTGTCAGTGGGAAAAAAAAATTCTATGGTTAAACAAGTTATAGAACACTTTGTTCTTTAACCCCCTCTGAAAGTCATCATTCATATTGGTGTGAGAGGTTAGGTTTCTCTAAAGAAACCTGATTAGCTCTGTGTAACCTGGGGTGTCTCACTCTTACTTGATCGCAGAACCATTTTTAGCTGAACACCAATTAACCTCATACGGAACTGAAGTGCCTCACGTTTGTGAATAGCTGTTCTAGACCATGCCCTTCATCCTCCAGTTTCCTGATGTATTGTTTTATCTGAATGCTGCTTCTATCTCTCTCGAATTTCAGTTAAAATCCCTCTTGATCAAGGGAGTAAGTTCACTCTTTACAAAAACCCTTTCTGTCCAGTAGCCTCTAGCAGCAGCAAGCTTATTATTCAAGTATCTCAAAACACAGTTCACAGGACCATGACTTGTTTCTTTTAAATTTTCTACAAGGTTCACCTCACACACCTTCCTTTCACCTCTACGTTATCATCCTTTAGCGGGAGAATAAAAAGAAATGTCAACATCTTGTGTCTTGAGGCCCTCAGTCTTCTTTCCCAGACATCAAACTATTAATACTAGAGACAAATTTCAAGCTGCTTAAGGTTGCATCAATTTTACCCACACATCCTAAAAGAAGTGGGTAGTGATTGCTAGATTTGATGCATCTTGGCAGGCGCTCAGTCACTGCAGGAAGTCAGCTCTCCACCAGATCAGGCATATTCAATCTGTGTGCATCCACCCCCATACAGCTCAGCAGACTCCCTGACCACCCCTGGCATATTTTTATCCTGGACCTGTAGTCACAAGACTCCTTACACCTGCTCCTATACTGCTGTCTAAGCATGAACTGCAGTACCTGTCTAAGAGGGTACAGCTTTACCTTCTGTAGGCAGAGCCTCAAGACATGCCTGTGCTCCAGCTTCAAAGCTTTGCCTTTCCCTTACTCTTCTGAACTTCATTCTTCTTCTGGCCAGCCTCATGACACTGGTTTTAATTCCTCTCCTGTCTCCTCTGAATTTCTTTTTCTTTTTCTTTTTTTCTGACGACCTTAGTGAATTAAGTCTCCCATCCGAACAGGAACTGCTTCATCCTCACTAACAAGAAGTAATACAGAAAAAAATCCCTAAAGCCCTTTCACTGCCTCCCCAGTAGGGCACCCAGTTTATATTTATAAAACCTGTAATTGACAAAAGCCTCCAGGCAGAAAGACAAACATAACACATTCCCTGGAGGTCATTGGAGCTCTTTTCTTATCTCCTGGGCAGAAAGATAAATGACAAACTTTTGTGGCACCTCCTGAAACTCCGGGACTCTCAGCTGCTATGTCAAATTATGATTGCTCATCCTCTCTGCCAATAGGATTCTAGGAGAAAAGAGACTCAAATAATAGGCACACAGTTTTTGAAACAGACTTACCAGTCTTCATCTACTCCCTACTTGCCAGCCCCAATTCATCTGATAATGCAGTATTTACCAAGCTAATTAAGCCACTTAACAGTTTGAATACTATCACCACTCTTATGCATCAATGGAATGACAAGAGAGTCAGGGGTTCATGTGTTAAATAAAGTGCAATTGTTTGTCTTTACTTTGAATTGCTTTCTGACTTTTTGTTTATTTTATTCAGATACAGTGTGAGGAACATGAGACTCCACGTGTTCTTTTTTTTTTTTTTTTTTCTGTCATATGTCCTTTGGGAATAAGTTGGAATCATATAAATATTTACCATGGAATAAAATTTGAATACAATGACAAAAGTGTGTTGAAATTATAAGACAATCTGCATAACAAAGATGTCACTAATGTGGTCAATTGGTGTAGCAGAACATATTTTTAAAATAGTTTATCACATAATTGTTAAGACAATTGCATACATGTATTCAGTTTCTAATGTGAAAAAGGGATCAAAGATCATTTCAGCACAAGACAAAGTAATTTTTTATTGTCTTGCTAGGTTCATCAGGCTAAAATTATATGTTTTTTGGTGACAGAGCATCCCCCTAAAGGAAAGTAACATTTGCTTTGCCAGTCATACTGGAGAAGTAGTTAATCCAGGTTAGAAAGTGCAGTGGGATTTTGGAATAGAGTAGAGAGAAAATTCTTCCTCTATGGGACGGAAGAGACTCTAGACATGTGGAGAGGGCAGGAGTAGCCCAGATGTTTGAGGCAAATGACTTCTGGACATGTAGAGACAACAAGGTATGAGTGGCACCACTGAGCATTCTGTTCTTGAAGGAACTCTCAGCTGGAAGCAGCATTGGCAGCAGAAGCACAAAGAGGTAGCTGGCTTCTGAAACAGTCAATGTTGTATAACCCCTGTTTCAAGGGGGCAGATCTGATTTCTTCTTCCAGAGAATCCAGGAGAGTAGGCAAGATGGACATCTTGGACGTGAGAGAAGCAGCGTATTCTTACTGGGGCTGGGGAGAAATCATCAGCAGTAGTTCCAGTGGAAGCAATAGAATAAACAGATAAGGGAGCAAAATTATAACAAGACAAGTGGAACTAAGGGGTCAGAGAAACTTGCTCTTCTATATAAGTATTGCAACATGACAGGAAAACTCAGAAATGACTGCAGAGAACAGTTTGATGTGAAATAATATTTAACAAGTAGGATGGCAGGGGCTAATTCTATAATACTTTAGAATGATGTCAGAAAGATAATATATAAGGTGACAGCCCTCATCCTCTTACAGAAATACCAATTTTATAACCATTCATAAAGGAAAATATCTTCAAAAGAGCTCTGGAATCCAGTTGAGAGATTACAGCACCTGGGTGGAGCCCAAAAATGAGAAAACATATATTAAACAGAGTTGGAAGGATAGTTTCGCATTACCCACAGCACTCCTCTCACAAGCCCATGCTGTGCAGTATAGAGAGAGATACCTTCAGGCCTGAAGTCTCCTATAGGGAAAAGAGAGGAAAGGGAGTGTCCAGCTTCTCCACAGATCCTGGCATAAAGACCTGCCCCTCAAGACTTGTTGTGGATCTGCCCTCATAGATCCAGGTTCCAGGTTTTCCCATGAAGACCCAGGCTCTGGGACCATCACCCATCCACATACCCCAACAGCATGCCTACCCGGAATCTTCTGTCAAGCTAACTATTGCTTTCCTTGCTGAGTCCAGTCTGCAAAGACTGGTAAAAGTGACTACTTCAAATGTGCACATACCAACACAAGGCCACAGGATCACTAAGTTTCAGGGAGGTTTAACATTTCCAAAAGAATAAAATAAATCTCCAGTAACCAGATCTATAAAAACGAAGATCTATGAACTGTCTGACAAATAATTTAATCTCCTTTTAAAACTCAGTGATCAAGAACAGAAAACCAAACAGCATGTTCTCACTCATGAATGGGAGCTGAACAATGAGAACATATGAACTTAGGGAAACATCACACACTGGGGCCTGCTAGGAGGTGGGGGGCTAGGGGAGAATAACATTAAGAGAAATACCTAATGTAGGTGATGGGCTGACAAGTGCAGAAAACCATCATGGCACGTGTATACTTATGTAACAGAACTGCACGCTCTGCACCTGTACCCCAGAACTTAATAATAAAAAAAACTCAGCTACAAGATAACACAAAAAGATAAGTAAATAATATCAGAAAAATAATAATGACAAAATAAGAAGTTCAATAAAAAGAAACCATAAAGAGGCAAGTATAAATTCTTGAGCTGAATAATACAATGACTGGAATGGAAAATTTCAACAGAGAGTACCAAAAGTAAACTCAATCAAGCAGAAAAAAACATCAGTAAGCCCAGGGATAGGCCATTTGAAATTATGCAGTCAGAGAAAATAAAAGAAAAAAACATTTTTTAAAAAAGTAAAGAGAACCTACAGGAGTTATAGGCCACCATCAATATATGCATTTTGGAGTCCCAGAAGCGAAAGAAAAAGCTTATTTAAAGAAATAGTGGCTGAAAACTTTCCAAATCTGGGGAGGAAATGGTCATACAAATTTGTGAATCTTAAAGAACCCCAATAAGTTTAACCTCAAAAAGTCTACATTGAGACACATTATAATTAAATTGTCAAAACTCAAAGACAAAGAGAAAATTGTGAAAGCAACAAGAGAAAACTGACTCATCATATACAAATAAACTGCTATAATACCTTTTTTTTTTTTTTTTTTGAGACGGAGTCTCGCTCTGTCACCCAGGCTGGAGTGCAGTGGCCGGATCTCAGCTCACTGCAAGCTCCAACTCCCGGGTTCACGCCATTCTCCTGCCTCAGCCTCCCCAGTAGCTGGGACTACAGGCGCCCGCCACCTTGCCTGGCTAGTTTTTTGTATTTTAGTAGAGACGGGGTTTCACCGTGTTAGCCAGGATGGTCTCGATCTTCTGACCTCGTGATCCGCCCGTCTCGGCCTCCCAAAGTGCTGCGATTACAGGTTTGAGCCACCACGCCCGGCCCCATAATACTTTCAAAGGATTTTTCAGCAGAAATCTTGCAGGCTAGGAAACAGTATGGTGAGATATTTAAAGTGCTGAAATAAAAAAAAAAAAAACTAGTAATATTATATCCAGCAAAACTGACTGTAGAAATGAAAAACAAAAACTTTCCCAGACAAACAAAAACTGAAGGAATTTGTCAAAACTAGACCTGCCTTATAAGAAGTTCTAAAGGGAGTTCTTCAAGTTTAAACAAAAGGACACTGGCAAGCAAAACAAAGCATATAAAAGTATAAATCTTACTGGTAAAGATAAGCATATAGGCCAATACAAAGTAATGTAGTAGTATAAGGGTGACAAATAATCACGTTTATTTCTAGTATAAAAGTTAAAAGACAAAAATATTGAGAATAAATACACCCCCCAAAATTTGTTTGTATCAAGCATAAAATATTTAGAAAGTAAATTCTGATATCAATAACATTAACTATTGGGAGGGCGTAGCATCATGTTTTGAAGTTAATATCAGCTCAAAAGAGACTGTTAACAATAATAAAAAAATTTATGCAATTCTCATAGTAACCACTAAGAAAGAATATAGCAGAAACAAAAAATTATAAAGAGAAAAGAATCAAAGTATATCCCTACAAAAAAATGATCAGATCACAAAGGAAACAGCAAGAGGGGAACAAAAGAACTACAAAAGAGAAAAAAAAAAAAAAAAAAACTAACAAAATGGCAATAATAGATCCTTACTTACCAATAGTTACTCTAAATGTAAATAGGTTAAATTAATCAAAAGACACATAGTGGCTAAATGGAAACAAAAAACAAAATCCAACTATATTCTGTCTATAAGAGACCCACTTTAGATTTAAGAACACATATAGATTAACAGTGAAAGGATGAGAAAAGATATTCCATACAAATGGTAACTAAAACAGGGAATGGGTGGCTATACTTATATTAGACAAAATATACGTTAAGTAATAAACTGCCACAACAGAAAAAGAAAGTCATTACATAAAATTGTCAGTTTAACATGTAACAATTAAAATTATATGCACCCAACATTGGAACACTTAAATTTTGGAACACTTAAAATTATAAGGAAAATAAGTGTTATAAGGAAATTAAATGTTTCCACATTGGAACACTTAAATTTATAAGGAAAATATTAACAGAGCTGAAGGATAGCCAGAAATACAATAATACTAGAAAACTTCAATACCTCACTTGCAATAATGAAAAGATCATCCAGATAGAAAGCCAGCAGGAAGCAGCAGACACTAAAGACACCACAAAAATACTTAGAACCAATAAATGAATTTAACAAAACTGCAAGGTGTAAAATCAATATTAAAAAATGAATTTTTATAAACAGAATAATCTGGAAAGAAATTAAGAAAAATCTCATTTGCAATAGCATCAAAAACCTAAAATAATTAGGAATAAACTTAATTAAAAACATAAAAGACTTAATTTAAAAACTTAATTAAAAACATTTTATTCTCTTGTTACACACAAGAGAATAAAAAGACACCCTGTGTTCATGGATTGGAAGAATTAACACTGTTAAAATGTCCATACTACCCAAAGCAATCTACAGATTCAATGCAATTCCTATCAAAATTATAATGCAATTTTATAGAAGTAGAAAAACATCCTAAAATTAACTTGGAACCATAAAAGATCCTGAGCAGCTAAAAATAATCTTGAGACATAACATACTTTCTAATTTCAAAGTATATTTCAAAGCTTTAGTAATAAAAACAGTATGATCCTGACTTGGAAACAAACAGACCAATGGAACAGAATAGTGAACCTCAAATAAACTCACGTATTTACAGTCAACTGATATTTGACAGTTGTAAAATCCCAGCTACTTGAGAGGCTGAGGCATGAGAATCGCTTGAACACAGAAGGTGGAGGTTGGGGTGAAATTGCACCACTGCCCTCCACCCTGGGCAACAGAGTGAGACTCTGAAGAAAAAAAGAGAGAGAGAGAGAGGCGGGGGGAGAAGATGAAGATGAAGAGGAGGGAGAAAGAAGAAAAGAGAAGAAAAGAAAAGAAAAAAGTGAAAAGAAAAGAAAGGGAGAAAAGGAGGAAGGAGAAGAGAAGAGAGAAAGGATGTTTTCTTCAATAATAAGTGGTGTTAGAAAAATTGGATATCCACAAACAAAAGGACAAAATTGAACTCTTACCTCACACCATACAAAAAACCCTTTAAATTGATTAAGTATTTAAAAATAGGACCTGAAACCGTAAATCTTCTAGAAAAAAACATAGGAAAAATACTCCTGGATATTGGGCTTGGCAATAATTTTTTGGATGACACAAAAAGCTTGGGCAGTAAAAGCAAAAATAGACAAGTGGTATTACATTAAACTAAAAAGCTTCTGCACAGAAAAGGAAACAATCAACAAAATGAAAGGCAACCTATGAAATCAAAGAAAATATTGGCAAACCATACACTATCTGATAAAGGGCTAATATTTAAAATATATAAGGAACTTCTACAGATTAATAGAAACAAATGTTAAGAAATGGGAAAAGGTACTGAATAGGCCTTTCTCCAAGGAAGATATACGAATGGCCAGCAGGTATACAAATAGGCATTCGACATCACTAACCATCAGGGAAATGCAAATCTAAACCACAATGTAATATTATTTCACATATGATGGCTATTTTATATACATATATAGCAATATTGAATGTCAAGCAAGATAACAAATATTGGAGAAGATGTGGGGAAAATAGAATCCTTGTGCACTATTGGTGGGAAAGTAAATTGGTGTATCTACTATGGAAAACAATATGGCAATTACTCAAAAACTAAAAATAGAACTATCATTTTATCCAGCCATCCAACTTCTGGGCATTTGTCCAAAGGAATTGAAACCCAAATCTCACGAAGATTTATGCATTGCCGAGTTCATGTCCTTTGCAGGAACATGGATAAACCCGAAAACCATCATCCTCAGCAAACTAACACAAGAAGAGAAAACCAAACACTGCATGTTCTCACTCACAAGTGGGAGTTGAACAACGGGAACACATGGACACAGGGAGGGGAACATCACACACCCGGGCCTGTCCGGGGGTGGGAGACAAGGGGAGGGAGAGCATTAGGACAAATACCTAATGTATGCGGGGCTCAAAACCTAGATGACAGGTTGATAGATGCAGAAAACCACTATGGCACGTGTATACCTATGTAACAAACCTGCACGTTTTGTACCTGTATCCCAGAACTTAAAAGTTAAAAAAAAAAAATTATGTATTCCTATGTTCATTGCAACATTATTCATGATAGCTAAGACATATAAGCAATTTAAATGTCCATTGATGAATAAATAAATAAACTGTGGTTTATACATACAGTAGAATAGCATTTAGCCTCAAAAGAGAAGGAAACCCTGCCATTTTCGACAACATGGTGAACCTGAAAAATACTACGCTAATAGAAGCAAGTCAGACACAGAAGGAAAAATATCACATAATACCATTTATAAAAGGGATCTAAAAGAGTCAAATTTATCAAAGTAGCAAGATGGCGGTTACAGTGGTTGGCAGGAGATGAAAATGGGGAGGTATTAATCAAAGGGTACAAAGTTTCAGTTACAAAAAAATAAGTCCTAGAGGTTTACTATACAGCATAGTGCTTATAATAGTTAATAGTATTCTGTATACTCAAAAATTGGCTGAAATTATAGATGTTAAGTGTTCTTATCACAAAAAGAAATAAGAGGATGAGAGGAAACTTTCGGAGGTGTTGAATGGGCTTACAGCATCGATTGTGATTATGGTTTCATAGATACATACTTGTCTCCAAACTCATCAAGTTGTATACATGAATTGTGTATAGTTTTTCATATGTCAACAATAATAGAGAGCGAGAGAGGCCCTTCCCAGAGCAGTTCTCTTTGCTCCTGTGCCAACTGGGAAGCTTCAGTTCCAGCTCTCGTCTTCAAACTTTTCAAATGTTCATCAGATACCAAGTTCTGCACTTCTCAACTCCAGGGAAACCATGTCAAGTTCTTCAAATGTCTTCCTGAGGCTCTCCTTGCATGACTGGAGTTGTAGGGCAAGCACCCCATGTGCTATGGTGGAGAAGGGAGTGAGGACTCACAGGTTTCTGACATCTCCTTATCTAACGAGTCTACTTTTTAATCTCTCCAAAGTGTTGTATTCCATCGACCTCTCCTAATACCGAACCTAGAAGGGCACAGGACTAGAGCAAGCCCTGGCAGTGTGCCTCTGTAGCATGTGGGAGTACTAGGCTCTGCTGTGTCGTTCTTGACCTTTGAGGTCTCTGAGAAAACAGAAAGCATCTCACTTAATACTCTTTTATATAACTGTAGAACAAATTATTGTTACATCATTTATGTGCACATGTGTGGATGTTTGGATATAAAACTGCATTAATATCTTGCAGAACTCAGTTCGGAAAATCTGGGCTAAGGCATTTCTGATTAACTTGCAGTAGACAGAAGTTAGCCCAACTTCCTTCTGAGAACAACACTTGCTCAGAAAGTCTTAGGCTGAATGATCCAAAACACCTACAGTGTTTTGCTGAAATCAAGCTTTGGGCTGCAAAGTTGGCATGTCTTTCCAGCAGAGGGTATTGGATTTGAATCACTCAGCTCTATTTGGAACCAACAAAGCACAATTATACAACTGTTGTTCTGGGCTTCTAATGATGTCAGAGGATGGGGAACATGGAAAACACAATTGTCCCACTTAGAGAAATTAGCACGGACCCCAATGTCATCATCATGAAACTAATCAGCTTACTCATCAGCTCCATATTCTGAAGCTTAGCTAGTTTTTACGAAGCCTCTATGGGAGTTAGAAAAGACCCCACTCTAGGCAGATAAATTAGAAAGAGATAGCCTCCTGGACAGGTGTACCTCCAGGCCACAGCTGAGCTTGGTCTAGATTTTAACCACATTCAGCCACATGCCCTGGCTAGTTACAAACTGTGCCATTGTAAACAGTGGCCCCAAATATATTTTGTTTATTTTAAATAAAGTTAATATTTTCGCCATAGATGTGATCATGTTTATACAAATTATTTCTAAAATATATTTTTAAAAAACTCTTTTTGCCGCCACCCGAAGGCATAAATGTTGTATTTCTTGAGCATATTTTAAGTGGTTGTGATCACACCGTATACATGGCTTTGTATACTTCTTAATATAACAATATTATATAAGCTCCTTTTTTGTTCTACAAATTCTTTGTCAATGCCATGCTAAGTAGTTTTTCCATAGATATCAACAAGAAAGACATGAGCAAATCTTAGGGAACTCAGGGAAACGCCAAAGACAGCTGAAAATGAATGAAAAATTCTAGGGCCTATCTTTCTGGCAAAGATTAAAACAGGGAAAACACATATACAAATGGAAGGTTTGAAACCCATATTTTGGCAGGTATTTTCTGAGTCGGAGTGCAAGTCTTGAAGGGACTTAGGATTGAGACTCAAGAAATCTGGAACTCACCATGGTCCAGCACTCTCCCCATTTGAGGAAGGCTGGATCAAAAAGCACCTCACTGGGCCAATTCATGCCAGCTTCTCAAAGCCAAGGACAGCATTTTATCAAAATATTTTGCCTTAATGTCAACTGAAAGTCAAACTCTAAAAATAGCAGGAGGCATTTTGCAAATCTAATTAGTCTCCTCTGAGATGCTCTGGGGTGCACTGAGTAGCATCTATCTGCATTTGGTAGACTAGAAGTAGGGAGAGGTAGAGTAGAATAACCCACCGGTGAGCTGCTGCCAGTGGAGGGCCAGGCTTTTATGAAGCTCAGGGTGACAAACAGCCACCCCATTCACTGACCTGCTTTATGGAGACCAGAGGTAATGTTCAGAGACAGCCTTGGAAAGAGCTATTGCTTGGGACTGGGAGTAGTGGCTCATGCCTGTAATCCCAGCACTTTAGGAGGCTGAGATGGGTGGATCACTTGAGGCCAGGAGTTCCAGAACAGCCTGGGCAACATGGTGAAACCCCAACTCTACTAAAAATACAAAAAAAAAAAAAAAAAACCGGTGTGGTGGCACATTCCTGTAGTCCCAGCTACTCCAGAGGCTGAGGTGGGAGGATTGCTTGAACCCAGGAAGTACAGGTTGCAGTGAGTCAATATCATTGCACTCCAGCTTGGGTGACAGAGTGAGACTCTATCTTAAAAACAAAAAAGCTACTGCTTGCAGAAAGTTATATTTGGCATTCCTAGTCTCTTTGCATCCCCTTTCTGAAAGCACCTCACCAGAAAAAGTTCTCATCTATACGTCTCTTCCCAACCCCTGGCCATCAAAATAAATTCTACAGAGGGCTAGATTTGTCAGTTCTCCATGTGACAAAAACTCAGAGCTCTGCATCCCAAGACGTGAGTTCTCTAAGTCATTAAATAAACTCTGGCCAATCACGTAAATCCTTTGGGATTCTGACAGTGACTTATATTTGAAAGTTTCTTAGATTTTGTCTTTACAAAAATAAGAAATGCTCAGGATAGATTTTATGTCACAACTCATGCATTCAACTCAACATATATTTATTGGGCACCTTTTATGAAACACAAGATAAATTTTGTAATAAACTATATTAAATCATTCATGAGAATAACATGCATTGTGTATATTTCCTGAATGGAAATGGAAACCAAACTTGTTCACAAAAACTCCTAATGAATCACTTAACTGAATCAATTATACCCCTAACATGAACAGATGATTCACACAAAAGGGATAGAGTTTAAGGAAAGGACTATTTATAAATATGTTGGCAGCGTGAAGAGAAACCCACTAGGGACAGTGAAGCACCCTAGAGCCAGCAACAATGGGAAGCTTTTACCTCTCCTCAGCCAAAAGATAAAAGAGAAGAAGCTGTTGCTGGAACCAGTGAGACCCTTAGCTTTAGGAGGATGGTGCTTCCCAATTGAAGCTGGGATTTTCAAGAGAAGAAAGTAGCCATTGCCAAACTGTGACCAGAAGGGACACAGAGGGATAGATACTCAGGCTCACTCCCTTTCCACTCTTCTGCCAGTGATTTTCATTGACTGAACTCAACAGGAGCCAAACTATCCTTAGAGGTTAGCTTTTGGTGGCACAGAAGAATGACAGAAAGGTTTGGGGAGTGGATCTGGGAAAGCAAATGAAGGACACCCAGTGTAGCCCATTCACCACCACCCCACTTTCTCCCTTTGCATTCAGTCTTATGCTTTGGATAGAAAACTCATGATCTTAACAGGTGGAACACATAAAATGTTAGTAGCTATTATATCATCACTTGATAATGTCAATTCAGTTTCACCTTAAACCTAAAATGTTAACAACAGGAGTGCTCTTCATATAAGACAGTTGGGGTGGGAGGAAGAAGACAAAAAAAAAAATAATTAATTCACCTAAAAGTTAGCTGCTACAGTTTTCATTTCTGTAAGTGGTCACAAGAAATTAATTGGTAATCATTGCTTCTTTCTTCCACTCATGTATTATATTTACTAGCTGCAGAGTAGCTGCATCTCCTTGAGATAGAATGACTCAAACCCTCATTTTTTTTAGGGTCTCTTAGTCATCAACTATCCCTTTTTACTGAACTGCAACAGCTTTTCATTGACTAGAACTGGACAAAGAAGTACTAAGACCCAGAGAATTCCCATGGGTCCCAGATTGGTCTTAATTTAGTCCTTCTGTGTGATAGGGTACAATAAGCATAAACCTACTGCTTCAATTATTTCTTCATAAGTGTTTTGTGGTACTCAATTTTACCTTCCAAAATGACCCCCAATAATTTATATCTCTTGGTATTGATACCTTTCTGTGACTCCCCTTCCTATGCTTATGTGTGTGAGCTGGTCTTAGTGACTTGCATCTAATGTACAGAATATGGCAAAAATGATGGCACTTTACTTTTGAGATTAGGTCATTAAGGGTTTGACATCTGTCTTCTCTCTATCTTTATCTTTATCTCTATCTCTGTCCCTCTGACTATTCTGGAATTCTTGCCCTGATGAAGCATCTAACATGTTGTTAGGGGCCCTATGAAGAAGACCATTTGGCAAGGAAGCCCAGTGAGGAACTGAGGTCCCCAGTCCAAGAGCCATCATGGAACTGAATTCTGCTAACAACCACAAGAGTAAAATTAGATGTGGATTCTTCCCCAGTCAAATCTTCAGATGAGACTGCAACCCCAACAAGATACCTTGATTGCAGCATTGTTGAGAGATCTAAAACAGAGATTTAGTTGATAAATGCCTGTTGTTTTAAACGGCTAAGGCTAAGGATAACTTTTCATACAGTACTAAGTAAATAATTTAAGAGACGTTGTAATGTGGTCTATCATGGTAATGGATAAGGCAACAAACTTTTTTATTGGTAATCAGGACCTGATCTTTACAGTGACAGCATCTCTGCCTGTTGGATCAACAGCAAAAGGACCCTAAAATGGCAGGGGCAATTCCCAGCTTCAAATTTAACAGAACCATGTCTGTAATTCCTGTTAAAAGTATTCTTCTCTTGGGCACAGGGACCTCCAACCCCATTAAGATAAGGTTGTAGAAGAAAGCAGCAAAAGTTCCTTAAGTATACTTTAATTTCCATTCCATTAACCTTGGGCCTATGCATTTTGGTTTGAGGGGAGACAGCACCACTTAGGGCCACTGATTTAAGGCATGTACTTTATCCTGTAAGTTCTGATCTCATATGGTGTTGTCTCCCAGCTGGCACCATAAGTGAATCTTCAACAGGGCATTCTATAAGTTTATCAAGCAAGCTTCTCCTCATTGATGGGTCACAATAGATGTGAACCCATTGGTATATTTCTTTTACCATAAGTTCCTTGTTCAGCTGCATGAAGTATGAGACATCATGGCAATAGATAAAATATTTATAAATCCTTGACTGATGGTGCCACCAGAAGTATTGCAAGCAGAGAAGACAAGTTTATTTTTAGAATACCTATATATCTATATCTGTCTACACACACAAACACACACATACATTTCCTTGAAGACAAATTGCTATCTCCTTCACAAGGAGAGAAGTGTAATGTAATCAACTTATATTAAGGTAGTTGGCTTGTTCCCCAAGAATAACTGTGTGCCATATAAAAAGTTCAGCAGTAGCCTCTGTTGCTGGCAAATTGAGCCCTCAGCAGTGGCAGTCAAAAAATAAGCCGCCTTGAGAGTGAGTTCTTGTTATTGAGCCCAAGCCTTCAAAATGTAAAGATGCACCCCTAATAATGTGCCTTTCTCTTTGTTATAGGAAAGTGCAAGATGCAGCTACTTGTATCTCACTCATAGGGGAATTTTCTTTCTAGACTCATGAAAACTTTACCAATATGTCAGGCTCCTGACTTTTTAGATTTTCTCTCATCCTCTGGCATGCATGTGTCTCATAAACTATATAAGTTGCTTGATACTTGGCTCACTGCATCCAATTAGCATTATATCTTTAATATAATGGATTAGAATGATGTTCTGTAGGACATCAAGATAATCAGTTTCCTTTAAGGCAATATTAAGACCAGGAGAGCTGACATCATCCTGTGATAAGACAGTGGGGCTCTTGTCCTGGACAAATGAAGGCAAAATGCTTACGGTTACCTTTATCAGTGAATGTTGGTAAAATAATACAGCTTTGCCAAATCGACCACTGTATACTGGATGCCAGAGACTGTGTTGATTTCTTCCAGAAAACATCCCTCATTTTGAATTATGCTGCAGTTGGCATTACTACCTAATTATATTTGTGATAATCCACAGTCACTTTCCAAGGCTCTCTGGATTTTTTACTGGACAAAGAATCAAGTGAATCACCATCCTTGAATCTTTCAAGTCTTTTATGATGGCATTTATCTCCACAATATCTCTTTGGGATACAGCATTGCTTCTTTATTTGAAACAAATGGTAGACAATTCCTTTCTATCAAAATACTCCTTACTTAATGGGTCAGTGAGTCATAGAGGGATTCTTCCAATTGCTAAGTGTATCTATTCCCAATTGTATTCTCAGTTTTCTGTTGCTGAGTAACAAATTACCGTAAGTTTAGCAGCTTTAAACAACTTCTATTTGTTATCTTACAGTTTGCAGATAAGAATTGCAGGCAGGCTGAACTGGGCTATCTGCCTGGGGTCTCACAAGTTCAAAGTCAAGGTGTTTGCTGGGATGGGCTCTTATCTGGAGGCTCTGGGGAAGAATCCACTTCCAAGCTAATTCAGATTGTTGGCAGAATTCAGTGCTTTGTGGTTGGAGGACTGAGGTCGTCATTACTTTGCTTGCCAGCTGGGGACTTCTCTCTATTTTTAAAGACCCCCTGCATTCTTTGGCATGTGGTTGCCTCCATCTTCAAAGCCAGCAATGGCACCTGGAATCCCTACTGTGCTTCAAATCTCTGAATCACTCTTTTGCCAGTAGCTGGAATAAAAGCTTTCTGCTTTAAAAGGGTTCATGTGATTAGATTAGGCCCATTCAGATGATACATTTCTTCCCACATAACATAAAATAATCATGGGAGGGACAGCTCATCATATTCACAGGTTCCACACTCAAGGGAAAGCATTGTACAAAGGCAAGGACAAGAGTCATTGGGTGCCATTATTAGACTTCTATCTACCACACCAATTACATTTATGGTGGGAAAATAACCACAGTATGGCTTCACAACTCTCTAGTCCCCGTAAGGTAGACTCATACCAAGACTTAATTGATCACCTGACTTTCATAGGCCTCCACTCTGAATGACCAGACCATGTGGTATTATGAGGATTAGTCATTGGTTTAAGTTTCTGAGAATTAAGCATTAGGTCAGAGCCAGTATCTAGCAACTTATGGGGAAGCCCAGATACTTCTTGTCCCCTAATTTGCAGACACCCTTGCAAATGGTAACATGTCACTCAGACTCAGAGGACAGTTTTGCGGAGAATTCAGCCTGGTGTGTAAGATTTTCAAGAGTCTTTTCTCAAATGGACGTAGCCTCCCCATTAGTTGATGGACTCTGGATGAATGAACTATCATGAGTCTGGGAACTGGGAATGAGGTTATAAATCTCTACTATGGCAACTTGAGTCAGGCTTGTACCCAAGAGAGCTAAAACTTTTCCACTTATATGTCAAACATCACCTTAGTAGGCTGCACATCTATTTTATTACCAGGGACTCATTAATCAATTAGCCATCAATATAGTTTGCTGTGGGTCAAAACACTCTGATTACTACTCTATCCCTGGGGCTTCATTCAGTAATTGCACCCACTTATCTCTGACAATTAATCTACGCCACTGGACCTCCACAGTGCCTGGATCCCATTATTCCCAGTGAAATCTGTGAACCTGATTTCACTGCAGCATCTCCCACCAGTATCATGGGCGTACATAGCACAGTCATCACAGACTTTTTTGAGGAATCCATCCTCTTTGCCAAGAAAGTTCTAGGATTCAAATATCCTTGACTGTAGGGTGCTATTGAAGCCAGGCTTTAATTATCTAATCTAGTACATTGTTAATGCCATTCTTAGCTGCTATGGCAATACATTAAATCTCAAATCCTAGATGAATACCCTCATTGACAAATTTGTTCTGATTTATTCTTATATTTTGATCTTCTTGGCCTATTACTCTTAGAATCAACTCCCATATCTTTTTCCGAGATACTGCTAATAAAAATTACCAAGACACTGCAAATATAGCAGTTTATAGGTATGGTAAAGATGACTTCATATACTTTGCTATATGTATTAGTTTGCAAAGTCTGCCATAACAAAGCACCACAAATTGGGTGGCTTAAAGAACACAAGTGTATTTTCTTATAGTTCTGAAGGCTAGAAGTCTGAGACTAAAGGGTTGGCAGGGTTAGTTTCTTATAAAAACCTCTCTTCTTGGCTTGGGCATCTTTTTGTGTCTCCACTTGATCTTCTCTCTGTGCATATCTGTGTCCTAATCTCTTCTCACAATAAAGACACCCATCATATTGGATTAGGGCCCACCCTCATAACCTCATTTAATTTTAATTACCTTCTTTAAAGACGATTTCTCCAAGTACAGTTACATTCTGGGGTACATGAAGTTAGGACTTCAACCTATGAATTTGGGAAGAACACACTTCAGCCTGTAACACCATTCTTCCCATAATATAAGTGAAATTGATCATCCCCCCTCCTTGAATATCAGCTGACCCTGCAATCTGTTTTGAACAATAACATGTGGTAGAAATAATACTGTATAACTTTCAAGGCTGGGCTTTTAAAAATATACCGCTTCCTTCTTCACCTAGGACCACTCTCCCCTTCAGAACCACTTACTAGGTAAGGACAAATCTTGCCATTTGTCCTTTTCTCTGTGTATAATCTCTAGTGCCACCAGAGGTGATATGCCCACTACTGCTAAAGAGAGAAGTCAAGTGGAGGGAAGCCCAAAGCTATGTTTGATGTTCCAGCTCCATCTACTCTCCAAGCTGAAGAGCTGCACAGTTGACCTCTAGCCAACCTGTAGAATCTCGATAGTATATGGTGATTAGCTCAAGCCATTAGGTTTTAGGGTGGTTTGTAACTACCCTACACTGAACCAAAACAACAGGCTCTAACTACTTCTGGAGTAAGCTTTGTACTTCTCTGTCTGGCTGCACAGGACTCTGACTTTTGTCATGGGCCCACAGGCAATGAGATAGTGGAGATAGGTCTTGAGGAGAATTTAGCAGTTGCTTAGAGTGAAGTGATTGGAAGGTTTTTATGCATGGGAAGTCAACCCCTCAGCCAGAATATTCAGAGAGAGTTCTCAGCTACAGCTATGTCAGTCCAAAACCCCCATCCCATATGTCTCAGGGTCTCATTCTGTTCTATGGTGCTCCTGCTTAGCATAAGAAATAGAGCTGCTGTTGGCTCTGCCATGTCATATTTCTCACAATCTGGACAGAGCTTGATCCTCAGCAGCTATTACTAGACAGATTCATTCAAAATGGCTATAGGGGCTTTCTGATTTTACCCCTGCACCTGTTCAAGGACATTCAAATCTTGCCCCTTGTCCTTTCTCTGTGTATAATCTCTAGTGCCACCAGACATGATCTGTCCACATCACATCTCTAAAATCTCTGTTGTTGCCATAGTGACTAAGTATCTCCGTCCTTTGATCTCCCCAAGTCTTGGCTTCCACCAGCACTCTTTCCCATGCTACCACTGGCAATAATTTAAGTAACTGATGCCAACACATGCTACGGATTACCAGTGTCTCATTTCCCCCAGTGAGGAGGCTATCAGAGAACTCTTCAGATATGTAAGCAATCCAGCCCCTGAATCTTTTTTGACTGATGCTGGTGCAGTCACTGTATTAGCTAAGGCCCTAAGAGTTTAAAGAAGGAAAAATTTACAAATGCATGGGCAGAGGTGAGCAGCAACAAAGCACCCAGGACCATCCCCAGCAGGAAATGACAACCACTCCTAGGTTGAGAAAGGACCAGGGATGGGAAGAGTTAGCAGACCAGACCTGGCAAGAGTTGAAGCTCCAGGAGAGATCTGATGATCCATTGGAGCCGTAACTTTCATGAAAGAAGTGCAGGCATTACTAAGTGGAGGCCTGGTATGGAGGAATCTAGGGAAGTTAACACTCCAGCCTCTCTCTCCTGCAATCCACCCATCTCCTGCCATTGTCTCCCATTGGCCAGAACTATCGGGAAGCCAGGGACAAGGAAGCCAAATGATGTTCCTAAAAGCCAGCCTCCTGAGGCTCAGAGCAGGTGTAGAAGAGGGAAGCATACCTTGAGGACCCCACAGAAAATTTCTAGCACCATGACTCACATTCAAATCTTATTTTCTACCCGGAGGTTCTCGACACATCCTGAACTGATCGTCACTTTTATTCTGGTTGAGGACTTGATTAGGACATTTGGTAAGACTTAGCTTTGCTAGTATTATTCTTATTAATTTCTTTTTTTTTTTATTTTTTTATCCTTTTAAAATTTCTTTTCCCAGCTTGCTATGTCTACCCTCCTGATCAGCCACTCTGATGTGTTTATCATCTATCGTTGAATTAACATATACCCTTGTAAACACGTAATTTTGTCTTGTAAGCATATGTATCATGATGGTTAACTTTATGTGTCAACTTGACTGGGTCACAAGGTACCCAGGTATACAGTCCAACATTATTCTGGGTGTATCCATGAGAGTATTTCTGGATGATTAGCATTGGAATCTGCAGGCTGAATAAAACAGATTGCCCTCCGTGATGTGGGTGAGCCTCATCCCATCTGAAAGGACAAAAAGACTGGACCTTCCTTGAATAAAAGGTACCTCCCCTCCCCCACCGCCACCTGTGGCCTTCGAACTGAGCCATCAAGTTTTTTTCATGTATATGAATTTGAGCTGAAGCATTTGCTTTTACTGAATCTTGAGCCTGCTGGCATTCAGACTGGAACTTACACCATCAACTCTCCTGGGTCTCACTACCAACAAATCTTAGGACTTGTCAGCTTCCATGATCATGTGAACCAATTCCTTATAATAAATTGTGTGTGTGTGCATGCACACGTATATCTCCCTTTGGTTCTATTTCTCTGTAGAACCCTGACTAATACTGGTATCATTAATTTGCCAGAATGGTACTGTGCTATAGAGCTTTTTCTGATTCTTGCCTTTGTATAAATACAGTACTGTATAAATACAGCACTCCGCACTGTATTTATAAGTGCTTCTTATTCATGTTGCCGTGTTTATAACTGGTTGGCTGCTTCTAACTACTGCTAACTACTATTCCATAGTTAATATACATTCCTTTTACTTAGCCCATTCCCTTCATGGTGGCTTCCATCTCCCAGATAGCACAATCCACTAATGAACATCCTTTTACCTCTGTCTGCATAGACAGGTGTGAGAACGACTCAGTGCTGTATGTTTGGGATTGTTTTCCTAAGTCGGAAGGACTCTTACTTTTGTATCTCCTGAACATGGGTTCTCATTCTCTTTTAAAATGCTGCTCAATGAAACAGCTGCTTGGCTGTCTTCTTTGGTTCTTGCTTCGTGTCTGTACCCTCCTTCCCAGAGGAAAGAAGAGATCATTGTAGAATAGTTGAAACACACCTGAACCGCTGACACTTACAACCACCATATATATGATTTGCATGTTAGAGATAAGGTAGCAAACTGGGAGATTTGGGTGACATCCCCAAGTCAGTTGAGTGGTGTAGAGGTGTGCCCATTTATCATGTGCTCCATTCATACATGAGTGAGATCACATATGCATCAATGTTGATCTATTGGGAAGTTAAAGTGATCGATTTCTATCTAAAAGACAGATCATAAAACCTAGCACCGCTGTTGGGAAATGTTGGTGCAGAGTTTTAAAAGGTTAGATTATTGGATTTGATAACAACACTAATGCTTGCTTGTAAATAAAATTTACTCATGCTGTTCTTCTTCGGAGTCCTCTCCTCATTTTTGTTATTAAACCGAGCATACCATTTCTGCTACCGTGAGTCTTCTCTATATCACAATGAAGGAGACGTGGGGATCTGATCCCAGGCCTGTCTGTCTGCAGAGAGTGAACTCTTAGACCCTTGGGAAGTATAGCAAGCAAAGCTCAGCTCCAGTGCCCAGAACCCCTCCTGCCACCCTCCTTGTGTGGGTGAACCCCAGCTTCTTTTCAGAACCTCAAGATTCTTCATGTTTTTCTCCCTTACCCTTTATAGCTCTCAGGTAGGTATCAGGGATTCTTATAAAATCTCACATGTGGTGGAGCTTTCAAAGATTATCTTTTCAAAGCTCCCACCTGAAGCAGGAATGCTGCCCCTGGCACTTCAGCAGCTGGTTCCCTGCTTTGCCTGGAGAACATCCCACTTTCTCCATTGCCCTTCTGTGACACTCCTGTCCTGGAGAAGTGCCAATACTGTTCTTTCTGGAAATGGCTTTTTGCACCTCTTCTGCTTTGTGCAACCCAGCTCCCCCAGGTCATACAGATCAGCACCACTCCTCCCGGCTCCTGACAGCAATTTGAGCACTCCTAGACATCACTGCATCTTTCCTTTGTCAGATAAATAACTCCATTCCCTTCCTTGTGTATCTTTCAAAAACAAATTTACATGAGGTATATTTCCATCTTTACCCTTATTCCTCTCTGTGGAATGAGGGACTCTGAACCCTAAAAGACACCTCAGGAATTTCTACAATAGTTGTGGTTAGGGGCTTAGAGAGCCTTTCTTTGTCCCTTAAGGAATACTAGGTCAGGAGTGGTGGCTCATAATCCCAGCACTTTGGGAGGCTGAGGTGGGTGAATCAGGAGGTCAGGAGTTCGAGACCAGCCTGACCAATATGGTGAAACCCTGTCTCTACTAAAAATACAAAAACTAGCCAAGCATGATGGTGCACACCTATACTCCCAGCTACTCGGGAGGCTGGGGCAGAAGAATCACTTGAATCTGGGAGGCGGAGGTTGCAGTGAGATGAGATCACATCAATACATTCCAGCCTGGGCAACAGAGTGAGACTCCATCTCAAAAAAAAAAAAAAAAAAGAATACTAGGTAAGCAATCTCATCTACCCCTCTCACCCTATGTGTGCTATAAACTCCAGCGGGATGGTTGCAGAATCACTATTAAATGAGATCCCCACATTTACAAGTATACAAATGAGGGCCTCTGGGGTTTGCCCTGGTCAGAGGGCTGAGATCCCTGCCAAGATAACATGAAAGAAAAATAAATTATCCAATGTTAAGAAAGCCACTGTGCAAAAGGGAGACACACAGAATTAAAATAGGTGAGCGACTGAGGGGCAGAGGGGGATCCCACATACCATGGGATACTGGATGGCCAGAGCACAACAAAAAGAGTTACTTGCTTTGTTATCTATGACCAGGTTAGATCAAGGAAGTTAACTAAAGTCCGTGTCCCTGTGCTTTCAAAAAGAAACCTCAGCAGCTGCAGGTCCTATTTGCAAACAAGACACATCCAGTGAGCCCAGCCTTTGCCCTCCCCTCCCTCCAACCAGCTACAGGAACCTAATATCATTTCTTAAAATGACAGCACTTGATCTACTTGGAAACTTCTGTTTTCAGTCTTCTCAAAGCAAAGGGTTATCGTCTTGATGAAAACTTAACGGAGAGACTCATTTCCCATGTGTGCGCATGCGTGTGGTGTTAGCATGTGCATAAATGACTAAATAACCTAAGGAGGGATGTGAATGGGTATAGAACAATGGCTAGAGAATGCCAAGTATTTGCCTTGGAACCAAGGAAGGCAGCACCTTCTGGGGCTGATCTAGCTTTTTCAGATTGGTTACTCTAAGACACCCTGAGTCCATGGTTGTACTGTGCAAGTCTGATTTCATTTAAAATTGTATAGAAATGAGTGTATTTATAAAACAATAATTAGTTCTGCAATTCCTTGAAAATGCATATATGAGTGTGTACATATGTTTATATTGTATCAAATCGTTCTGGAGGAAGGCTGAAGCTAGACACCAAAGCAGAATTTTTAATTCACAGTGTCAGTAACAGAAAAGGCACCTCCTCCTGCCCCAAACCACCAGCTCATCACTACCAAGTCATTCCAGCCATCAATAATATTCTGTGAGGGCCCTTGTCAACTGGCTTAACATAATTCAGTTTTGGGGGTCTGGCACCCTTTTATGCCTGCTCTAGACTGGAACTTGGGCCTCCAGATGATCTTTTCTAAAACTGTCTACAGAATCTTCAATATATTCAAAGGTTCAAAGTTCTTTTTGTTTTGTTTTGTTTTTTTTTTCTTTTTTCTTTTAGATGGAGTTTCACTCTTGTTGCCCAGGCAGGAGTGCAGTGACACGATCTCGGCTCACTGCAACCTCTGCCTCCTGTGTTCAAGTGATTCTCCTGCCTCAGGCTCTTAAGCAGCTGGGATTAAAGGCACCTGCCACCATGCCTGGCTAATTTTTTGTATTTTTAGTAGAGACAGAGTTTCATCATGTTGGCCAGGCTGGACTTGAACTCCTAACCTCAAGTGATCCACCCACCTCGGCCTCCCAAACTGCAGGGATTACAGGCATGAACCAGCACTCCTGGCCGATACATTCAAAGTTTAACAGACTTAATCTGCCAGCTGGATGCTGCTCACACATCCTTTCCCCTTCTCCAGGATTCATAAGGATTCCTAATAGAGAGCAAACCATGATCAGTGGTACCATTGCACCCGCCCCCCACCACCCCTCACTGACTTGCATGCTCAGAACAAGCCCCCACCTCACCACTACACCTGCTAGGCTCATTCTCAGGAGATTTCAGAAAAGTCAAAAATAACTCCTCATCAGAAAAAGCTCAGGCCCCCTGCTTTAACAAGAAAACCTTTGAGAATGGCCTTTTCAGCTTCAAAGCCACCATGGTGGGCAAAGCTTCAAAGACAGGGCAAAGTTAGCTTTGAAGATCTGGTGTTTTCAAAGCAGTGGTCTTAACCTTCTTCTAGGTCATAGACCCCTCTGGAAATCTAATAAAAGCTATGGAGCCACATGCCATGAAAATATACAAGCTTAATGAAAAAGTTGCCTGCAAATGAAGAGGGCTTGTGGGCACTGAACACCAGGGTACACCGTAGGATAATAATTCCTGCTATACTATCATAGCCAGATGAATGCATCAGTATGTCTTTTCCAAGTCTTCTCTGAAGGACCCCAATGAGTCTTTCTGATCTCATTTGTCAATATTTTCAATTTTCTCTATTTTCCATGTCTGGGTGTTCCATTTATCCATCCCTCTAGGTCTGATGTTCCATAAGTAGATTACGATTTGGGTTGTATTTTTTCTTTTAGAAGCCAGCGTCCATTCTGATTGGGAGGTGCCCATGTCCCATAGGGTTATTTTGAATAATATTGTCTCTGAATTCATCATTCCTCCATGCATCTACAGATCTGCTATCCAACCATTTATTCCCACTCAGTCAAAATAAATAAATAAGTAAATAATGAAAAACCTTCCATGCTCCAGGGACTGGAGATACAGCAGGGAACAAGAACAAAAGTCTCTGCCTTCATGTTATTGACAATTGAGTGAAAAGATGAACAAATAAAAGCAATTATAATGTAAAGGCATAAATATTCTAGAGAAGATCAGGACATTTTGAAAATATATAAACTTTTAAAACTTTTTTTAACTTTTAAGTTCATGGGTACATGTGCGGGTTTGTTATATAGGTAAACTTGTGTCATAAGGGTTTGTTGCACAGATTATTCCATCACCCAATTATCATTAGTTTATTTTTTCCTGAGCCTCTCCCTCTTCCCACCCTTCACCCTCCAATAAGCCCCAGTGTCTGTTGTTCCCCTCTTTGTATTCATGTGTTCTCATCATTTAGCTCCCACTTAAGAGTGAGACCATGTGGTACTTGGTTTTCTGTTCCTGCATTAGTTTCCTAAGGATAGTGGCCTCCAGCTCTATCCATGTTCCTGCAAAGGACATGACATTGTTGTTTGTTGTTTTAATGGCTGCATAGTGTTCCATGATATATACACTCCACATTTTCTTTATCCAGTCTACCATTGATGAGCATTTAGGTTGATTCCATGTCTTTGCTATTGTGAATAGTGCTGCAATAAACATATATATGCATACGTCTTTACAGTACAATAATTTTTATTTCTTTGGGTATATACCAAGTAATGGGATTGCTGGGTCAAATGGTATTTCTTTTTTAGGTCTTTGATGAATTGTCACAGTGTTTTCTACAATGGTTGAACTAATTTACACGCCCATTAACAGTGTATACGTGTTCAAAAGAGAATTTTAACCCATACTTGAAATCAGGCAATCAGGAATGCTTTCTGAAGAAAAATATGTATAGCTGAGAATAATGGATAACTGGGAGTTACCCAAATATAATGCAGGCAGAAGAGTAGATGAAAGAATGTACAACTGTTCAAAGGTTTGAGGTTCATCCTAAAGCTAATAAAGAGCAACTTCTGGCTCTTAAGCAGAGCAATAATAATTCGACCTGAACCTCCCAAAGCTCACCCCAGTTCTCCAGAGGAGAGAATGATTATGAAGGAATCAAGAATAGACAAGAAACTAGTTAGAAGGCTGTTGTGGTGTTCCAGATGGTAACCTAGGCTTGGATAATGACAGCAGGCTTGGAGGAAAGTGGGTGCTTTGGTGAGTTATAGAAGGTAGAAATGATGAGACTTGGTGATTGACTGATTTAGGGGTTAGAGCTGAGGGAGAAGGAACAGCCAAGAATAAAATGCCTTAATTTCTGATTTGGGCAACTAAGTGACTGGGTGCACAACTTTAAGGAAAAATGAAAAAGAATCAAATTTGGTAGGGACACAGAATGATAAGATAAATGCAGCTTTGGACATGTTGAGCTTGAGTTGCCTGCAAGAACATTGAAGCAGAAGTGTCTAGAATTCTATTGGATCTAAAATGCAGGAAAGATCCAGCCTAGAAATATAGATTTGGGAGCCACCAGTGTACACATTGTTTTTAAAGCCTAGAGAAGAGTATGCAGAGCAGAGATTTTCAACCAGGGAAATGCCACAACCCCTTCAGGGTATAGTTTGGAGATGTACACAAGCATTTTGTAGTTGTCACTATGACTGGAGACAATAGCTGGCTTCTACTGTGTGGGAGCCAGGGACACAGGCTGCCCTGCAATGTTGGAGATAGTCCCACACAAAGAATCCTTCTCCATCCTGTGTTACTCTCTCGCTGTTTATAAAGATCTGAGCTTAGATAGAGTCTAACTCCAAATAAATACCTTTTTTAACATTGCTTTATTATACGTTGGGTTTTCTAGGAATGTAACTACAGGGTAAGGTGAAGGAAGACTTCTCTGTAAACCCAACCCATATTCAACCTATATTCATGCCTTCAGACCAGACTTCTGTCCTGAAATCCTGACTTCTGTGTGTTCAACATCTCCATGTGGAGGTCTAAGGAGCAACTCAAACCTAAATTGTCCAAAACCAGACTGCTAATCTCTCCCTTCTAACTGTACCTACTCCACTCGGTCTTCCCCATCTCCATGGAGAGTGACTTTAAGGTCAAAACCTTTTAATTATCCTCAACCCTCTAACTTTGTTCTCACATCTGCCCAGTTCATCAGGGAATCTTCATGGCTGTACTGCCAAAATACCTTCAGACCCTGACCTCATCTCCACATCTCCATATCTCCATATCATCATCTCTTCTCAGCCACAACTATTTTTTTTTTTTTTTTTTTTTTTTTTTTTTTTTTTTTTTTTTTTTTTAGATGGAATCTCATTCTGTCACCCAGGCGGGAGTGCAATGGTGGGATCTCGGCTCACTGCAACTTCTGCCTCCCAGGTTTAAGCGATTCTCCTACCTCAGCCTCCCAAGTAGCTGGGATTACAGGCCCACGCCACCACACCCAGCTAATTTTTGTATTTTTAGTACAGAAGGGGTTTTGCCATGTTGGCCGAGCTGGTCTTGAACTTCTGACCTCAGGTGATCCATCCACTTCAGCCTCCCAAATTGTTGGGATTACCAGTGTAAGCCACCATACCCAGCCCATCTCTTGCCTGGTTTATTGCAATTGTACCTAACTGGCTTCCCCACTGTCATTCTAGGTCTCTTACAGTTTATGCTCAACTGCAGCCAGAGTGACACTATTAAAACCTAAGTTAGATTACATAACTTCTCAGATCTAAACCCTCCAATAGCTCCCCATTTCCCTCAGAGAAAGAGCCAAGTCCTGATGCTAACCTACAAGGCCCTTAATAAACCTCTCCTGGGCCCTGCTTACCTCTCTGACCTCATCTCCTCTGCTCTCCCCATCACTTGCTCCTTCCAGCCACAGGGGCCTCCTCACTCCTCCTTAATACAAATGTGCTGAACACACTCTTGGATTTCAGCCTTTCTACCAGCTATTTCCTCCACCTGAAACACTCCTCCTTCAATTATCCAAATAACAAACTCCCACATCTTCAAGCTGTGGCTCAGATCTCAGTTTCTGAATGAGTCCCATGCTGACCACCAGTTCTTACCTTGCAACTCCCTTCCAGGCAGCATCCCTGATCCTCTCACTCTACTACATTTTCCCCATAGGTATTCTCAGCTTCTAAACAACACATTATTAACTTAGGATTTAGGTTTATTTTTTGCTGTCTGTCCACCCTACCGGATGCAAGTTCCATGAGGGCAAGCGCAAGAATATTTGTTTTATTTATTTCTATTTCCCAAGTATCTAGACTAAAGCCTAGCAAATAATAAGTGCTCTATAAATATTTCCTGAATAAACGTATTAATGAACTATGGTAAGATTTGCTCTTATGCCATCATGTTTTCTTCCCAAACTATTGATTCTGGCATAAACTCCATGAGGAAGACTTTCTTGATAATCAAAGCTAACCATTCAGAATTTTTTTAAAAAAACTTTATTTCTCAAAACAACAATAATAATAACAAAAGTCTTGTTTTTCAAGACTGCTGGCTCTCCTGGAAGTTCAGATGCATTCAGGATCTCAGTTGTGTCCTTGGTTCTAGGCGCAGTAGCAGTAGGCAAGCAAGTCTGTTAGTGCAAGGTGAGTCTGGGGTATCAGAAAAAGAACCCTCAACTGCTGTCTCAAAATACTCTTCTCTGCACCTATTGGAGCAGCTTTGATCTTTGGGACATTCGTGGATGAAGCCACAGTCTTACTCTCTCTAACCTTTATCGTTTGACCTTGGTACTTCTTTCTAGGATGAGCAAGGACAAGACTCTCCTTCTTCCATATGGAACTCTTTCAGGCCTAATTGAAGGCCTAATTTAACCCTTCAGTCTTTGCACTCCCTCTCACTGTCCCGTCTCTTAGTCTTCTCATTCAAACATATACTGGTTGTTTCTCTCTCCTCCTATGACACCAGTTAAATTAAGCTCTTTCAACATCCTAGTAGAATCTTCTGCATGGACTCAGATTTGTCTCTATCCTCCTTACAGCACAGGACCCATGATGGACACAATATTCTAGATGTCAGGTAACCTTGCATGGATGAGCCAGACAGAACCCCACCCTGAAGCTTTAGTTACTTATTTGTGCAACCACTTCACATTTGTCCAGAGGGTTCAGTGTTATTCTAACAGAAACAGAAAGTAACTGCAGGGTTTTAAACAGGAGGATAATGATCAGAACTGAGTTTCTCTCAGGTCACTCCAGAGGAGCGAATAGATCAGAAGAGTCAAGGCTGAAGGCCAGAAACCAATTAGGAGGCTGTTGTAGTGTGCCTGATGGCAGTTTGCTGGGAACCTCTGGTCCCTGAGTCCCACTGGCACATGTTCTGTGAGGCTAGATTACCTCGGTCTTATGCGTTTGAACTTGAATTTTGGTTTCTTTTTTCGTGGGTTAGGAGACAAGGGCCCTTATTCTTTTAAATCTGAATCGTTTAGTCATTTATTTGGGTTAAGCCAAAATGTATCCTCCTTGTGCTCCTAAAACATGCTTCTAAAATTTTACTTGGCATTATTTTTCTGTGTATTCAGGTTTGTTATTACATTCCCTCCCACCCCTGCCCTAAAGCCTGGGGTTTCTTTGAAGAGAAAATCCAGGCCTTTTCTATTTTACATCCCCATAGCACAAAGCAAAGTGCCTTGTAGACCGCTACCCTGATCACATTTGTTGAATTAAGTGAAGGTGAATGGGTCTGAATTCAAAGCCGCTGTTAAAATGCAAATATGCTATCCGGGCTCCACATGACATTGAGGTCTCCATTAAAACCTTGGCACAGAGTAATTTGTTGAATCAGTTAATAACCACCCAGTAGGCAGTGAAGGGCTGAAACATGGGAAAATATAACTTAGACTTGGGAGAGCCTTGAGGGACAGAGCTGTGTGGTACAGAAATGTGACACAAGTCTACTGGCTGAGGAGCAGGCAGGTTGAGTCCTGCATCCAATAAAGGAGCATGGAGTTGAAGCCAGAATAAACTAGAGTTCAAATGCTGTTGCTTACTAGCGCTGTGACATTGGGAAAGTTAATTAACCCCTCTGGACCATGATCTCTGCCTAAAGAACCGCACAATCAAATGCCAAATACTTGTAGAGCTTGTCTTTGATTTCCTAAGGTTACACATTGTGATCAGTCTCACATGTTTCTGATTGTGTTGTAGATTACTGCCTGGAACATAGCGGGCCCTCATTGTCTACTGGTTGGATGAATGAAAGTGACTGGGGGGGCATCAGCCTGTCATGGGTATGAAAGCCAGCTTCACCATTCTTTACCAGCTTGCTCCAGGTAAGACTTCAGCTCACAGTGTCTCACTTTTTAAATCTATGAAATGGAATGTATAATGCTCTCCTCTCAGTTTATCACAAAGATAAGCTTATCACAAACTTTCTCAGTTAAAGTGCCTTAGTCCATTTTCTGTTGCTTATAATGGAATACCTAAAACAGGGTAATTCATAAGAAAACGAATTTCTTCCTTACAGTCCTAAAGGTTGGAAGGTGTAAAGTTGAGGGGCCACATCCAGTGAGGGCCTCCTTGAGTCCCCAAGGTGGCCCCAGGCATCACATGGTGAGGGCGCTGAGCATATGAGCTCAAGTCTGTCTTCTCCTTCCATGATAACCTGTTAATCCATTAGTGGATTAACCCGCTTATGTGGGCAGAGCCAGTCACTTCTTAAAGGTCCTACTTCTCAATACTGCCACACTGGGGATTAAATTTTAACATGAATTTTGGAGGAGACAAATATTCAGACCATAGCAGAAAGTATGCAAAGCGCCTTGCATATAGTTGTTTATCAAGTGTTGGTTCTTTCCATTTCCCACTGTTAACACACTTAATACCATTTTCACACATTTTTTGGACAGAAGAGAAATTGCTTGGCAGTTGGATGTTCCTGAAATTTTCCCTTCCGAATGAATTTCTGATCACAAAAGAACGAATTGCTTTAGATGAACTTTCCCTCGCTCTCTGTATGTGAACTTGGACTGCAGTTTTATGTGCTCAGGTGCCTTCACTTCCTTTCCCCAAAGAAAAAAGCAAAAATGTGCATATGTTCACTCATACCCCTCTGAGCAATGACAGTAAACAACCGACATACTGCAGGAGCCAAGGGCTGGCCCTGTGTGCCTGTGTATTTCTAGCAGCCCTCATGTAAATGGGCATGTGGCCCCCATTGGAGCAGAGAGTTTACAACTCGCAGGTGCAAGAACAATTTTTCAATTAGGGATAATATGGTTCTTCATCATGTTTTTCTGTAGCCGTGTGGGAGGAAGGGCTCTGGCCAGGTGGAAACTCAGCACAACAGTTACAGTTTAGTAATCTGAGATGTGTTTTCCCAAAAACAAAAAGCTTCTGATTCCATAGCTTTGCAAGATATAAGTCCATGGTGGTGATTGGTGACTTAATCCTGCTGGAATGAATGAGTAGATTTAGTGGTAGTCTTTTAAAAATTCTTGCAAATGTATGAACTTATTCACTGGCCCCTTTCTGAGTCACTGGCCTTTTCTATTTCATCAGGCTGAATTCTCGTTTTGGCTCCGTTATCAGCCTCCACATCCCATTGATTTTCTCTTTTAATGTCTCACCTATCCGTCTTACCCTTTTAAAGCAAGCCTGTGTTCCCGCTGGTTGGGATGAATAGATATGATAGTAGAGCTTCATTCTACCTTAAAGGAAGTAGTTGGGATGAATAGAGAGGAGGTAAAGGTATTCTAAGTTGGGGGGGAAAATGTGGGAATGTGCCTGCTTAAAGAAAGGACAATAAAAAAAACAAGAGTGTGTGGCACTGAGGAGGTAAAGATGCAACGCGAGGTGAGGTTGAAAATGTAGATCAGAATTAAGTTGTTGAGAAACTTGATTACCTTATAAATGTATTTTTGACTTTAATGTGAAACCCATGGGGAATTATTGAAGAATTTACAGAAGAAAAAATGTTGTCATCAGTCTGGTTTCTGTACAAAAGATAGATTGGAGCAAAGACTAGAAGGAGGGAGATTGGTTAGATGTACTCAGGTTTCATAATTGGGAGGAAGAAAGGGAATGTAATTCCACTCAGCATGTTTTGAGCCCAACTGTGTAACAATCCAGAGGCATGGAAGGATTAAACACCCTTCTCAGTACCAGAGATTTGACGTTAAGAAACTGACATAAACACTAAAAACTGTGGAGAGCAGAGATTATAATTTTATTGAATTTTGCCCCCAAGACTCACAATGCAGTACAGATTCAGATTCAGTAAACACTTATTGAGAATCTACACTATCAGGAATGCTTTTAACCACAAGTAATGGAATACACAAATAATGACTTGCATGATAAAGACATAAGTTATCTCACATGACAAAAAGGCCAGAGATCATTGTTTTTGTGTTAACTTGTTGCATTGCTATCATAACTGCTTTCACTTGAAGCACTGTGCACAGCCTCCCAGAGGACTTCCGTGTGTGCTCCTTTGGTTCTTCCTAGGTTTCATAGCCACCCTTAGCTGCAAGGGACACTGGAGAGTATTTAGCATTTCTAGCCTATAGAGTAAAAGGATGCCAGAGAGGAAAGAATTGAGAATAAAGGTTGGATTAGCCACCCAACAGTAACTACCACACCTTCTAATCTGCCAAGCACTTTCACAACCAACATTGCTGCATAACATTCTTAGCCATGAAGTAAATATCATCTCCAAAATTATCAACACAGAAACAGAGGCATGGAAGGATGAAGTGGCCTTCTCAGTATTGCATAGCTAGTAGCAGAGATTTGAAGTTGAGAGACTGACACAAACACTCCTCAACTAACTGTATACTTCAAAAAAACTGTGCCCACATGAAGAAAGGTGAAGAGTTAGTGAAGGACTATAAAAAACCAGAAAATAAATGTAACATTTGAGCTAGGCTTTGAGTGAGTTTTTACATGCAAGGAGTCCAGAAACAGCATTCATAATACCTGAAACAGAAGGAACTATGGCCCAGAGTCACACAAATATTAGAGACAGGATTGTTGGGGCAGGACAAGGAGTCCACCGGTTGGAGAAGGCAGGACATCTTCCAAGAAATGGACTGAAACCACAGCAGTTACTCTCACCCCAGGTATCTGTCTCAAGGCCACCCACCCTCAGATGCCAACAGAGGCCACGCTGGCCCCCAAATCCACTGCTCTGAGAAAGTGGAACTGGTGCCCACCAGGCTGAGGTCATGACTGAGGTCTTCACATACAAGCCATTTGTAGAGAATTTGTAAATATCCACCAAATAGTGATTTGCAGAATATAATAGGATGTGCTGGAAGCACCAATAAATAAATATTGGGGCTGTAAAAAGTTTAGTCTGAGAGAAAGGGAACCAGTTACTTTACTGCAGTGTAACTTTGGTAAAAGCAAAATAAAAATCTGAAGAAACAAAATCCAGTTTGGTGAATATGACCACATAAGCAATATGAGAGTAAACCAATCCAGGTTAACTCCCAAGCTTACCACTTCCTAGCTTTGTTACCCTGGTCACATGTGAACAGAAGTTCTCTAAAAAGGAATTTTGAGGAAAGAGACTTTATTCCAGAGAATCGGTTGCAAACTGGGAAGATGCAACCTTCAATGTAAAAGAAAGGTGCCTTCCAGAGAACAAAGGGAGGGTTTTTTTTTTTTTTAATACTTTAAGTTCTAGGGTACATGTGCACAACATGCAGGTTTGTTACATATGTATACACGTGCCATGTTGGTGTGCTGCATCCATTAACTCGCCATTTACATTAGGTATATCTCCTAATGCTATCCCTCCCCCACCACTCCCTCCACACAATAGGCCCCAGTGTGTGATGTTCCCCTTCCTGTGTCCAAGTGATCTCATTGTTCAATTCCCACCTATTGAGTGAGAACATGTGGTGTTTGGTTTTCTGTTCTTGAGATAGTTTCCAGCTGCATCCATGTCCCTACAAAGGACATGAACTCATCCTTTTTTATGGCTGCATAGTATTCCATGGTGTATATGTGCCACATTTTCTTAATCCAGTCTGTCACTGATGGACATTTGGGTTGATTCCAAGTCTTTACTATTGTGAATAATGCCGCAGTAAACATACGTGCATGTGTCTTTATAACAGCATGATTTATAATCCATTGGGTATATACCCAGTAATGGGATGGCTGGGTCATATGGTACCTCTAGTTCTAGATCCCTGAGGAATCACCATACTGTTTTCCATAATGGTTGAACTAGTTTACAATCCCACCAACAGTGTAACAGTGTTCCTGTTTCTCCAAATCCTCTCCAGCACCTGTTGTTTCCTGACTTTTTAATGACTGCCATTCTAACTGGTGTGAGATGGGATCTCATTGTGGTTTTGATTTGCATTTCTCTGATGGCCAGTGATGATGAGCATTTTTTCATGTGTCTGTTGGCTGTATGAATGTCTTCTTTTGAGAAGTGTCTGTTCACATCCTTTGCCCACTTTTTGATGGGGTTGTTTTTTTCTTGTAAATTTCTTGTAAATTTGTTTTAGTTCTTTGTAGGTTCTGGATATTAGCCCTTTGTCAGATGAGTAGATTGCAAAAATGTTCTCCCATTCTGTAGGTTGCCTGTTCACTCTGATGGTAGTTTCTTTTGCTGTGCAGAAGCTCTTTCGTTTAATTAGATCCTGTTGGTCAATTCTGGCTTTCGTTGTCATTGCTTTTGGTGTTTTAGACATGAAGTCCTTGCCCATGCCTATGTCCTGAATGGTATTATCTAGGTTTACTTCTAGGATTTTTATGGTTTTAGGTCAAACATGTAAGTCTCTAATCCATCTTAAATTAATTTTCGTATAAGGAGTATGGAAAGGATCCAGTTTCAGCTTTCTACTTATGGCTAGCCAATTTTTCCCAGCACCATTTATTAAATAGGGAATCCTTTCCCCATTTCTTGTTTTTGTCATGTTTGTCAAAGATCAGATGGCTGTAGATGTGTGGTATTATTTCTGAGGGCTCTGTTCTGTTCCATTGGTCTATATGTCTGTTTTGGTCCCAGTACCATGCTATTTTGGTTACTGTAGCCTTGTAGTATAGTTTGAAGTCAGGTAGCATGATGCGTCCAGCTTTGTTCTTTTGGCTTAGGATTGTCTTGGTAATGCGGGGTCTTTTCTGGTTCCATATGAACTTTAAAGCGGTTTTTTCCAATTCTGTGAAGAAAGTCATTGGTAGCTTAATGGGGATGCCATTGAATCTATAAATTACCTTGGGATGAATTACCTTGAGATGAATCTATAAGATTACCTTGGCAATGAATCTATAAATTACATTTTCACAATATTGATTCTTCCTATCCATGAGCATGGTATGTTCTTCCATTTCTTTGTGTCCTCTTTTATTTCACTGAGCAGTGGTTTGTAGTTCTCCTTGAAGAGGTCCTTTACATCCCTTGTAAGTTGGATTCTTAGTAAGTTAGATTCCTAGGTATTTTATTCTCTTTGAAGCAACTGTGAATGGGAGTTCATTCATGATTTGGCTCTCTGTCTGTTACTGGTGTATAAGAATGCTTGTGATTTCTGCACACTGATTTTGTATCCTGAGACTTTGCTAGTTGCTTATCAGCTTAAGGAGATTTTGGGCTGAGACAATGGGGTTTTCTAAATATACAATCATGTCATCTGCAAACAGGGACAATTTGACTTCTTCTTTTCCTAACTGAATACCCTTTATTTATTTATTTCTCTTGCCTGATTGCCCTAGCCAGAACTTCCAACACTATGTTGAACAGGAGTGGTGAGAGAGGGCATCCCTGTCTTGTGCTAGTTTTCAAAGGAAATGCTTCCCGTTTTTGCCCATTCGGTATGATATTGTCTTGTGCTAGTTTTCAAAGGAAATGCTTCCCGTTTTTGCCCATTCGGTATGATATTGGCTGTGGGTTTGTCATAAATAGCTCTTATTATTTTGAGATATGTTCCATCAATACCGAATTTATTGAGATTTAGCACGAAGGGCTGTTGAATTTTGTCAAGGGCCTTTTCTGCATCTATTGAGTTAATGATGGGGTTTTTGTCTTTGGTTCTGTTTATATGCTGGATTATGTTTATTGATTTGCATATGTTGAACCAGCCTTGCATCCCAGGGATGAAGCCCACTTGATCATGGTGGATAAGGTTTTTGATGTGCTGCTGGATTTGCTTTGCCAGTATTTTATTGAGGATTTTTGCATCGATGTTCATCAGGGATATTGGTCTAAAATTCTCTTTTTTGTTGTGTCTCTGCCAGGCTTTGGTATCAGGATGATGTTGGCCTCATAAAATGAGTTAGGGAGGATTCCCTCTTTTTCTATTGATTGGAATAGTTTCAGAAGGAATGGTACCAGCTCCTCCTTGTACCTCTGGTAGAATTCGGCTATGAATCCATCTGGTCCTGGACTTTTTTTGGTTGGTAGGCTATTAATTATTGCCTCAATTTCAGAGCCTGCTATTGGTCTATTCAGGGATTCAACTTTTCCTCGTTTAGTCTTAGGAGAGTAAGTGTCCTTAATTACACATTTCTTCTAGGTTTATCTAGTTTATTTGCATAGAGGTGTTTACAGTATTCTCTGATGGTAGTTTGTATTTCTGTGGGGTCAGTGGTGATATCCCCTTTATCATTTTTTATTGCATCTATTTGATTCTTCTCTCCTCTTCTTTATTAGTCTTGCTAGCAGTCTATCAATTTTGTTGATCTTTTCAAAAACCCAGCTCCTGGATTCATTGATTTTTTGGAGGGTTTTTTATGTCTCTATCTCCTTCAGTTCTGCTCTAATCTTGGTTATTTCTTGCCTTCTGCTAGCTTTTGAATGTGTTTGCTCTTGCTTCTCTAGTTCTTTTAATTGTGATGTTAGAGTGTCAATTTTAGATCTTTCCTGCTTTTGTTTGTGGGCATTTAGGGCTATAAATTTCCCTCTACACAGTGCTTTAAATGTGTTCCAGAGATTCTGGTATGTTGTATCTTTGTTCTCATTGCTTTCAAAGAACATCTTTATTTCTGCCTTCATTTCATTATGTACCCAGTAGTCATTCGGGAGCAAGTTGTTCAGTTTCCATCTAGTTGAGCGGTTTTGATTGAGTTTCTTAGTCCTGAGTTCTAGTTTGATTGCACTGTGGTCTGAGAGACAGTTTGTTATAATTTCTGTTCTTTTACATTTGCTAAGGAGTGCTTTACTTCCAACTAGGTGGTCAATTTTGGAATAAGTGTGATGTGGTGCTGAGAAGAATGTATATTCTGTTGATTTGGGGTGGAGAGTTCTGTAGATGTCTATTAGGTCCACTTGGTGCAGAGTTGAGTTCAATTCCTGGATATCCTTGTTAACTTTCTGTCTCGTTGATGTGTCTAATGTGGACAGTGGGGTGTTAGTCTCTCATTATTATTGTATGGGAGTCTAAGGACTTGCTTTATGAATCTGGCTGCTCCTGTATTGGGTGCATATATATTTAGGATAGTTAGCTCTTCTGATGAGTTGATCCCTTTACCATTATGTAATGGCTTTCTTTCCCTCTTTTGATCTTTGACAATTTAAAGTCTGTTTTATCAGAGACTAGGATTGCAGCCCCTGCTTTTGTTTTCCAGTTGCTTCGTAGGTCTTCCTCCATCCCTTTATTTTGAGCCTATGTGTGTCTCTGCATGTGAGATGGGTCGCCTGAATACAGCAAACTGATGGATCTTGACCCTTTCTCCAATTTGCCAGTCTGTGTCTTTTAATTGGACCATTTAGTCCATTTACGTTTAAGGTTAATATTGTTAGGTGTGAACTTGATCCTGTCATTATGATATTAGCTGGTTATTTTGCTCATTAGTTGATGCAGTTTGTTCCTCGCATCGATGGTCTTTACATTTTGGCATGTTTTTGCAAGGGCTGGTACCGGTTGTTCCTCTCCATGTTTAGTGCTTCCTTCAGGATCTCTTGTAGGGCAGGTCTGGTGGTGACAAAATCTCTAAACATTTGCTTGTCTGTAAAGGATTTTATTTTTCCTTCACTTATGAAACTTAGTTTGGCTGGATATGAAATTCTGGGTTGAAAATTCTTTTCCTTAAGAATGTTGAATATTGGCCCCCACTCTCTTCTGGCTTGTAGAGTTTCTGACAAGAGATCCGCTGTTAGTCTGATGGGCTTCCCTTTGTGGTTAACCCAACCTTTCTCTCTGGCTGCCCTTAACATTTTTTCCTTCATTCCAACTTTGGTGAATCTGACAATTATGTGTCTTGGAGTTGCTCTTCTCGAGGAGTATCCTTGTGGTGTTCTCTGTATTTCCTGAATTTGAATGTTGGCCTGCCTTGCTAGGTTGGGGAAGTTCTCCTGGATAATATCCTGCAGAGTGTTTTCCAACTTGGTTCCATTCTCCCTGTCACTTTCAGGCACACCGATCAGATGTAGATTTGGTCTTTTCACATAATCCCATATTTCTTGGAGGCTTTGTTCATTTCTTTTTACTCTTTTTTTCTCTAAACTTCTCTTCTCACTTCATTTCATTCATTTGATCTTCAATCACTGATAATCTTTCTTCCAGTTGATCGAGTCAGTTACTGAAGCTTGCGCATTTGTCATGTAGTTCTCATGTCATGGTTTTCATCTCTATCAGTTCGTTTATGGACTTCTCTGCCTTGGTCATTCTAATTATCCATTCATCCATTCTTTTTTCAAGTTTTTAGTTTCTTTGCGCTGGGTACGTAATTCCTTCTTCAGCTCTGAGAAGTTTGATCAACTGAAGGCTTCTTCTCTCAACCCATCAAAGTCATTCTCCATTCAGTTTTGTTCCATTCTGGCGATGAGCTGCGTTCCTTTGGAGGGGGAGATACACTCGGATTTTTTGAATTTCCAGCTTTTCTGCACTGCTTTTTCCCCATCTTTGGGGTTTTATCTGCCTTTGGTCTTTGATGATGGTGCCATACTGATGGGGTTTTGTGTGGGTGACCTGTTTGTTATTTTTCCTTCTAACAGTCAGGACCCTCAGCTGCAGGTTTGTTGGAGTTTGCTTGAGGTCCACTCCAGACCCTGTTCGCCTGGGTATCAGCAGCGGAGGCTGCAGAAGATATAATATTGCTGAACAGCGAGTGCTGCTGTCTGATTCTTGCTCTGGAAGCTTCGTCTCAGGGGTGTACCCAGCTGTGTGAGGTGTGAGGTGTTGGTCTGCACCTAGTGGGAGATGTCTCCCAGTTAGGCTACTCAGGGGTCAGGGACCCACTTGAGCAGGCAGTCTGTCTGTTCTCAGATCTCAACCTCTGTGCTGGGAGAACCACTGCTCTCTTCAAAGCTGTCAGACAGGGATGTTTACATCTGCAGAGGTTTCTGCTGCTTTTTGTTTAGCTATGCCCTGTCCCCAGAGGTGGAGTCTACAGAGGCAGGCAGGCCTCCTTGAGCTGCTGTGGGCTCCACCCAGTTCAAGTTTCCTGGAGGCTTTGTTTACTTACTTAAGCCTCAGCAATGGCGGGCGCCCCTCCCCCAGCCTCGCTGCCGCCTTGCAGTTAGATCTCAGACTGCTGTGCTAGCAATGAGGGAGGCTCCGTGGGCACGGGAACCTCTCGGCCAGGTGTGGGATATAATCTCCTGGTGTGCCGTTTGCTAAGACCCTTGGTAAAGTACAGTATTAGGGTGGGAGCTACCCAATTTTCCAGGTGTTATGTGTCTCAGTTTCCCTTGGCTAGGAAAAGGAATTCCCTTCCCCCTTGCGCTTCCCAGGTGAGGCGATGCCTTGCCCTGCTTCAGCTCTCGCTGGTTGGGCTGCACCTGCTGACCAGCACCGACTGTCCAACATGCCCCAGTGAGATGAACCCCGTACCTCAGTTGAAAATGCAGATGTCACCCGTCTTTGGTGTCACTCACGCTGGGAGCTGGAGGCTGGAGCTGCTCCTATTTGGCCATCTTGGGCGCCCCCCCTCCCAGGGGTTTGCTTTTACAGAGAAAAAACACCCAGTTTCCCCATCAGGTTCATTTATGCAAATGAAGCATTCAAACTTAGTTCTGATTGGTTGATATAGCTGATCCCTGATTGGCCAAGGCAGATGAGCTCTGATTGGTTAGTTCTCAAAGTAGAACTCTGGGAGTTCTGAAGGTTCCAAGGTTAAACCAGAGGAATGAGTTTTCCAGGAACTTAAAGATATGTGTGACCTAGTCTAATTAGCAAATACCTGCTTGACTATTTTAAATTTAGGCTCAGTTAGGCTCTTGGGATTCATCTTGAAGAATTGACTCTTTCAGGTTCACATTTGCAAATATTTCATATTTCTTCTCCAATCTGAGCCCCGTGACCTATAGCAGCTTAGCATTATGCAAAGCCCACTATTTTTTTAATCAGATGGCCAAGCCCAGGCTGTCTGACAATAGCAAGTCACGTGGACTTACTGAGCATTTATTTCCTCATCTGTACTTGAAAATCAAATCCGAGTGAAATTTACATTGGTGTTCACAGATTCTAGCACCTGGGAAATACGCAAGAAATGCAAGTTGCCATTATTAGCACTATTCCTATTATTACTCTGATTAATATAAACAATGAGAGCAATAATACTTACTTCACAGTGCTGTTGAATAGACTAATTACTCATGAATAAAATCATTTAACCAGCCTTGTAATGTGAAGTACATAAACAAATACTCGGTTCATTTGCTTCTATCTCACCAGCTTTTTCTTGGCTGAAAATAAACTTTCCATTTAAAATCACAATTTCAGTAATGATAACAAGATCTCTTCTCCATGGTTTTCTGTTGGCCGAGTCTGTGGTTCACTGATATACCCAGAGGTGATGTCAGCTCAGAATTGGAAAGGGTGGAATGATGGGTGATCCCAGGTGGAGGTCTTGATAAGCTGATGAGATGGGAAGAGAATGAGGATAGGAAATTTAAAATATTGGCAAGAGAGAGATCAAAGCAAGGGGTCACAAGGGGTCATGTGGGCTAGGGTTGAAAAGGAGAGAAAGGCAAGATGAGGTTGATGGATAGGAAGAAAGTGGAAGGTCAAAGATTAGAGGGCTCCAAGAAGAGAGCGTGAATGAGAACGGAAATGACTGGAGGTTCATGTGGTTGGGAAGTGAGGTGTTAAAATTTTACATTTCTGCTTCGGGAAACAGCAGGGCCATAATGGTGGATGGCTGACATTGGGTGAGGAAATGGTCCCTGGAGACTGGGAAGCAGAGGGTGTGAGAGATCAGCATGCTGATGCCTGGTTGGGATCATGGAAGGACGTGGAGAGGGAGGTTCAAGTGTTTATGAGTGAGGTGACAGCAGACTGGCTGAGGATGCACATTCTGCAGAGATGTCTGCTTAAACCATAGCCCTCTGGGAACTGTGTCCCTCCTTCAGTACAGGCAATTTCCAATGAGTAGCTAAAGTGTCACCTTCTCCCAGTTCTGTGTCCTGTTTTGGACTGCGCCTTGTCTTCCTCAACATGGATGGCTGTCACCATGATTATGGTTGGAGGCTGTGGTTCCCAGTCAATCAGGATCCTGCCGTTGACTATTTTGCTAGTGCTTTCCTAGGCCTGCAGCCTTTACACCCACCTTAATTGCTATCCACCAACCTGGTCAATATCCCCAAGAGGAAAATACTTTGTCCTACATGCATTCCCCATGCCCAAATGTTCAGGCACCCTTACTCCTTTCATGTCTGAACATTGCTTCCTGAAGGTTTCATGTGCAGAGACTCCTTCACACATAATCTAGAATAAAATGTAACCAATTTCTTCCCCAATGATAGATGTGATGTACTTAATACTCACTAACTGTTAAGGTATTTAATGGCTACAATCTATGATGAATGTGGAGATGCTTTAAAGGAATTTATGCCTATTAATTAGATACGTATCTTACATGTGCATTGGTGATTCTCGATACATTTTTAAAAAATGAACTTGTGAATTTGTGAGATATCAGATCTATCTATTCTACAGACAACTGTAGACCTCTAAATAACAAACCCATAGCTACAGAGAAGTGTCTGACACACAGGTTGGGAACTGCAGATTTAAGAGGTTTGCTCTTCACAACTCCAGAGAGATGTTTTAAATGAGGAAACTGATACCCAGGCATAATAAGAAAAAAAGATCGACCACAGCAGGGACTTAAGCATCAGGCAAGTGTGTATTCAAACCCAGTCCTTGCACCTACATGGCTTGAGAATTCTTCCTTTTCTTCTACCCGCTGAACCTTGAGCTCCACTGATGAAGTGAAGCTAACCTCTGTTGCTTTACTTCTGACTTCTTCTGTGCCCATATGCTCTTCCGGCACAGGTTCTGGCCTGGAGCATACAGAGGTGATTTGTCATTTTACAAAGCAAATACAGTTCGGGTGAGAAGAGAGCCAAGTGAAAAATAATCCCAAGGCCAGAAAGGTACAGTGGAAGTTTGGAGCAAAAGAGTAAAACACAAACCAACCCCCCCCCTCCCGCCAAAAAACATAAAAGCTCAGGATGATTTATTTCATAATTTAAAAATCAAAATCGCCTTCGGGCAGAAAGGCTTGTTTGCCCAGTTTTACCCTAGAGTGAGTCATAATAGCTAAGTTATATACCCTTGGAAAAACCAGGGTTTTTTCCAGTGGGAGCACTGAGATGTCATTAAGCTGAGCACTGTGTGTGGCAGTGCCCGAATCAAATGTCCTTTGAAATTGAGACCAGCCAAGAGAAAGCCCCAGGGCCAGTGCTGTGTTTCTCCAGAGCAGTCATGTCCCCCGTCTCATCCAGGAGGTGGCAGGGAAAGAATTGTCGGGAGGAAATGATCACTTTAGCCACAGGGATAGGGCAGAGCTAGGTGGGCAGCGGGACGTAGAGAAAGGAAAATATTAATCACAGGGACTACATTGAATTCCATCTGCAGTAAGGACACAGCCACCAATGAGTCCAGACCTGTATCAGTTATCTAGTGCCCCAGTATTTCAGCATAACAAATAACCCCCAAACTTCAGAGGCATGCAACAGTAAGTGTTGATTTTCAGTCACAAGACTGTGAGCCAGGCTTGGCTAATCTCGGCTGGTCTTGCTGTTGTGTCTGTGGTCATCTAGTGAGTCATTTGGGGAATAGCTGGTCTAGAATCCTTTCACTCACATGTCTGGCATCTGCCAGGCTATCAATGAAGCAATGGAGGTTTGTGGCCACTGTGTCCACTATCACCCAGGAGGCTAGCTTGGGCTTGTTCACATACATGGTGGTGGCAAAGTTCCAAGACAGAATGGAAGCACAAAAGGCTAAGTCACAATGTCAACCCAGATTCAAGAGATGAGAAAGCAGATTCTAACAAACACTTGATCAAAGGAGATGCAAAGGCCATAGATACAGAGAGAGGTGGAGAATTGAGGACCTTTCAGTAACCAATTTTCTACAAGAACGGTGCTGCTCGTGATGTTGCAGAAGAGAGCTTAGACTTCATCTATGAAGCCACAGAGCATGGCGTGAAAATTGGCTGGTTAGAAGATGATGGATTTCGTCTCATAATATAGGGTCAAAATAGTCCAAGCTCTCCAACAATAAAATGGACTGTCTTAGGAGATGATACTTTTACATGATTATAACTACTAATGTTGAGTGTTTATTATAGGCATCAGACAATGTTCTGGTGGCTCACAGGAATTAATCAGGGCGATAACACCATGAGCAGGGTCACTGTGAACTGTTATGCAGGCATGTTCTGCAGAAAGGGTCCACTTGGCTGAGAGGCATGCTTCTTGGCAAATCATGAGTCCAGGTGTGGAGCTGTGTCCACTTGGAGGAAGGAAAACCTCTGGCTAATGCATATCCAGGTGATGTATTAACTGGCAGCAGCCCAGCCTGCTTATGAGGTTGGTAATACCGTATTCTGACTTTCATTTTAGAGTAAACAACATGAGACCTAAGAGAGTTTAGGTAAATCGCTTGGAAATATTCAGGTTTTGAGCATAAGAGCGATGTGAACTCAGGCAGTCTGCCTTCAGCTCTGACCATAAAACTATTCTGCCTGGCTTGATCCTTACAACAACCTACTAGAAAGGGAAGTCATTTCTATTTCACAGATGGGAGATTTAAGGCTCCAAAAATCAAGGAACTTGTTAAAAAATTAAGAGATTCAGGTATTGAATGGTGGTAGGATTTTTTCCCATATCTGTCTAATTCCAAAGCCTATTTGCTTTTAACTGTAAACTGTCCCTTCTCCATCAGTGGTCTAATCACTTAATCACTGAAAGCATGCAAGAAGAGGCTATATGTCAGGATTGCTAGGAGGGATTAATGCATCAGCTGAGAACTGTAATTTAGTGTCTTTTTACCTTGAAAATTCTATAAATAGGACTGACCACGAAAGCTTTCTGGGGTGCTCCATCCTTGCTCCACTCAATTCCTCGTGTTCAGAAATAAGATCAAAACAAGAAGTTCCCTTCCATGGAAACAAGTATCCAAAGCTGAGAAAGGCATGGAGAGGCGGACAGGACATTTATTTTACCATTTATTACTTACCTGCTCTGGGCTAGGGGTCCTCAGAGTCTCACTGGGTTCCTATTAATTGCCTATGGCATACAATGGGCTCTGGAAAACACCCTTCCTTCTGGGAAATCGTCTCAAACCTGCAAACACTATTTTGCTGACCTCCCAATGGGATTATATAGAAAATAATTTAAAACAAAATGTCTAACTGTGTGTGTCAGACTCACCAATGTAGCCCTGGAAGGTTTATGAGGACAGAGGGGCAAGAGGCTGGGTTACGAAGACCAGAATATCCTGGAGGCATCCACACACCCTGGTTTCCTTTCCTGCCTCTATTACTCTCTGGTTCTGATTCCAACTCTCCTTAACTCTGATGTAGAGCCTGGGATTCCTTTGGAATCAAGCACACCTACCCACTCTAATGGGATGTGCTTCTTTAACCCTCCAGATTTCAAATGCACTGTCACTACCAGAAAAATCCTGCCTCTGCCCCCAAAATTGTGTCCCAACACAGCTTGGCAGTCAATGCAGTACAATGCAGGCTGGTCAACCAATGGTACCATTCATCCCAGAAGGACACTGAGTTTGAGACCCAGCTCTACGATTGATTAGGAGCATGACCTTGGGCAAGTTGCCTGAAACTAACCCTAGTTTCCTCATCAGTAACAAAGAAAAATATTATCTCCTGGGGTTATATTAAGAATTCAATGACAAACATCAAAGACTACAAAATTTCGGTCAGACAGAAGAAATGCATTTTTGAGATCAATTGCACAGCATGATGACTGCAGCCCCATAGTCTGACCGCCTCTCACCACCTCCACAGCCCCAAGTTAACCTAGTCAATGTTGTCTCTCACCTGGAGCATACAACAGCCTCTTCCCTGTTCTCTGCCCCCACCTGTGGTGGAATTTGAGAGTGACGCTCTCCCCTTGTAAGGAAGAGCATGTCTGTGTTCCCCGTTTCACCCAGAGTCAAAGCCACAGCCTGGAGGTGGCCTGCAGGGGCTCACAGGCTGTGCCCGTCCCCATTTTGTCTTAATCTCCTCTCTTACGTTCTCCTTCACTCACTCCGCTCCAGCCACAGGGGCCTCCTTGCTGTGTCTCAAAACACACCAGGCACACTCCATCCAGGCTCCTTTGTGAGAGCTATTCCTTCTGCTTCACTTTCCCCAGATATCACGGTGGGTCATTCTGCCCCTTTCACATTTTCCTTCTTATGCCATCAGCTACAGGATGTCGTCCTACCACCCTATTCACAATTGCAACCCTCTCTCTCACTCCCAGCACTCCAATTTCTCCAACCCTGTTCTTTTATTTTCATTATCATTCATCACATTCAAGCATATTATCTAACTTATTTATTATGTCTATTGTTTACTGTCCCTGTCTCCCCCTGTTAGGATATAAGCTGCTGTAGGACAGGGCTTTTTATCCTGTTCCCTGATGGATCCCAAGTGCCTGATCCAGTGCCTCGCACAGAGTAAGCACACCACAAATATATGTTGAAGGAATGAACAGATTAATAGTAGCCATTAGCATGATCATGTAAGAGCCTCTTAAGACCAAGAATCATGTCTTTTTCCTGTCTATATGCCCAAGCCTTACTATAGGGCCTGGCCCTGCTGAGATGCTCAGCAAAGGTTTACGGAATGAATGAAACCAGGAAGCCTCCCTTTGTGGAGACAGGGAGAGGCTGAGCACTAAGCTCATATTGGCTTGCTTGAAGGACAACCCTGCATGTCACATCCAGAGAGCAAAATTGCCTCTGACATGTAATTTAAAACCTGAGATGCCTGGATATAAAGTCTTACTCAAGTAAATGGGATCAAACATCAGGGCATTTCCACTCTACCAAATAGATACTCTGGATTTAATATGATCTCTCCTTCCTTCTCAGGTCTCTTAGGCTGCCCTCACCCCTGGGGGAAGGGGGGAGATGAATTTCGCAGAGCTGGCCTCAGGAATTGGATGGCCTTGCTTCAGGTAATCCCAAGTCCCATCTGAGTCTCAATTAATTGCTGATCAGTGAGAGGCCATCGCCTCCTTAATTTCCATTCTGAGCCTCCTCCATCTATCCCAGACCTGGATAGAACCTACAACCTTCTTATGATACTCAATTCTGCAGAATGTGGATTTTATCATAGGTTACATGGCAACCAGAATCCTCAGATCAGTTTATCACAGTTAATTGTGTACATGGAGAAGTGGGAAGAATAATGGCTTCAGTTTTAATCCCCAATCCTCTAACTACTCACTGTGTGAGTAATTAGCAAGATTTTTTAACCTCTGCAAGACTCAGTTTTCCCATCTGTAAAATGTGCATAATAAAACTTGCCATTTATTTTGTTGTAGAATCTATATGAAATAAATGCTCTTGCCCTACCAGAACCGGAGTTCTCTAGGACAGAGATTTGTTTGCCATTCTTTCACTCATTCATTCACTGAGCACTATGTTTATTGAGACCCATACGAGGTCTCAAAAGGATAATTATTAAGGTACAGTCCCTGCTGTACAGGAGTCGAGACCTGTCTAATAAATCATTACTACCTAGTGTGATCAATGTTAAAATGAAACTGTGAGCAAACAGCATGAGAACTCACAGGAGGGAGTAATTAGCAATGAGGAAGGCATCAGACAGAATATGATATGTAAACAATTTTGGATAGCAGTTTTCCAGGCAGACAAGAGGGTCAGGAGGAAGGATATTCAAGGCTGAGAGAACAGCATGAATGAAGCCACGGTGCCCTATGTTACTCACCATTGAAATTGTGACTCCAGCCTCCACATTAAAATGCAGCACATGGAGGTTCTAAGTAAATATATGTTCAATAGACAAATCTTTACTAAGGACATCACATAGTCATCATGGACTGTTCCTGCCACTTACAAAGCCCAGTTTTCATTCACACCCAACTTGTTAGTAGTGGGACGGGGTTGGGGGGGGGGATTTGCACTCAAATTTCCTATCACTGATTTATTGTATTTATGAAATCACTGATAAGACTTAAGAGGATAGTAAGTGGATACTGAGAGACTGCATGTACAGAGGAACTGAGCTGTCTGCCCTCTTCTCTAATTAGCTTCATTGGGAAGATAGTGTTTTGTTTTGTTTTTTTTTATCCACACACTTGGCCTCAAAACTCTTCCAGTTTAATGCTGATAAGCCTAACCTGGGAAAGTAGATCTTATGACTCAAAGGCAAATAATGAACAGAAGTGTGATCTAGCTTCTAAGGGAAGGAGATGGGAAGTGACACGTCCTGAGCATTTAAACATCCCGAAGACCTCCAACATAAATTCTCATAGCCCCATTTTATAGAGGGAGAAATTGAGGTTTGGAGGATTAGCATTTCTTGCTAGTAAGTGGCAGAGCTGGAACTCCAAGTTGGGATGTAAAAAGAGCAGGTCTACTTTTCTTGTGTTTATGGACTGAATGTTTGTGGTCCCAAAAATTTATGTTGAAGATGTGACTTCACTGTGAGGCTGCCAAGAGGTGTGGCCTTTGGGAGTAGGGTCAGATGAGGCCGTGAGGGTGGAAGCTGTATGATAGGATTAGTGCTTAAGAAGAGGAAAAGGCTAGAGCTGTGTGTTTCTCCACCACACGAGGACACAGCAAGAAGGGGCCCATCTGCAAGCTGGGAAGAGAGCCCTCACCAGGAACCAAATGGGCTGGCACCTTGATCTTGGACTTCCCAGTCTCTGGAACTGGGAGAAATAAATAGCTGTTGTTGAAGCCACACAGTTTATGGTATTTTGTTACAGCAGCTTCAGCCAACTGACACTTGTCCTCGCAGAACATATATGCCTGCAGCCCCTGACCAAAAGCACCTATCTCACCTTGTTCCTATACCAATCGCTCCTCAGTTTTCCTGGAAATAATAGAATATTTGGTTTTTTGTCTATTTCTTGTGCTTTCTCAGTCTTGGTAACTGAACTACTTCAATCTTTTTGACTCCCAGGTAGTTCCAGGGAAGGTGACTAGTCTATAAAATGTCTGTGCATGTCAGAAATGAAGACATCAACCTCTTCTAGGAAGCCAAGAAATGACCTGGCCAGGGATGAAGATCATCAGGGCCAGATCTGAACAGGCAGTGGTCACAGGAGTTACAAGGGGATACTAACCAGAAACACCAAGGACAACTAAAAGCAAAGCTGAAAATGTATGGAGAAAGTAGCCATGCAAAACAACCTTCTGGCCATCCTTGTTTCTGTATGTGTGTGTGTGAGAGAGAGAGAGAGAGAGAGAAGATGAGAAACAGGAGATGGAGAGAAAGAGTAACATACAATGGGATGAAATAGATTATAGAGAGAAACTTGAAGAGGGAGAGTATACAGGAAATTAGTGTTTCCAGGAGAAACCTCAAAGGGTTCTTTCTTCTGTGGACACTTTTAATACCCTCATATGCCACATCCATTTATTCCATTCAGAGTCTCTAAAGTATCTTTAATTTTGATTAACTGAACTGTTTCCTTTACTACCTATCAGGAAATTATTCAAACCTAAGTTAGAGACTTAAATGTGTTCTATTGTATAAGGCATGACTTTTTTTAAAATAACCAATCAAGAATCACTAAATACAATAATAGTCTCAGTAACACAGTTTCCAAGGTCAACTAAGTCATCTCTGGTATTTAAAATGTTTTTATGCACATAAACTAAATACTAGGTTGGTGATAAATGATGTGATATGTGGCTTGCCAGTGTTGGGGTTTGTGAATGACAAATTTATTTATTATTTTCTAGAGGCTCTCTGTCAAAACTCTTTCTACTGCTCAGTCATCTTCCTGGGAAAAAATATCAGATGGCGGGATCGAGAGGGAGCGATGTTGCCTGGACAGTGTGGGAACTAAATGGCACAGCATGGGATTAAAGAGGGATATTTGGTAAGTTCTGAACTTGTGTCCCAAAATCAGTTTCCCCCAGACCGTACAATCAGGCAGTGCAGGCCTCAGAAGGATCAAAGTAAATCAGCCATGCCTAGAATATACTGAAACCATGTCTGCAAGTTCTGAAGATCATGAAACACACAGAAAGTTTGTTGAAGCATGGAAAAGAAAATAAGACGTGATTATTCTGTTGTTTTCCAAATTGGGCAAACCACGTGTAGCAAGCTTGGCATTTGTCTTGAATCACTACGTTTCAAGGACTACAGCCAGCCAGGAGTACAGTCAGAAGTAGGTACACAGATCTCAAAACAATGTTATAAGAAAGCTTGAAGGAATGGAGAACATTTAGCCCAGGAGAGCATCCACGGGACATGACTATTGTTTTCAGAGAATGGAAGGCTCTTGATGTAGGGGCAGGGAATCACAATTGTTTTATATGGCCTCAAGGAGCACTGGAGCCATGCATGTGAATTGCATTTTAGCTTAGAATTTAAACTTCAGAAACCATTCTAATAATTAATAGAGCTTTTAAACATAGAATAGGCAGACTCAGTAGGAAGTCAGCGATCTACAACTAAAGGTCTTCAGCATGTGCTCTATCAGGTGATAAATTCAAAAGTTAGTCTGGATTACCTTTAAAGGCAAAAATTCTGTGATTCTATGAAAGGGGGGAAAAAGTCACTATATTAGTTGGAGTAAGGGCTCCATAACAGAGGCTCAACCATTCAACCACGTAAAGGGCCAGGAAATTGATGACTCTTTCCCAGAACAGTGCAAGGCAGGTAGGTGGCCTCTGCTTCATAAAAGCATCATGGGAACCAGGCTGGGGTGGGAGAGGTGGGTGGCTCTACCTCAACATGATGCTTCTGAGGCAAACCCAGTTGTCAACCATATCCAATCAGTGGGAGGAAACAGGCAAAGTCCAGGACTGGATACTGCTTATTAACCATGACATACAGAAGTCCTGTTCCACTGATGTATCTGGTCACCTGATTACATTTCACTGCAAGGGATGCTAGGAAGCATAGTTTGAGCCAAGCAGCCAGGAAGAGAAAAAATGAATTGAGAAACCCATGGCAGACTTGTGGACATCCCAATGACCAGGGATCACTGATCATTACACATTGCATATAGGTATCCAAATACCACATATACCCAGAAAATATGTACAACTATTATATATCAATAAAAACATTTTTTAAACAGCACACTTGGCCACAATCATCTATCAATTAAATTATCTGTCAGTTGTTTATACATCTGTTACTATATTAATATCAATGTGTTATATTAATATTAATAAATCACTACAGTTAAAAGCACTGCTTTAAAGCCATTCTACCTGGTTATGACACCTACCTCCACCATTTAGTAACTGACCATGAGCAAGTTAACCTCCGTATGCTTCCATTTCTGTATCTGTTACATGGTGGTAACAGATTTGTCCTGGATAATAAAATATTATTAGATAAGTAGCTTTATAATATTACTTATCTAATAATATTTCTAATAATAATATTTTTATGACGTTCAAATGAAGTAATGCAACTAATGAGCTTAGAACAGTGCCTGGAATACAGGAGGAGCTCAGTAAGTATTATGATTTATTACTACGTGAGTATAGAAAGAAGTACTTTCTTCAGGGTATACCTGCAGATACAGAATTCCCGTTGACCTACGTGATCAGAAGGTGAGGTATTTTCATAGTAAGTAACTGAAAGGGATGATTTAGGCCTTTCTCCCCCTCAAAATGGCCCCACTCATATCCTCTGGCCCTCATTTACCAGCTAAACAGAGACACTTGCTTTATCACATTTCTCTTCCATCCACCTTCCCAAGTGCTTTGGAAGAAAGGCAGACTAGAAAAACTGCAAGGTGCCATCCCTGACTGTTCTATCATGTAATTAGGATCTAAGCAAATAAACGTATCCCATTTGTTGGATGGGCTCCAAAAAGCCCTTGGAAGAAGGATGAAAACATCATCACAAACACTGATGACAACAAACACTGAACCACAAATAAATCAAAATATCATCCCTGCCTCGGCGCCAGCTTGCATTAGTAAATGGGTAATCGGGGTTTTCAAATGGAAGCATACTTTTGCCATCTCATTTGGATTGTCATGATGAATTCGGCATGACACCCGAGGCTGCTTTACAGGAGACCTGAGAAGGCCTCCTCTGATTAATGGGGCTTATGATCCCCTCTGAGAGGTTAAGTTTGCTTGAAAATTCAACCCATTAATTAGCAAGAGCCCTGGATGCCTGGGTTGGTATAGGTCCTATGGGGAGTTGTAGAGTTGGTCATGTGGGAAGATTCGTGCCGCTGGAAGCTCGGATACCTTTGGCAGGGGAGAGGGTTAAGAATGGGAACTAACAGTGAGGGAGGCAACATCTAATTATTCTGAGCACCTCCCTGTGCTAAGCACTTTAAATGGAACTGCATTTAATCCTCACAACCCCACAAAGACAGTATTTTTACTCCTATTTTATGGATAAGGACACTTAGGTCCAGCAAGTCTAAGTGATTTGCCCAAGCACGTAGCTAGTCAGGGGTAGAACCAAAAATCAGATTCATCCCTGCATTTCTCCTAATCCTGGGGGTTGTTTTTAATTGCTTTTTCATACTACTCATGTAAAACTGGGGCCAAGTCCTGAAAAAGTTCACGATCGATGAAGTAACCCTGAAATGCTGAGAGCAGGTAGCAGTTACATGAGTGGCACAGCTTGTAAGAGTCACACAGGCTGTAAGAAGAAATACTGCCTGCAAGGTCACACAGCTTGTCAGTGACAAAGGCAGGACTGTCACCAAAATGTATGAGATGTCAAAGCATGTGCCTGATGGTTTATTACAGAGGTAAGGCTCTGGCTGAGCCTTGAGGGAAGTGCAGTGTTTGGAATGGAGGAAAAGAGGAAGTGAGAGAGGTGGATGGGTGGGCGACCAAAACAATCACAGACTGAGTGAGAGTTTCTTTTCCTTATTTGGCCACCAACCCTCATTTCTTCGTCCTTCAATTACCTTTCACTAGCTGTATTTCTCCTGCACTTGGCTCCTATGCTTTTGCCTAGGCTAATGCTTCCTCCTGGAATGCCTACCCAACTCAATCCCACCCAGTTGTCAAGGTCAGCCTAGCGTCTACTATCTGCTTGGAACCTTTGTATTGTTCACCCATTCATTGAACAAGTATCCGTTTAGTCCCTAGAATGTGCCAGATCCCCTTCCAGGTGCTGGGAATTCAGCATAAAATGATATTAAATTCCTGCCCTGATGGAGCTCACATTCTAGTTGGAAGAAACAAAAAATAAACACATATACAAATAAACATCCATCACATGTCAAATAGTGAAATGTGCTAGAAAGAATAAGCCGTGTATGGCGACAAAGCATAACAGAGATTGAACAGAACTCCTGTAGACAGAGAGGTGAAAGGAGACTTCTCTGATGAGAGGGTTGACATTTGCATAGAGACATGAATGAAACAAAGGAGGGACACACAGAGACACTAGGGATGCAAATCCTGCTAGGTGTGCTCAAGAAACAACAGGGAAGGGGCACACCTGGGGCAAGGTGAGCAGGGGGAAGAGTGGGCAGAGACAGTGGCAGAGGGAGCAGGAGCCTCACTATCCCTGATCAGAATATACCACTCTCTGCCCTCCACATTCTCGCCATGACCCCCAGGACATTTGTTTTTACATCTCCCATTCTGCCTCAAGTCGTACCCTGGTCAATTGTGAACATATCAGTCCTCCAATGGACTGTAGCCCAGTGAAGCTGAGGGCCTTGTTCTCATCAGCATTGTAGCCCTTGCATCCAGCACTGAATACCCTCGTAGCTCAGACTAGCAACAGTCAATGCAGGAAAAAGCACAGCACACGCCAGTGGGGATGGGGAGGAAGACGTCTAGGAAGGAGCAGAGCATGGAGTCAGCCCGCTTGGCATCCTGTAGTCTAATACACCTTTATCTGCAGGAGCTCAACAACTTAGGCCAGTGGGTCTCATCCCTTGCATGTGTGATACTCAGAGCCAGTGGGTATGCCATGCCTATATGGCAGTCATCAGCAAAGATACCAGGGGCAAGGCCAGGTCACCAGGGGACTGTTAAGAGGTAGTAAAATAGTTGGGAGGCTGAGAGTCAGGACAGAGCTCTAGTAGCTAGTGTAGCTGAGAAGTGATGTGTTGAATAGGAAATGGAAGCAGGTAGCCTGTCTATGAGACTGGGCAAGCACAGCCAGTTGAAGGGAAGGCTATGACTCGATGCTCAGACAGGTGCACTGGCTAGCCCTCTCACCCCACACACATCCTGTCCTAGACCTGTAGCTGCTGCAAGGATGGAGACGCCAGTCTTTCGTAACTGAATCAGTGTCTGGGAGGAGTGCCCACCCAGCAGCCAGAGACCGAGGTGCATTTGCTACACAGAACCATTCAGATAATGCTAACTCGCTGTTCTTCTATCAGCCTGAAGCTTTGCATACACAGTCTCTTCCCTGGCCTTCTCCGTGAGCTCCTTGGAGCTCTTCCCATGACAATCTAGGGGATAGTGAGGAGCTACACGTCAGATCCAATAGGTCTTTCATTAGAGCCAATTCTGAGTCTGAAAAGCAAAACGCATGACACCCCCTGGGCCCACCCCTGCTCATCATCAATCAACTCTTAATTAGCTCCCTTGGCCTTCCTTTTCTCCTCCCGGTTTGCTGCTGAGTCTCTGGTGAAGCCCCTAGAGTAGCTGAATGTGAATGTAGACCCTGCCAGGTGGCAGGTGATTCTCCTTTCTGCCCTCCTGGCAGCAAACACTCCAGAACCATATGGAGCAACTTGGTACATCAAAGGGCAGAACTCAGAAAAATAGGTCCCTTAGGACCTCCAAGTAGAATAGTCTCATTTTACAGATGAAAATCCTGAGATCCAGAGAGAGAGATTTCTTTCAGTGGAAATTTGCTGGATTTGAGCCTTTGAAGATATTGCGTACCTCTCTGCTTACTTCCTGGTTTCCAGATATATTTTAATCTCTTTTTATTTCTTCATCTTTGGTGACTTTGTATTAAATAAGAGCATTCTTGCTCAATATCACTAATCACCAAGGAAATGTAAATTAAAACCAGAGTGAGATATCACCTCACATCTCTTAGATTGACTATTATCCAAAAACTAAAAGAGAACAAGTGTTGATGAGGATGTGGAGAAAATGGAATTCTTGCACACTGGTGGTGGGAATGCAAATTAATATAATCATTATGAGAAACAATATGGAGGTTCCTGAAAAAACTAAAAATAGAACTGCCATATGATCCAGCAATCCCATTCCTGGATGTATATCCAAAGGAAATGAAATCAGTATGTCAAAGAGATGTTTGCACTCCCGTGTTCATTGCAGCATTATTCACAATAGTCACGATGTAGACTCAACCTAAGTGTCCATCAACAGATAAATGGATACAGAAAATGTGATCTATATACACAATGGAATATAATTCAGCCTTAAAAAGAAGGAAATCCTGTTATTTGTGAACACGGGTAAATCTGAAGGAGATTACCTTAAGAGAAATAAGCCAGACACAGAAAGACAAATGTTGAATGATCTTACATACGTGTGGAATCTAAAAAAACTGAACTCACAGCAGCAGAGAGTAGAATGATGGTTACTGGGGCTGAGGGTGGGGAGACCGGGGAGACATTGGTCAAAAAACACAAAATTTCAATTATGTAGGAGGAATAAGTTCAAGAGATCTCTTCAATAACATGGCGACTATAGTTAACAACAATGTATTGTAACTGAAATAAAAAAATTGCTAGGAGATCAAATTTTAAATGGTCTCCCTCAAAAAAAAATCGTGTGTATGAGGTAATGCATATGTTAAATAGCTCAATTTAGTTATTCCACAATGTATACATGTTTCAAAACATCATGTTGTACTCCATAAATACATACTTTTTTAAATTTGTCAATTTTTTAAGGAGGAAAAAGAAAAATAAATAAATGTGTGTAGCATATCAAAGTATTCCCATTCCCTAATACCATCAGGTCAGAGCTAGGGTATCAAACCAGATCTGCATAAACAGTTCAATGTAGGCATGTCTTCCCATAAGCCAGGAAGAAGGAATATTGATGAAAAGGAGATGTTTGAGGGAAAATATAGACACACATAGGGGGTCATTCAGGAATACAAACATGAGAGTGCAAATATCTCTTCGACATACTGATTTCATTTCCTTTGGATATACATCCAGGAATGGGATTGCTGGATCATATGGCAGTTCTATTTTTGGTTTTTTCAGGAACCTCCATATTGTTTCTCATAATGATTATATTAATTTGCCTTCCCACCACCAGTGTGCAAGAATTCCATTTTCTCCACATCCTCATCAACACTTGTTCTCTTTTAGCTTTTGGATAATAGCCAATCTAAGAGATGTGAGGTGATATCTCACTGTGGGTTTAATTCGCATATCCCTGGTTTCTATTCCCCCAAAGAGGAATGAGAATCCCATGTATCTGTTTGATTAGATACATTATAATTCCCACCTTACAGATGAAGAAAACAATCCCAGAAGCTAAGCAATTTGCCAAGGATTGCAAGCAAGATAATGTAATAACAGGATAATAATGACCGTTTACAGAGTGTCTCCTAAATGCAAGACACTCTATGAGACATTTTGTAGTTACTGTATCATTTGACCTTCATAATCATTCCTAGTAATTGACAAAGTCAAGATTTGGAATCAAGTCTCTCTATTTCAAATCTTATGCTCTTCTCCCAATATCATATTGACTCTCCAGAGGTTACCCTTCCTGACTAAGTAGGAGAATCAGACTCCAGTAACCTAAGGATTTTTTTCTATTTTAGGTAAGGATCAAACCACCACTCTGGGGTTCACTCATAAATGAATGTATTCTGCATTCTGCAGAATACAAAAGTTTATTCCACACTCAGAGTGTGGCCAACTCTGTGCTAAGCACTTAATGTGCATTATCTCACTGAATGACCAATAAATGGGTATGGCCATTCCCCTGTTTTTACAGATGAGGACACTGAGACTCAAAGAGATTAAATTCTTTGTCCAAGGTTTCCCAGACAGTATAGCTAAGAATCAGTTCAGAGGGGGCGCCCAAGATGGCCAAAAAGGAACAACTCCAGCCTCCAGCTCCCAGCGTGAGCGACATAGAAGACAGGTCATTTCTGCATTTTCAACTGAGGTACGGGGTTCATCTCACTGGGGCGTGTCGGACAGTTGGTGCTGGTCAGTGGGTGCAGCCCAAATATCGAGAGCTGAAGCAGGGCGAGGCGTCGCCTCACCTGGGAAGCGCAAGGGGGAAGGGAATTCCTTTTCCTAGCCAAGGGAAACTGAGACACATAACACCTGGAAAATTGGGTAACTCCCACCCTAATACTGCACTTTACCAAGGGTCTTAGCAAACGGCACACCAGGAAATTATATCCCATGCCTGGCCTGGAGGGTCCCACACCCACAGAGCCTCCCTCATTGCTAGCACAGCAGTCTGAGATCTAACTGCAAGGCGGCAGCGAGGATGGGGGAGGGGCATACACCATTGCTGAGGCTTAAGTAAGTAAACAAAGCCTCCAGGAAACTTGAACTGGGTGGAGCCCACAGCAGCTCAAGGAGGCCTGCCTGCCTCTGTAGACTCCACCTCTGGGGACAGGGCATAGCTAAACAAAAAGCAGCAGAAACCTCTGCAGATGTAAACATCCCTGTCTGACAGCTTTGAAGAGAGCAGTGGTTCTCCCAGCACAGAGGTTGAGATCTGAGAACAGACAGACTGCCTGCTCAAGTGGGTCCCTGACCCCTGAGTAGTCTAACTGGGAGACATCCCCCACTAGGTGCAGACCAACACCTCATACAGCTGGGTACACCTCTGAGTGTTCTACCAGAGGTACAAGGAGGAGCTGGTACCATTCCTTCTGAAACTATTCCAATCAATAGAAAAAGAGGGAATCCTCCCTACCTCATTTTATGAGGCCAACGTCATCCTGATACCAAAGCCTGGCAGAGACACAACAAAAAAAAGGAATTTTAGACCAATATCCCTGATGAACATCGATGCAAAAATCCTCAATAAAATACTGGCAAATGGAATCCAACACCACATCAAAAAGCTTATCCACCATGATCAAGTGGGCTTCATCCCTGGGATGCAAGGCTGGTTCAACATACGCAAATCAATAAATGCATTCCAGCATATAAACAGAACCAAAGACAAAAACCACATGATTAACCCAATAGATGCAGAAAAGGCCTTTGACAAAATTCAACAGCCCTTCATGCTAAAAACGCTCAATAAATTCGGTATTGATGGAACATATCTCAAAATAATAAGAGCTATTTATGACAAACCCACAGCCAATATCATACTGAATGGGCAAAAATGGGAAGCATTCCCTTTGAAAACTGGCACAAGACAGGGATGCCCTCTCTCACCACTACTATTCAACATAGTGTTGAAAGTTCTGACTAGGGCAGTCAGGCAAGAGAAAGAAAGAAAGAAAGGAAAAGAGATCAAATTGTCCCTGTTTGCAGATGACATGATTGTATATTTAGAAAACCCCATTGTCTCAGCCCAAAATCTCCTTAAGCTGATAAGCAACTTCAGCAGAGTCTCAGGATACAAAATCAATGTGCAAAAATCACAAGCATTCTTATACACCAATAACAGACAGAGAGCCAAATCATGAATGAACTCCCATTCACAGTTGCTTCAAAGAGAATAAAATACCTAGGAATCCAACATACAAGGGATGTGAAAGACCTCTTCAAGGAGAACTACAAACCACTGCTCAGTGAAACAAAAGAGGACAAACAAATGGAAGAACATTCCATGCTCACGGATAGAAAGAATCAATATTGTGAAAATGGCCATACTGCCCAAGGTAATTTATAGATTCAATGTCATCCCCATTAAGCTACCAATGACTTTCTTCATAGAACTGGAAAAAAACTGCTTTAAAGTTCATATGGAACCAAAAAAGAGCCTGCATTGCCAAGACAATCCTAAGCCAAAAGAACAAAGCTGGAGGCATCACGCTACCTGACTTCAAACTATACTACAAGGCTACAGTAACCAAAACAGCATGGTACTGGGACCAAAACAGACATATGGACCAATGGAACAGAACAGAGCCCTCAGAAATAATATCACACATCTACAGCCATCTGATCTTTGACAAACCTGACAAAAACAAGAAATGGGGAAAGGATTCCCTATTTAATAAATGGTGCTGGGAAAATTGGCTAGCCATAAGTAGAAAGCTGAAACTGGATCCTTTCCATACTCCTTATATGAAAATTAATTCAAGATGGATTAGAGACTTAAATGTTTGACCTAAAACCATAAAAACCCTAGAAGAAAACCTAGGCAATACCATTCAGGACATAGGCATGGGCAAGAACTTCATGTCTAAAACACCAAAAGCAATGACAACAAAAGCCAGAATTGACAAATGGGATCTAATTAAACGAAAGAGCTTCTGCACAGCAAAAGAAACTACCATCAGAGTGAACAGGCAACCTGCAGAATGGGAGAACATTTTTGCAATCTACTCATCTGACAAAGGGCTAATATCCAGAACCTACAAAGAACTCAAACAAATTTACAAGAAAAAAACAACCCCATCAAAAAGTGGGCAAAGGATATGAACACACACTTCTCAAAAGAAGACATTCATACAGCCAACAGACACATGAAAAAATGCTCATCATCATTGGCCATCAGAGAAATGCAAATCAAAACCACAATGAGATCCCATCTCACACCAGTTAGAATGGCAATCATTAAAAAGTCAGGAAACAACAGGTGCTGGAGAGGATTTGGAGAAACAGGAACACTTTTACACTGTTGGTGGGACTGTAAACTAGTTCAACCATTGTGGAAAACAGTGTGGCAATTCCTCAAGGATCTAGAACTAGAAATACCATTTGACCCAGCCATCCCATTACTGGGTATATACCCAAAGGATTATAAGTTGTGCTGCTATAAAGACACATGCACCCGTATGTTTATTGCGGCATTATTCACAATAGCAAAGACTTGGAATCAACCCAAATGTCCATCAGTGACAGACTGGATTAAGAAAATGTGACACATATACACCATGGAATACTATGCAGCCATAAAAAAGGATGAGTTCATGTCCTTTGTAGGGACATGGATGCAGCTGGAAACCATCATGCTCAGCAAACTATCTCAAGAACAGAAAAACAAACACCACATGTTCTCACTCATAGGTGGGAATTGAACAATGAGATCACTTGGACACAGGAGGGGGAACATCACACATTGGGGCCTACTGTAGGGAGTGGGGAGGGGAGAGGGATAGCATTAGGAGATATACCTAATGTAAATGGCGAGTTAATGGGTGCAGCACACCAACATGGCACATGTATACATATGTAACCAACCTGCACGTCGTGCACATGAACTTGAAGTAAAATAAAACTTAAAAGTACAAAAAAAAAAAAAAAAAAAAAAGAATCAGTTCTGCCTGAATCCACTATGAATGATTGCATTGGAAAGGCAGGCTTATCATGCAAAGGTTCTCAAATTTTTGTGTTTTAAAACATTACAGACTCCAGAACTTCATCCCAGAGTTCTGATTTATCAGACCTGGGTTTAGAACCCAGGATCTGAAGTTGCAGTGAGCATCTCATGGAATTCTGATGCTAGTGGTCTTAGAAACATGTTTTGAGAAGTGCTGTGTACATGTGGTGCAGACAAGTCAGACCCAGCCAACAACTAAGGCTCTCTCTGGGGCAAACCAGGCCTTCCTATCCATCAGCAGGCAAAAGTTTGCAGAAGGAATCTGGAGACTGTTGTGAAGTCTCATGCCCCAAATGCCAACGTTGAGCAGTTTGTAGAAAGGGCTCCAAGGTGCAGTGGAGGAGCTAGCTTATTATTACAGGAAGCTGTTTCTTCTCAGTCTTTTATTCCCACTTGGTAGCATTATCACTAACCAGTTATACTGTCTGTACAACCTTGGGCAAGTCACTTAACCTTTTACAAAAAGATGCTGAGCTATAGGACCTCTGTGATTGAAATTTCTCTGATAGTCGTAGTCCAGACTTGCTCAAGTCACAATGCTTTCACTCCGTGATGTTAATACTTCTTCAGACCATTGACTAAGCATTCCTGTCTTAAACTTATTTATTTTATTTATGTATGTAACCAAATGAAATACTTCTCTTGACCTCTAAACTACAAACACTCTGCTTCTCCTTAAAGCATCTTTACTGGCTGAAATTCTAAGAAAAGAAAAAATGTATGTGGAAGTATTAATTATTGAGCCATTATTGATACACTGAGCAAGAATTATGCTTCTCTTTGGCATAGCCTCCCAGGTCTGAGGAAGGTTATCCTGTGGCTGGAAAAAAAAACTTATCTTCCTTGCTGAGTTTTACAAGACCAGGTTTCTGTTAGATGCTATATCCTCAAATTCTCATGACCAAGAAGAGCGTCAGCAACTGCATACTAAATGATTTCTTTGCAGGAAAGGAGAGTTAGGAATGAATGCATGACTGAATGAAGTGCTCAGAAACTTCTGGGGTGGAATTTTTGAAGAAAAGTTTCAAGGACATAAAAATGGTTAAAGTGGAGGAGATATTACTACAGTTGGCACAGAGATAAGACAAAACCCATGCCTGTTCCATAAAAACCCTGCACACAGTGAATATGCAATAATCATTGCTTATCGAATGAAGTCATCCCGCCCACTGAGAGTATAGACGTGGCAACCTTGATGTTTTAATTTTAATAGGTTTTCAACCCATGATGCCAAGGGAATTATAGATGGATTTCAGTCATTCTCACTGAATTAGGATTAAGACAAATAAAGCAAAATAAGACAAATGACCCAGGTTTCAAAGACTTACACTTGGATGGGGGTGTCTATCATGGAACAAGACTATTATAACATAATGTGATGCATGCTGCAGTAGAAGAAAGCGTGGAATGTCATGGGAGCAACAGGAGGGGCCCACTAACCAGGCTGAGTGGGATTCCAAGAGGACTTCCTGGAGGAGGGACAAGTTGGCTGAGTGTTGGGAAAGAGTGGAATAGAAGGAAAGAAAGAAGAGACTAGGGGAGTGATCCAGGTTCCGGATGTAGCATGTGGAAAAACTCCAACAATGGGAACTTGACTGTATAGGGCTAAGACACATGGAATGGCTCATTGTAGCTAAAGTATAGTTCTAGGGTGTGGTTAGAAAGAGATGGGGCTGGATAGGCAAAGAGTGATGGTCAGAGAATTGGGTTGTTGGTCTTGCATAACAGTTAGGGTAAGGGGGAACCACTAAAGATTTTTAGGAAAAGAATTGAATACATCTGATTTGTGTTTTTGAAAAATTCCTTTTGCCACTGTGTGGAAGATGATCTGGAGGGAAATTGGTTAGAGGTAATTGTAATAATCTAGCCAAGAAGTGAGGAAAGCCTTAACTAAGTAGAGACAGAAAGTACAGGATTTAAAGACATTCAGAAGAAGAATTTATGGGAGATGGTGACTAATTGCATTTGGAAAAGAAAGGAGAAGACGAAGTTAAGAATGATTGCTATGTTTTGTGCTTGGTTGACAGTTAAACGGGTGTTATCACTGAAATGAGGAACATGAAAAGGCAGAGACAGTTTGGATAGAAAGACAGAAGTTAATTTTTTGACATGTTGCATTTTAGATGCCCATAAAACTCACAGGTGCTGATTATTAATAAGCAGTTGATTTTATGAGTCTGAAGCTCAAGGGAGAGTTCTGTGTGAAAAGAACAGAGATCTGTGAGTCATCAGCCTGGAACGGTGGTTAGACATGGGGGCAGGGATGAAATAGCCTAGAGTGTGCTAGAGTAAGAAAAGTGAAGGGCTTAGAAGGTGATATGGCTTCGCTGTAACCTCACACAAATCTCACCTTGAGTTTTAATCCCTATAAACCCTAGGTGTTGAGGGAGGGGCCAGGTGGGAGGTGATGGGATTGTGGGAGCAGTTTCCCCCAGGCTGTTCTCATGACAGTGAGTTCTCATGAGAGCTGAGGGTTTTATAAGGCAGTTTCCCTGCTCTTACTCACTTTCTCTCACCTGCCACCATGTAAGACATGCCTCTTCCCTGCCCACCATAATCATAATCCTGAGAGTGAGGTACTGCTATAAAGATACCAAAAGCTGTGGAAGTGACTTTGGAACTGAGTAACAGGCAGAGGTTGAAACAGTTTGGAGGGGTCAGAAAAAGACAGAAAGATGTGGGAAAGTTTGGAGCTTCCTAGAAACTCGAATGGTTTTGACCAAAATACTGACAGTGATATGGACAATGAAGTCCAGGCTGAGGTGGTCTCAGATGGAGCTAAGGAACTTATTGGGAACTGGAACAAAAGTCACTCTTGCTAAGCTTTAGCAAAGAGGCTGGCAGCATTTTGTCCCTGCCCTAGAGATTTGTAGAATTTTGAACTTGAGAGAGATGATCTGAAATTGAAAATTATGTTTAAAAGGGGAGCAGAGCATAAAAGTCTGGAAAAGTTGCATCCTGATGATACAATAGAAAACCCCATTTATGGGGAGAAATTCAAGTCAGCTGCAGAAATTTGCATAAGGAGGAGCCAGATGTTAATCAACAAGACAATGGGGGAAATGTCCCAGGGGATTTCAGAGGTCTTCATGGCAGCCCCTCCCATCACAGGCCCAGGAGAAAAAAATGGTTTCATGGGCCAGAGCCTTGCTACTTTGTGCAGTCTCCAGATTTGGTGCCCTGCATCCCAGTGTGGCTAAAAGGGGCCAGCATACAGCTCAGGCCATTGCTTCTGAGGGTGCAAGCCACAAGCCTTGGTGACTTCCACGTGATGTTGGGCCTGTAGGTGCGTAGAAGTCAAGAATTGAGGTTTGGGAACCTCCACCTAGATTTCAGAGGATGTATGGAAATGCCTGGATGTACAGGTAGAGGTCTACTGCAGGGGTGGGGCCCTCATGGAGAACCTCTGCTAGGGCCATGTGAAAGGTAAATGTGGGGTTGGAGCCCCCACCCAGAGTCCCCACTGGGGCACTGCCTAATGGAGCTTTGAGAAGAGGTCTGCCGTCCTTCATATCCCAGAATGGTAGATCCACCAACAAAACCACAAGGAGATGACATCTCACACCAGTCAGAATAGCTATTACTAAAATGTCCAAAAATAACAGATGCTGGTGAGGTTGTGGAGAAAAAAGAATGCTTATATACTGGTGGTGGGAGTGTAAACTAGTTCAACTATTATGAAAGACAGTGTGGCAATTTCTCAAAGACCTACAAAAAGAAATACTATTCCACCCAGCAATCCCATTACTGGATATATATCCACAGAAATATAAATCATTCTATCATGAAGACACATGCACACATATGTTCACTGCAACACTATTCATAATAGCCAAGACGTAGAATCAACCTAAATGCCCATCAGTGATAGACCAGATAAAGAAAATGTGGCACATATACACCATGGAATACTATGCAGCCTTAAAAAAGAATGAGCTCATGTCCTTTTCAGGAACATGAATGGAGCTGGAAGCCATTATCCTTAGCAAACTAACACAGGAACAGACAACCAAATACTTTATGTTATCACTTACAAGTAGGAGCTAGATGATGAGACCACATGGACATATACAGGAGAAGAACACACACTGGGGCTTATCAGAGGATGGAGGGTGGGAGAAGGGAGAGAATCCGGGAAAATAACGAATGAATACTAGGCTTAATACCTCAGTGATGAAATAATCTGTACAACAAACCCCCATGACACAAGTTTACCTATGTAACAAACTGTACATATACCCCTGAACTTAAAAGTTAGAAAATAATAAAAAGGCAACTTAAAATAAAAGTGTGTTAACAGTCATAGCTCTGAGATCATAATTTCCCAAAGACTAGAGACAACACAAATGTCCTTCAACTGGTGAGTAGATAAGCAAACTATAGTATATCCATATAAGGGAATACGACACGGCCATAAAATACATGCAGTAACATGAATGAATCTCAAATGCATCACACTAAGAGAAAGAAGCCAGCATTAAAAAGAAGTGACATACTATCTGATTCCATCGGTATGACATCCTCAAAAAGGCAAAACCACAGGGGCAGAACACAGATCAGTGGTTGCCAGAGTCCAGGAGAAGTAAATGTTACCTACAAAGAGGTACAGGGGAAATGATTTGAGACAATGGAATTTTCCAATATCTTGATAATGGTGGTGGTGATTTAACCATGTTCGCTTGTCAAAACTCAGAACTGTACTCCAATAAAGGTAAAATGTTTACATGTGAATTATATCTCAATAAGGAAATGTGAAAAAAATTCACAATGTGGCCATAAGAGTGGGTAGTTAAAGCCTTTTGAAGGTCAAGGTCATTGAAATGGAATAGATCCAGGGTCTATCAGGTGGAAAAGTTGGAGGTTGAAGTCACCAGAATAAAATCCAGTCATGGAGAATAGAGGAAAACTGAGTCAGGTACCAAAATTCAAAGGAACTCACTTCCTTGACAAATAGATATACTCATTTTGGCATAACAAGATTAAGAATATTTCACTTTAATCATATTGTAAATATAATTCATAAATACATGAGATTATATATATGATCTTTAATATATAGGTGTGTGAAGGTGTATGCATTTATGTGTATATATACATTCTTACATATATTATACATATAACATATATAAGGATATATATGAATATATGTATGTGTGTATATATAATATGTATACATTTTTAACATAATTCTTAATCTAAGTATACCTAAATTAATTCTCAAACTCCCAGGTCTCTCATGTAGGAAGAAACATACCCTAATGTGAGTGCAGACATTCCTTGAAGCAACTAGTCAGTTGTAAATCTTAGACTGGGTGTCTAAATAAAGAGACTGACTTGGGGAGTTACCCAGCGGCCCCCAGGCATGTGAGGCTCAGGCTGTCCAGATGGGAACAAAGTCCCCCTGTGTCAGTGCTCTTTGGAGGAGTCCCTAACCTACACGTATTGGCCAGCTTATTACTTTTATCCTAATGGGAATATTAGCATCACAGTATGATCCAGGGCTCTTGCCTGGAGTACTCAACATGTCCCTTTGTGTAGCAATATTGGGCAGCTGAGGCTCATAAGTAGAAATGAATGAGAGGAAGGGGACATAAACTTCCCTGCAATTATTGTCCTGGTGATTGAAGTGCATCACTGCACCTATTAAAAACCCCACTTCTGTAAGTGACCCTGTGGGGATGGGACCCTGTATCCTGAGCTCAAATCCTGTCCTTCCACAACTACCCACCTAGGCTGTTTCAAGCAAAGGACCACTGGGACTTTAAGCCAAAACCTTAAGTCAAACCCCAATCCTGGTGAGCTGGGTCAGCCAGCAGAAAGCCCTAAGGCTATGGGCTCAAGGCCAGGAACACAGCAGATCAAGCTGTCTTTCTGCCCATTTCTCTCTGGATGCACTCACATTTTTCTGCTCTCTGTCTTTCCACTCCAGTGGACAGGAAAGATGAGCTTGAGGAAAGGAATGTCAGGAAACGAAAGGGTAAGAGAGCTGGCCTGGCTGGAGTGCCTGAGCCAGCTCCTATGGTCCAAGAGAACCAGGGAGCTTATCTTTTCCCAGTTCTGCATTTGGTGATGTTTTAGTCTACCAGGGCTGCCATAACAAAATGCTACAGACTGGGTGACTGAAACAATAGGGATTTACTTTCTCACCATGGAAGAGGATAGAAGTCCTTGATCAGGGTGTTGGGCAGGGTTGGTTTCTTCTGAGGCCTCTTTCCTTGGCTTGCAGGTGGCCATCTTATCCAGGTGCCTCCAAGTGGTCTTCCCTCTGTGTGTTTCTGTGTCCTGATCTTCTTTTTTTTTTTTTAAACAAAGTTTCGCTCTTGTTACCCAGGCTGGAGTGCAATGGCCCGATCTCAGCTCACTGCAACCTTTCACCACTGGTGTTCAAGGGATTCTCCTGCCTCAGCCTCCCAAGTAGCTGGAATTACAGGATTACAGGCATGCACCACCACACCAGGCTAATTTTATGTATTTAGTAGAGATGGGGTTTCACCATGTTGGTCAGGTTGGTCTCAACTCCTGACCTCAGGTGATCCACCCACCTTGGCCTCCCAAACTGCTGGGATTACAGGCATGTGCCACCATGCCTGGCCCCTAATCTTCTTATGACAATACCAGTCATGCTGGGAGCCCTTGTGAAACATTTACCAATGCAACACTGGGTTACCTGAATCACTAAAGCCACCGTTCTTGGTCGTCCTGGGGTTCTCAGGGTGAAGAACTGCCCCAAAAGAGCAAATCCAGGTTCACTGTACAGTACTTGCTTTGTGAGCAAAAAGAAGAGAAGAATTGAAAGAGAAAGAAGAAAATAACAGCCCCATGCTGAGCTTAAAGTGTTATGGCTTTGTCATGTGTCCTTCTTTCTACACTCTCTCCCAAAAAGTGACCTTCAACTTCACTGTCCTTTGGAGGCAGTATGAGGAGAGGGGTAGAAAACACAAGAAAGAATTCAATGTACCCTAGAACTTAAAGTATAATTTAAAAAAAAAAAAAAGAAAAAAAAATAGTAATTCCGATCTTGCAATGGGCCCACAACCTTACATTGGTGCACATCTTGCAAATGTTCAGTAGCTTTCCACAGCATCTCATTATATTCTGTGGATAGGCAGAGTGGGTAGTAAACCCTTCAATTATAGACAGATAACGCTGTGAATCAGGAGCCCCGGACATTCAGTAGCAGAGCCTGGCTGAAGACAGGCAGCCTTCATCATCATTCCCAGGATGCAATGAATGCATCCCTCCCAAAATGAGAGCCACACTCCAGTTTCACCCGAGAAACACTGGAATGGGATCACAGGGAATTTACCTAATGTGCAGCATGAAGCCGCATGGGAGTTAATGATCTGGTGGGTAGCACACAGCGACAGGGTAATTGAAGGGTTAGCACCATGAGGTGTTGGGGTAATAGCCAGATTGATAGTTGAAGCTTTTGTTTCAGGTCCAGAAAGCAATTAAAGACCCTGGCACAGTGCTTATTATCCAGAGATCCAGGTGGCCGCAGGCTTGTCCACACACTGTAATTTGCTCCAGACCCTCGCCGGCCCCCCTCACTGGTCTCAATGCTGGCTCTGAAAACAGTGCTGCTCTACCCCAGAAATAGATAGAGGCTCTCCCCTCTCTGCTCAAGGCTAAAAGGTTTTGTCCAAAGCATTACATTCCCTAGTGGAGAACTACAGGATTTTTCTTTTTTTAAAAGCAAAGATCTAAAAGACTCATTTGAAAAGACAGTGGCATGATTTACGACAAGGTTTTCTGCCATGCAAAGAAGGCCTGAGGAAGTGAGGGGGTTGCTTAGTTGACTAGCTTTCTTCGCATTTCATTCTCAGCAGTATCTCTACTTCCCTGTTTTCCAAAGTTGCCTTTGTTCTATCTTGCCAAGTCTCCAACCAGTGCCTGATTGTCTAGTAAATTCCCAGGAGGAAATCAAGTCTTATCCCTCAGCTCAGGACGTTTTCCACTTATTTATAAGGGAGAAAAGTCAACAACTCAAAAACCATTAAAACGAAGTGAACAAAATGGCAAGTGGCTGCTTTAATTTTCTTTCAAAAGCTTCCTGGCCAGGCGGCCTGGAGGAAGTCTGCTTGAGGGCTGACAGGCAGAATTATCTGTGGGCAGCTCTACAGAGCGTGGCCCTGCTTCTCAGACCTCGGTCACCTGTCCACTGCCAGCATGAACAACCATTTACTTGGTATTTCTTTCTTTACATGGATGCATTTATTTTCACTTAGGTAAATGTGTTTTAAAGAATAACTGTGTGTCAAGGACAAGAACACGTTCCTCTGTGCCTAAAGGGGATTACAGAAAATTGAATTTTGGGAGGGACCCAAACAGTGCTGGAGTGGAGGAAAGTGGCTGGGAAATGCAGCTGAGCAACACAACAGGTACAGGAGTATGTATCTGCAGATGACTTCACATCTCCACACATGGCTGTTCCTCTTTCCTACCTTCCTGTCTCTCTAGTACCCCAAATTCCAGAGCCCTACACTGACTCAGGTTCCCAGGGGGAGTAGCAAATATCTGAACACCAATACAGCCTATTACTGGATCGAAGTTAAAAATAGATTCTTTATTGCACAGAATCATGGATCATACATCTCTTTTCTTTTAGTGTCATGTAAGATACTTCTGGGTGTAGTGGTTAAGGCATATTATCAATATCAGCCAATTTTGTGCCCAATATCTCACAGACTATGAGAGTACTGAGAAAGGGGAAGTTAATACTAATCAAAGGAATTACAGGAAAATTTAAGCCAAAGGACCATACTCTGACTTTAGAAGTGGATAACATTTTGATAGGGAGTGATGGTAGAATGGGGTTCTGGTTGGAGGGAACAGCATGAACAAGGCTAGGAAGGACAACAGTGTCAGGAATAGCAAGTAGTTGGGTGTGACCACATGTTAAAGAACAAAAGCACTGGGGCAGTGGGAAGAGTAGAATGAAGAGATAGGACTGAAAACGTAGGCTGGGAATAAAACACACTTTGTTCTCTAGGCAATGGAGAATCAATGGATAATTTTAGGCAGAAAAGACCTGCAATCGGATTTATGGTTCAGAGTTAACTGGTACAGATAGAAGAGTCAAAGTATAGGAGAGACAAAGACCATTTTATAAGATGATATGTTTTGGCTGTGTCCCCACCCATATCTCATTTTGAATTGTAACTCCCACAATTCCCATGGTGGGAGGTAACTGAATCATAGGGACCGGTCTTTCTCATGCTCTTCTCCTGACAGTGAATAAGTGTCATGAGATCTGATGGTTTTATAAAGAGGAGTTTCCCTGCACAAGCTCTCTTCCCTTTGCCTGTGGCCATTCATTTAAGACAAGATTTGCTCCTCCCTTCCTTCCACCATGCTTGTGAGGCCTCCCGGCCATGTGGAAGTATAAGTCCATTAAACCTTTTTATTTTTTTCTTCCCAGTTTGGGGCATTTCTTTTTTGTTTCTTTACTTTTTTTTTGAGACAGAGTTTCACTCTTGTTGCCCAGGCTGGAGTGTAATGGTGTGATCTCTGCTCACCACAACCTCTACCTCCCAGTTTCAAGTGATTCTCCTGCCTCCGCTTCCCGAGTAACTACAATTACAGGCATGCACCACCACATCAAGCATTTCTTTATCAGCAGCATGAAAATGAACTAATACATGAGGCTATGGCTGTAACCTCATAATATGAATATGAATATGAGGGGTCTGGATTGGGACAATGTTCATTCATCCATCAATCACTCAGCAAATACTTCTTGTGGAGAGTATGGTAAGCAATAAAAATTTACAATCTACCAAAGAAGAAACAGACCTTGATCACACAATTGTGCAAATAAATGCAAAATTGCAGTGGCCTTTACTTGCCAATTGGGAGCCACATGGGTGTGTATAACGGAGATTTGACTTGATCTTGAAATTCTTCATACAAAGAATGACAGTTGAGCCAAGATCTAAAATATTAATACAAGCTGGGTTGGCGTAAAAAGGAAGACAAATCTTTCTCTGCTGAGAAAACAGAACACGTACGAGTCCTCTGAAGATAGAAACATGGCATATAGAAAAGAAATTAGAAAAATCCAAGGCTGGGAAAAAATGATGGCTGGATATTTGGATCAAAATTAGGCTGGACCCCTCTCTATGCCTGTGTAGGGTCCCTTAGACTATGCTCAACCTTTTTGCCTTTATTCTAACAGCAAATGGAAGATAGTAAATAACTTTAAGCAGAAAGGTGACATGATTGGATTTGCATTTTAAAAAATATATATCTGGCCTGATTAGAGAATAGATTGGAAGGGAGAAATAGTCAATGGGGAGAAACTTATCATAAAGCTCTTTTCATGGCCAAGTAAAAGATGATTGCAGGCTGGACCAGGGTAGCAATGGGGGAAACAAAGAGAAGTAGATAGATTCAAGGACATTTAGGAAGTGTAATGGATTGGAATTTGGTGACAGATTGAATACAACAAGTAAGAGAAAGGAATCTGTCAAGACCATGAGGTCTGGCTTGTGTATTTGGATAGATGGTGGTTATGTTCCCTGAAACAAGGCATAATGGGAGAAGGGTGTGTGTGTGTGTGTGTGAGAGAGAGAGAGAGACAGAGAGACAGAGAAAGAAAGAAAGAGAGAGAGAGAGAGAGAGCACACATACAGAGATCATGAGTCCAGTTTTGAACATGTTAAGTTTGGGCTGTGTCTTTTCAGACATCCAAGAGTTGCTGTCAAATTGACAGTACATAGAAAGGTCTGAAGTTCATAGAGAGGTCTGGAGTTCAGTGAGAACAGAAATGAAAGGCAGGCATCAGAGTAGCAGGATGACATTTATAGGTTAATATCCTGATCATTAAAGTTAAGGACTAGGACTCCCCAAAAAAGATAAACATTGTATCCTGATTATATCAGGATGCTATTTATTGCAAGTATATGAATGCCTTAATTCAAACTGATTAATAAAGAAAACACGTCTTGTATCTTTGGAAGACTCATGGTAGGGTGGACTTTAGTGTTGCTGATCCAAAGGGTTGTTGATGTCATCTAGAGCCCAGATTCTTCTTAACCCTCTGCTTTGCCATTTTTAGTGTTGGCTCCATCCTTAGAAGATGAATGAGGCCACAGGTCCAAGTGTTACCTCTAGACATGATAATGACCAAAAGAAGAAAATAGACCAACTATTTTTATGATTTTCCCCTCAAGTCTCAGTGACTGGGATTAGCTCACATATCAATGCCTAGATCAATTACTGGCAAGGAGATAGGATGACCATGATTGGTTTTAATTAATGATCTGTGATGAAATGCAAGTCATGTAGTCAATCTCTGTGTTTTTCAAAACTCGAGAGACAGAGATTAGTCACATACACGTAACAATAAAAAGTTATGGCAAGTTAGCTATGTCAAGTATTGCAGTAAATGTTTTATGCACATTGCCTCATTTAATCCCCACCAGAGTCCACAGACACAAGTTGTATTTTTATTTCCATTTTACTAATGCAGAAACTGAGGCTCAGAGAAGTCAAATAATTTTCTCAAGGTTGCACCACCAGTACGTGCCTGAGATTTCATTACTTGTTTAATTCCACAACTATTAACAACTATGCTATGCTGCCTTTTTCAGCATTTCTCAGTACTTTTAATATCAAAAATATGTTTGAAAAGAAAATGTGTTATTTTGACACAGACATATACACCTCTAAACAGCACACTAACACAGAAAACACATATTTATACGATGATCGTTTCGTAAAGATATTCACTTTGCATTATCCCCGCTAGTTTTGTCGTATGCATTTACATATTTACTTTGTGATCATAGATTAGTCTCCTCTTTTTCCTCTGAACACTATGTTGTGTACATTTTTATTGTTTCTCTAGTCGTTATAATCTCTTTTTAATAACCATATAATATTTCAGTGAGTGACTACACAATGATTATGTAAACTTACTTAATGATTTTCTCACTGTCGGAAAGCATTTTCAATTTTACACAATGTAGATAATGTTGCCTGAAAGAGTTTCAGGCACGTCAGGAATTTGTCCTCTTTCATTGAATTATTTCTTCATTTTCCATGCCGATGAGGAGAAACGCTGGGCCAACAGGTATGAAGCAGCTTATAGGTCTGGATATGTCCTGCCAAATTGACCTTCAAAAATGTTTTACTAATTTGCATTGCTGCATAGTCTATAAGTATGCCATTAAAGTAGCTATCCAACCAGCACTGGTCATCTGAATGGCTACTATTTTTTATTATATAATAGAGATAAAATGGAATGTCCATATTTTCTTTTGATAACCAGCGAGGTTGAAGATTTTCCAGCATATGCAATTTCTACTTGCATTTCTTCATATACGAATGTTCTGTTCATACCATTTACCCCTTTGATTTAGGAGTTTTAGATGGTGTATACTGAGACGGTTACTGTCGGTGGCCTGGGAGATGAACTCCATTTAAGGGAGAGTTTGTGTGGAAAGAAAAGTGCTTCCCATGAAGCTCAGGCTTTTTAAGACCCTAGAATGTGTTTTGAGCAAACGTAGCTAAGCCATAATGTGAGGGCCCTTAATGGGACTGTTAGGGGAGATGTTATTACCAAGATTTATTTGTCTCATTCTAGGCTGTAAATTCATTTCTTAGCCCAGTTTCACCATGTGCTGTAAATAACAAGGTTGTGTAAACAAATGTCGCCCAGACACATGAACCAATTGAAATTAGACTTAAAAAATACTAATAACACTGTGTCGTTACTTGATTCTTGTTTATGTCATGACCCAAGGTCACTCACTCACTCTTTTTTTTTTTTTTTTTTTTTTTTTTGAGACGGAGTCTCGCTCTGTCGCCCAGGCTGGAGTGCAGTGGCGCGATCTTGGCTCACTACAAGCTCCGCCTCCCGGGTTTACGCCATTCTCCTGCCTCAGCCTCCCGAGTAGCTGGGACTACAGGCGCCCGCCATCTCGCCCGGCTAGTTTTTTTGTATTTTTTGGTAGAGACGGGGTTTCACCTTGTTAGCCAGGATGGTCTCGATCTCCTGACCTCGTGATCCACCCGTCTCGGCCTCCCAAAGTGCTGGGATTACAGGCTTGAGCCACCGCGCCCGGCCACTCACTCACTCTTGACTGCCCCCAAGCCTACACATATGGACATGCGAACACAGAAACACATACACATATGCATGCACACACAGACACATATACACACACACAAACACACACACACACACCATGGTTGCTTGAGAGACAAATGGCCCCATAAGGCTATCCTATGGGTACACAGAAATGGAGAAGGATACTGAAAGATAAATAACTGTCAGAAAAAAATTAATATTTCCTTAAGTACTTCTTCAGATCAAATAGTATTTCCTAGGAGATACATGAGAAAATAAGAGGCAGAGAAATATGGGCTTGTCGCCAGCTTTCAATCACTGCCCATCTCTTAGGTGAGAAAATATGAGGGTTTAATTGAGTAGCTCAATGGAAAGTGAGTATGACTCGACATACACAGTCAAAATTAAGAGACAAACCAATCAGGGGATCATTTGGTGACTCAAGTGTGCAATTACAGCCTTCAAAGGCATCCTTGTCTCCTTGTTTCCCTACAAAATCCTTGGGCTGGTATGTCAAAGCCTGGTAATAACAGTAACAGCAGCCATCAATAGCGATTCTGAGTGAATCTTAATGAATCAAGGACCTAGAAGTTCCCAAACAAATCACAGAGACATACTGTGCCACTGGACCTCGCAAGATAAGTTTAACCAGCAATTTTAGGTAATAGGGCCACACCATACTGAGTCCCTCCCATGTGCCAAGCAATGAGGTTTCACCACCAGAACAGCCCTGGCAGCAGAGCAGAGGAGCAGTCTGTCTCGATCTCAGGTCTGCCTGACTCCAAAGCCCAAGATCTTTTCCTGCCCCATGCTGGTGATTCAGTGGTCACCATGCTAGTATCATGATTTGGATTGCTTTCCTCACGTATCATCTTGTTAGATTCCTATTCACTAAACACTTTGAGGACCTTCAGTGTGCCAGACACTGTATGGAATCCAGGATGCAACACTGAATAATACGTAATCCTTGGCCTCAGAGTGCTTTGAGTCTGCTGTAGGAGAGAGATCAATGTTTTAAAAAATGAAAATACATATGAAACTCACCATGATGGGGATAGGCAGAGGTGCTATGGAGATGCTCAGGAAACTGATTGATTTGCCCCTGAAGGAACTGAGGCTTAGAAAATTTCCCTGACTTGTCTAAGGTCCCACAGCTAATACATGGCACAGCTACCTTCAGCATCTGCCAACTACCTACATTCCACTGAGTGTTGATTTTCCCATCTGTAACGTGGACATATGAACTACCTCACAGGCTTTTTGAAATGCATGCAAAATTTTGTTTTTGTTTTTGTTTTTTTTGAGACAGAGTTTTACTCTTGTTCCCCAGTCTGGCATGCAAAGGCATGATCTCGGCTCACTGCAACCTCCGCCTCCCAGATTCAAGTGATTCTTCTGCCTCAGCCTCCCTAGTAGCTGGGATTACAGGCATGGGTCACCACACCTGATTTATTTTTTGTATTTTTAGTAGAGACAGGGTTTGTCCATGTTGGTCAGACTGGTCTGGAACTCCTGATCTCAGGTGATCTGCCCGCCTTGGCCTCCCAAAGTGCTGGGATTACAGGTGTGAGCCACCACGCCCAGCCCCAAATACACATTTCTTAGTCAATAAATAATGTTCACCCATGCTGCAAAGGAGAAGTTTGGGGAAATGAGGGCTTATAAAGGGGAGGCTGACCTGCTCTGGAAGGGCAGAGAAGGCTTTTCTGAGGAAGTATGGTGAGCTGAGAGCTGAAGTTGAGTAGGAGTTCCAGGCAGAGGGAAGAGCACGTGACGAAGGCCCAGCGGCAGGAAGGAGCATGCTTCTAAAGGCCAGTGTGGCTGGAGTCGAGACAGCAAGGGCAAGAGTGGAGACAGATAAAAGTAGGGCCCTATATGTGATGGGGAGAAATGCAGACAATGAGGACAAGAGCTCAGAGCAAAGAAGCACCATCATGGGGTTGACACTTGTAAAATCTCACTGTGTTGAAATCGAATGGAAAAGAGGCAAACTGGATGTGCCAACGCCAGTGAGGAGAACACTGCTCTGGTTCAGGGAAGAAAGGATGAAGCTTGGATCTGGGAGTTGGCAATGGAGATGGAACTCCTCAAAGGAAAGATGCTAGTGAAATACAAGATCCTTCTAATAAGAAAGCTTTCCCATTTAAACAATATTGGAAACCATGTAGTCATCTAGTACTGCATGTGTGTGAATGTGTCTTTCTCATTAAACTGCATGTTTCGGCTCCCTAGCCAAGCCCCTTGCACATAAAGAAGTCCCCCATAAATGTTATTTCTTCACACTGACTCTAGATGGAATGTACCAGCAGTGAGCATCCCTGCGTTCTTGGGTAGATGTGAGTTGAGATGTATGAGAAAGAAAAACGCTTGAATCCAATCCAGACGATTTTTCCTCTTCTGCAATATAGACCCTTCTTGTCATTTAATTCTGAATGATTCTCAGATAAAGGCAACTTAACCTGCCTCATGCCATCCAAACTATGTCTGCCTGGAGGAAATTAAATTGCCATGTCCATGCAGTGTAACACTTGGCAGAAAAGAGACAGTGCTTCACGTTCCTGCAGTGGTATCCCATCTTTTCATAACTGCTTCCACTTGCTCTTCCTCCTCTGGCTACAAGAGAAATAACCCCTACTTCTTCCTCTTGTATCTTTTAAGGACCTATGGTGCTTTCTTAGTTCAGAAGATAGGGTTGGCATCCACCTCTTCATGTGGACTTCACCTCTGCATGTGGGCCATGCAGATGACTGTAATAACATGTATTTTGCCTGAACCGCCTCAGCAGCCATGCTGTAGGCCAGCCCTCTCATTTCGGAGATGAGGCCCACCCGAGAAGATGAGGTTGTGGTGCTTGTCATAGAGCAGGTTATCTAGAGGCTGGGCCTGAGGAACCTGGAGGGGAGCGAGGGAAGCAGGACAAAGTAGGGAAGAGGCTAGACAACAACGTGGCTTCAGTAGGAGCCTGGACAGCCTGATTCTCGTGGGGGAGCCTGAGCATAAACTGCAGCAAGGAAGTCGTCCTGCCCAAATGCAAGAGAGCTGGGCCTTCATTCCCACACAAAAGTCACTGGTCATGGGCTGCATTTCAGGGTCGGTGGGGAGCTTGATTTCCCAGGCATCCCTAGGGAAAGGGCTCCATCAGCCAGGAGCAAGCCTCCACAGAAGAGAGCAGCTGGAAGCCCTTAGCTACCAACAGCTGCAGTAGCTGGGGGAGGAGGGTGAGTGCACTGGCCAAGCAAATGGGACCTGCATAGGACACCAAGAGCATCTGCTAGAGAATTCATTCCACTTCTTAAAGCATGCATTTGTGATGAGGATGGTGGTTCAGGGGGATGTTCCGAGGGAAATGCTGTGAACCAGTCACTCCCATACTGCGTGTTCTTGAATAAGTAACATCCCCTCTGTGAATCCCTGTGACCTCCTACTAAGTGAGTTACCAATTACAAAATACTTCTTGTCTCTACATTTCTGACATGAATCCTAAACTCCCTTTAGATTAGAGTCTATTGGAGACTCTCCATAACCAAAGATGATAACTTGGAAAACGCATTAGTCTCTGCCATTGGGGCGCCCAGAAGCATGTGTTTGCTGGAAAATTTAGGAGTGGAGTGTGAGAGGGAACTGAAGTGATCCCATAGACCATGAAGCCATAGACCATGAGGTCCTCCAGGCCAGCAGCTATAGCCTCTCATCCTCCAATGCCCAACCAGCAACTGGCATCTAAAGTCTACATGAAGAGAGAGAGGGAGGTAGAGCAAAAGAAGAGAGGCAGGGTAGCTAGGAAAGTAGCTGGAAGGTCCTGTGGTAGCTATTTTATTTTGATTTCCCCAATCCCCTCAACTTAGACAGCAATGAGGATGCTTCTAAACATGTGCAAACAAACCTGCAAATATAGACAGAGGAAGACTCTGCAAGAAAGGCGAGAAGAAAAGCAAGAGACACCAACATCTCAGAACCTATTTTAGGTTATGAAAGAGTGGTCGCTAGTGTCGCATGCTACCAAGAAGTCAAGTAGTAAAGGATGGAAGAGATCCGAGTGGAACTGGCAGCCTGGAGGTAATTGGCAACTTCCTTTGGCAAGAATAGTTCTTGATCCCATGAACTTGCATTCATTCTCGTGGCTGTGTTTTCCCATGGGAGGGCTGGCAGAGGCTGCGGGGTGGAGGGAGGTGATGGGGAAGAGAAGGGATCCAGGCTCCTTCATGCATCCCCATGCGGATGATAGAATGCTGCTTAAACTGCCCTGCTCAGACCCGCTTTCAAGTCAAGAATTGGAGCTAAGGGCAAAAACATTCCATATGTTCTGAGTGGCTACAAACTCATTACTGTGCCTTGGCTTGCAATGTAGCCCTTCAGTTAATGAAATCCAGCACTGGAGCAAATGAATCCATGCAGGAGAGGGGTGTCTGATGGTGGCAGCTGAGCTTCAATTTTTTTCACTTTTTATTTCTTCTCCTGCAGCCCCATCCCAGAAACAGAAAGAGCTAAGAGAAAGGGGGAGAAAAGAAACAGGACTTAAAACAGCCCCCAACTCCAAACAACAAAAACAGCAATCACTGTATTTCAAAGCCAGCGCAAATTAGACTAAGCGGCCGCAGAAGCCAAATGGAAATCGTAATTCTTCCAGTCCCTTGCTGCTCAGACACGTGTAATAGGTTTGGCAGAGAGTCAAGGAAAACAGGGGCCAAGCCGCGGTATGTTTTAAAGAATCTAAAGCCTGTTCACTGTGGGAAAGCCAGATTTCTGCACAGCTCAGAAGGAGGGACGTCTGGACCAGGCTGGACTGGTCCAATTCTCCATTGGAGAAGGGCCCTGGACCTTTCAGAGACTTGGAAGCCTGCGGGCAGGGGCAGGTCTGTCCATGTGAACAGGAGTCATGCACAGGCAGGGCAGGCTATGGATGGGGAAGCCTGCAGACCACCCAGGACCAGGAAGCTATGACCAGGAAGCTATGAAGCAGGCTCCTTCAGGGAGCTGGAGAACAGCCTGAGAAGGCTGCAGAGGAGGCTACCAGGAAGTGATCTTGGTTACATTTGTCACAAGAGTGAGGGAGAGGAGAAGGAAGGAGACACAGAAAGGAATTGCCATCTTCTGTTCCAGCATTCTGCTGGGCATTCTCATTGAACTCCCTGAGATGGCCATCAGCCTGCCTGCTTCCCAGAGGAGGAAACTGAGGAGCACAGAGCTCAAGGAGCCTGTCCACTGTCATAGAGCTGGAAATGGTTAAGAGTCAGCATTTGAACCCAGTTCATCCTAACTGCCAAGCTCATGCTCTCTCACCTATCCCAGTGATAACAGAAGAGGGGCAGGGAAGTGCTGAGAAGGGAAGGGCATGATCCCTGGCAAGGACTCCACCCCAAGGGGCCTGTGTCCATGGACCTAGGTGAGGACAGGCACTCCTGCCTTTGTGCCCAAATGTTGCATTTTCCAAGACCACCCTGGCCACCACACCCCCATCCTCTGCCTATAAAAACCCCAAGACCCTAGCGGGCAGAGACACAAGTGGCTGGACGTGGAGAGGAACACATCAGCAGAAGACAGAAGCGGCGGAACATCAAGGGGAACACACCGGCCAAAGAGCACAGCGACAGACACCTGCAGGCCTGCAGGGCATTGACCAGCTGAACAACTCGGAGTTTGGCCGCGGGGCCAGGCGGGGGGTGTCAGAGGAGAGACTGGGCAGCTGAGCAGCCTGACACCAGGAGAAAACCACCTCCTTTCTGGCTCCCCCATCTGCTGAGAGCTACTTCCAGTTAATAAAATCTTGCACTCATTTTCCAAGCCCACGTGCGATCCAATTCTTCCGTCACACCTAATCAAAAACCCCAAGATACAGAAAGCCCTCTATCCTTCCGATAAGGCAGTCTAATTGAGTTAACACAAGCTGCTTACTGATGGCTAAAAGAGCACCCTGTAACACATGCCCACTAGGGCTTCAGGAGCTGTAAGCAGTCACCCCTAGATGCTGCCATGGGATCGGAGCCCCACAGCCTGTCCGTCTGCATGCTTCCTCTAGAAGTTTGAGCAGCAGGACACCAAAGAAGCAAGTCATACCCCCATCACATGCTCTGCGAGGGAGACAAAGGAAATTTTCCCGTTTCACCAGGGGTTGGCAAACTTTTTCTGTAAAGTGCCAGATTTTCTGGTCTGCAAACCAGAGTCTCTGTTGTAAATACTCAACTCTGCTGTTGTAGTCTAAAAGCAGCCATTTGTAAACAGGTAAACATGGCTGTGTTCCAATAAAACTTTATTTACAAGCACAGGTGGTAAGCCAGATTTGCCTCATGGGTCATAATTTGCCAATCCCTGCCCTACACTAATACAAAAAGGAAAAAAACAGGACACTGCAGAGACTCATGGGGGGCAGCCATCTTAAGACTATAACACATGCAGCTAAAGCAAATTTACTCACACAACAGCTGGCGACATGGCCTAAGGGTTAGAGTACAAGTTTTATGTGAGATGGTCCTGAGTATGAGTCTGACTTTGCCCTCACACTGGTCAGTTAAGCTGGGTCAAATTACTCAACCTATTTTAGTCCCTGTCTCCTCTCACATTAACTGGAGATAATAGTCAAATCTAACCCAACATCTTTGTAAGAATTAAACAAAATAATTCTTGTACTTAGCACAGACTTGACATATAAGAAACATTCAGTAAATATTCACTTCAATTATTTCAGCATATTCCTAATCATCAACAGACCTGCAAAGTGGGTCTCCTCTCCTGCATGTCATAGATGAGGACACAAAGTCTCCATAGGATTAAGGGTGGTGCCCATGGCACACAACTGGGAAGGGTTGGAGCTAGATTGGGAACTGACTTCTCCAAGAGTTTAACACTCATTCTTCCATCTCGCTGTGGAAGGAAGAAAATACCCAAAGACGGCCAGGCACAGTGGCTCACGTCTGTAATCCCAGCACTTCTGGAGGCCGAGGCGGGTGGATCACGAGGTCAGGAGATTGAGACCATCCTGGCTAACACGGTGAAACCCGTCCCTACTAAAAATACAAAAAATTAGCCAGGCGTGGTGGCAGGCACCTGTAGTCCCAGCTACTTGGGAGACTGAGGCAGGAGAATGGAGTGAACTCATGAGGCGGAGATTGCAGTGAGCTGAGACTGTGCCACTGCACTCCAGCCTGGGCAACAGAGCGAGACTCCATCTCAAAAAAAAAAAAAAAAAGAAAGAAAGAAAGAAAAAAAAGAAAAGAAAATACCCAAAGACCAGACATGTGGACAACAGAAAGCAAGAGCAGAAAGACATAACATTCAGCTCCAAATCATGCAGACAGATCTGTCATGGTGTCACCCGCAGAGTCACAGAGGATCACTATCCAGAGCTCTAACCTGGGTCAGGAACCAGGCCTGTCACGACAGTTTTCTGGAGGCCACACTCTTGATTAAAAATATTGCCTTGGTGTGAAAAGCCACCTCCCCTGATAGCTTTGTGCTGCTGCAGAAGTCTGTGGGGGCAGGAGACAGCCGATTATCTTCCCATTGCTCCGGACCATGGAGGAAAAGAGCAATGGCATTCTTTTTTGCCTGGAAGGGGCAACAGCAACGCCACTCTGATGTTCAAATGTTTCAGGGGCTCAGTTATCCAGTGCTCATGCCCAAAGCAGACTGGATAGAACATTCCAGCAGACAAAAAATAAATGGACTTTGAAAAATCCCTGCTTCAGTTGATTCCTGGCACAGGTGCCTCCTTCTTCAAGTCTTTGGGGTGTATGTTGGGGTGGCTATTAAAACAAAAGGCCAGAAGCTAGAAATCCAGCTGTCAGTGGGGCCTTTCTCTCTCTTTCTCTGGGGAGAATCCGTTCCTTGCCCTCACCAAGTTTTGGTGGCTGCCCTGGCATCCTTGGGCTTGTGGCCACATCACACCAATCTCCGCCTCTATCTTCACATTGCCTCTCCCCCATGTGTCTCTCTCCTGTAAGGATGCTTGTTACTGGATTTAGGGTCCACCCAAAAAATTGAGGATGATATTCCCATCACAAGATTCTTAATTATATCTTTGAAAAAAAATCCCTTAATTACACCTTTTTCCAAATAAAATCCCATGCACAGTTTCCAGGGACTAGGACAGAGACATATCTTTTAGCGGGCAGGGGCATTATTCAATCCACTGCAGGATGCCTCATGCCTGATTCGGAATCAAGGTGATGTTTCTTGATTCCAGATAATCCCTGAATGTCAGAGAAAGTATCTAACACCTGCCTTTTTCTCTACTGCCCCTTCATTTTTCCTATGAGAAATTAAATAATCTGCCCCAAATTACTCTACCTGGAGCAGCAGATCTGGGCCAAGAATCTGGCCCTCCCCATCTAGTTCTTTCTCCTTGTATTTTTCCACTGCTCTCCCTCGTGAAATAAACACACCTCCAATTCTCTGCCTCCCATGTCTCTGCCTGGTCTGATTAGGTCAACCCCAGCAAGCTCAATGTGATTGCACTTTTATAAAATGCACCATGCTGTCATGTTGGATGAATGTCATCTTTTCCCTAGAACTTGCGTCATAACGGACTTCAACTCAGTTCTGAATGCAGCTTTTAGGAAACAGAATCTTGGTTGATGTCACTGATTCTTCCTCCTCTGTTCTCTCTGCTCAGATGCTAACTTATGGGCATCCCAATGGACACAGGAAAAAGGTTGGCTTGAATCTAGGCACGGTGACTGAGGAGTTTACAGAAAATCAGTGGTATGCATATTGTGTTACAAACACCATGGGAAGGCTTACTTATGGAAAAATAAATGATCAGTCACTAAATATTAAGTGCCTATCATGCCAGACCATATAAGTGGAGCTGATAGTTTAAAAGAGTTTACTTGATATTTCTTTGTTCATCTACCGAGCTACAAAGGGAATTTGGCCTGGCAATGGCTAAAATCACATCACTAATACATGATTTCTTCAGAAGATGGGGCTGTGCAAATAGCAGGAATTAGTATGTGCACACAGCTCTGAGAACTAAGGAGTGGATTTTGTTTCCATAGAGGCAGGAGTGTGTCTCTCCAAAACCCATCGTCCGAGGGCACTACAGAGAGTGTACCCTCAGGGGCCTCGGCTGCCAGAACACAATGAAGCCTAGAGGCATCACTCTTGAAAGAGCCTCATTTTTCCCCTATCATTGAGGTAAATAATTTTTAGCTGACTGAGGTCACCCAGAAATTCCCATTGCCTGTAAGCCATAAGATAGTTAATGAAGCAACACATTTAATGGAGAATATGTGTGTGCCACGGTGTGTTCTCTTAATTAACATTTTAATATGTTTGTGGTAAGAGGGTTTGGGGTCATCCAAAGAAAGAAAATTAAATGCATTCTAAGGGATTAATACAGTGCCAGGTATGTGGAAACTCCTAATCAACAGCAGCCATTATTGTTTATTTTTTATTTTACTTTCAGTTCTGGGATACATGTGCAGAACATGTAGGTTTGTTACATAGGTATTCATGTGCCATGGTGGTTTGCTACATCTATCAACCCATCATCTAAGTTTTAAGCCCCGCATGCATTAGGTATTTGTCCTAATGTTCTCCTTCCCCTTGCCCCCCACTCCCCGACAGGTCCCGGTATGTGATGTTCCCCTTCCTGTGTCCATGTGTTCTCATTGTTCAATTCCCACTTATGAGGAGAATATGCAGTGTTTGGTTTTCTGTTGCTGCGTGAGTTTGATGAGAATGATGGCTCCCAGCTTTATCCATGTCCCTGCAAATGACATGAACTCATTTTTTATGGCTGCATAGTATTCCATGGTGTATATGTGCCACATTTTGCTTATTTAGTCTATCATTGATGTGCATTTGGGTTGGTTCCAAGTCTTTGCTATTGTAAATAGTGCTGCAATAAACATATGTGTGCATGCGTCTTTATAGTAGAATGATTTATAATCCTTTGGGCATATACCCAGTAATGGGATTGCTGGGTCAAATGGTATTTCTGGTTCTAGATCCTTGAGGAATAACCACACTGTCTTCCAAAATGGTTGAACTAATTTATACTCCTACCAACAGTGTAACCATTATTGTTAAGAGGACTCTGTGCAGTACTGTTCAATGAAACAAACTGCATAGTAGAATTCACCAAAGGCTGCACATACAGAGAGGGGCAGGACACATATGGCATGTCTGACTCCCCCATCTCAACTTCGCATATATCTTGAGAGGGAATGCAGAGCTTCCCTCAGCCCTAGATCTCCAGATCCTGGCTCTCTGCCTGGAAAATAGCAGGCCCACAGTGAGTGAGTGCCTGGTGCGGCATTAACTGCCAGGGTTCCCCAACGGTGCAGAATGAGACCCCTGCCCAACACATCAGGGGATCAGGTTCTAACTTGTCATGGGATGTTTGGAAAGATGGAGCTCTTGCCCAGGCTTTAGAGTTTCCATCTTAGAAAGTGGGGTTTGGAACCCATTCATTACTGTAGTTCATGCCAGTCTACATAAATATCAATGATTCTGTGACTCTTTGTTCAAAGTGATAAATCATGTTAAGTTGCATTGGAGTTGGAGTCATCGTAGTAGATTTGTGAGGCTACTGAGAGATCATGAGCCTCTGTCCTAAATTGTTTTCCAATCTGATGAAGGAAATAGGGCTTACCCAACATGAAAAAAGTAATAAAGAGTAATTAAAGACTCAAATAATAATGCATTGCTTTATGGCTAGAGACCATTCTAAACATCATTTTTCACAGAATAAACGGTCTCAATCAGGAGTCAGCAAATGACTCTACAGAAGCTAAATTTTTTTAAGAATAAAATACAGTCTTATTGGAACACAGCCATCTCATTATTGAACATTATCTATGTCTATTCTCATACTACTGTGGCAGAGCTAGGTAGTTGCAAAAGAAACCACTTATTTCACAAAATCTAAAACACTTACTATTTACAAAGTATACTGGCCCCTGATCTATTTGAAAAAATATATCCCTTCAAAGGAGGCTACATCTTGGTTACTGCAGTGATTTGGAGAAGCTCCCTGGAAATTAGGATTTGAAGAGGTCTAAGAAGTGGACAGGTAATGGAGAGGCAAAGAAAGAAAGGAAAATCCCATCCTCATAGAATCCTAGACTTACGGGAATCTTCCAAGCAGCTGTGTACTAGTGCATTTTGCCTTCAGGATTGAATCCTCACTGGATCACACCTGAATAAATAACTCTTCAGACAAGCTCTGCAGAACTCTCGAAAAGAGGGCAGACACCCTGTGCAATATGCCATCAGCATCACAGCGTTTCACCCAGAGTTGAAGAGACACGATAGCAAGAGAGCCCTCCCCCTAACAGACAGAAATCTACTTCCCTATAATTTCTGCTTGGTGGTTCTTCCAGATTTCTCGAAAAAGAAAACAGTTTCTTCCCAAGTCCTCTCTATACTAAACTGAATTCCCACAGAACAGTTCCCATATATAGTTCTCAGGTCCTCTCCCATAATCACCAGCCTCCTTCAGGCACACTCCTGTTTGTGAATTTTCATCTCCAGGACAACACCAGAAGAGAGCCTTGGGGCTCCAGGGATTTTAGTCTTCAGTGGATCACTACCTCCCTGTGTCTCTTTCCAGCTACTTCCCTCCAGTGCACTGTGTTTGAAAGAGCTGTGGTTTGGGCATTATATAGACCTTTATATAAATCTTGGCTCCCCTTTTTCTGCCTCTCTGAGTCTCAATTCCCTCATTGTTTAAATTTAGCCTGCAGGATTGCTGTGAAGACTGGAGGTAATGGTCGTAAAGAGCCCAGGAAATGGTAAATGCTCAAGAAGTAATAGTTATCTTTACCGTTCTAGGTAGCCACCTCTGTTAATGAAGTCTGATATCACAGGAAATCAGTCTGCAAAGCAAGCTTCACTCTGCCAAAATTCCCCCTGTGTCTGTTCCCATAAAAAAAATCGACAATCTCTATTTCTGGGAAAAGTGGGGTCCTAATTTGCCCCAACTGAAGTCTATATCCAATTACAAGCTGCCCTTCTAAGTTGCATGGCTCTCTCTGTGCTCATTCTGCTCTGGCTCCTATGAGCAGCTCTGTCTGCTCACACCCATTCCTCTGATCCTGGCATTTTCCCCTTGACCTCCTGCCACCTCTTTGACTCCTCTGAGAAGCACAATAGGCTCTGCCTCGTGTGGACTTCTAGATATTATTCTTCTCCCTCACATAGCTGGACCATTAACTTGACAATGTTCCCTAGCCCAGGCAATGTGGGGGCTCTCCAATGCTGGTACCAATCCTACCACCATTTGTATGCTCCCTCTATCCTTGGTAACGCTGCAAAAAACTTTCCCTTTCTTCACAAGGAATTTTTCCAAATATTGAACATGGAGATACAAACAGATTCTAAATGTGAGTCCAGTAGCTGGACCAGTGTAAAAAGCCAAGGATGGATGTGAACTTAGAGATGAACTCCAGAAATGTCTGCTATACGGTTTGGCTCTGTGTCCCCACCCAAATCTCATGTTGAATTATAATCCTCCAGTTTTGGAGGTGGGGCTTGGTGAGAGGTAATTGGATTATGGGGGTGGTTTCTGGTGATTTAGCACCATCCCCCTACTGCTGTCACGTGATAGAGTTCTCATGAAATCTGGTTGTTTGAAAGTGTGTAGTGCCTTCCCCTTTGCTCTCTCTTCCCCTTGCTCTAGTCATGTGAAGATGTGCCTTGGTTCCCTTTTGGCTTCTGCCTTGATTGTAAGTTTCCTGAGACCTCCCCAACCATGATTCCTTAGAGCCTGTGAAACTGTGAATCAATTAAACCTCTTTTCTTTATAAATTATCCAGTCTCTGGTATGTCTTTATAGCAATGTGAGAACGGACTAATACAGTCTGTGAAATGCTCAATGTGATTGGTGGAATAATGCCCTTACCAGAGATGCCCATGCCCTAATCCCTGGAACCTGCAAGTCTGTCACGTTACATGGCAAAAGGGACTTTGCAGATGGGATTACATTAAGAATTGTTGATGAAGAGATTGTTTTGGATTATATGGGTGAGCCAAGGCAGTCACAGCATCCTTAAAAGTGGAAAAAGAAGGCAGAAGAGAAGTCAGAGTGATGCAATCTGGGAGGAACTTGACCCTTCATTAGTGGCTTCAAAGAAGAAAGAGGGGACCAACAGCCAAGGAACATGGGAAGCCTCTAAAGATGGCAAGGGAATGGAAACAGATTCTGCCCCCAGCTTCCAGAAGGAAATAATGCTACTGACACTCTGATTTTAGTTCCATGAGGCATGGGTCAGACCTTCTATACTACAGAACTTTAATATGATAAGTTTGTATTGTTTAAACCCACTAAATTTGTGGTGATTTGTTACGGCAGCAATGTAAAACTAATATATTCAAGAAAAACAAGACAGGAAAGTGAGAAGACTAGGAGAGATGATTGTCAAGAAAATCCAAGAAGGTTAGAGTTTCACGAAGTAGGAGGTGGCAAGAATGACACGGAGGTTGAAGGAGATGAAAACTGGAAAGAAAAAAAATCTGGATCCTCTTCTCCCTGCGTGCTAACCATATCTTCTATTTCCAGCTCCACCTCCCAAAACAATATCCTACAGCCACCGGGGTGATATTTCTAAAATAGAGATAAAAACACATCATTCTCCAGCTTAAAATTCTCTACTAACTCCCACAACCTTCATTATAAAGTCCCAAATTGCTTGCAAGACATAATCTACCCACAGATAACCTTCCAAGTCTATGCCCTGCCACTTTCTCCATGTTCCCAAACACGCTCACCTTTCCAGACCTACTGACTCTCCAACGCCGCATTCTGCAAACATGGCACTCACAGCACTTGCACCCCCCCATACACTGCACACGCTATTCCATTCCCCGGGCCTGCCCTTGGCAGGTTTTCAATCTTAGCTGCAATCTTCAAGACCTAGCTCAAGCCTCCCTTGGGATGCTTTCTCTCATAAACTCCCAGCCTCAATCCTGGCTTCTCTATGAGCTTTGACAGCTTGTGTATGCCTCCATCATACAGTGCTGTGCTCTTTAAGGCAGAGCCTGTATCTTCATCATGCAGCTGTCAGCATACAGTGTCTCAACTCCCTTCCTTGGATATGTAGGAGGTCTCAGATCTGACCTAAGAGCCAAAGCTAAGAAAACAGAACTGGAGGCTGGGTGCGGTGGCTCACACCAATAACCCAGCACTGTGAGAGGTCGAGGCGGGCAGATCACGAGGTCAGGAGATTGAGATCATCCTGGCTAACATGGAGAAACCTGATCTCTACTAAAAATACAAAAAATTAGCCAAGTGTGGTGGCACATGCCTGTAATCTCAGCTACTCAGGAGGCTGAGGCAGGAGAATTGCTTGAACCTGGGAGGCGGAGGTTGCAGCGAGCCAAGATCATGCCACTGCACTCCAGCCTGGGCAACAGGGTGAGACTCTGTCTCACAAAAAAGGAAAAAAGAAAAAGAAAACAGAACTGGCTTTTGGCTACCAGGCAGGTAGCAGTAGAACACAGGATTAGGCAAGTCCTATACTGTGCAATGGCATCCTAGATGATGATGGAAATGTACTATATTTAGGCTGTCCATTAGCCACAGGTAGCAATAAACCACTTGAATATGGCTAGTGTAACTGAGGAACTGAACTTTTCATTGTATTTCATTTTAATTCATTTACATTTGTGTTCAAATAGCTACAAGTGGTTAGTGGCTACCTCATTGGATAGTGCAGCTAGTGGTAAAGGCAAGGCAAATAGGAATACAAGCAAAGCATCAAATCCAAAGGGAGGATGGTTAACAATTACGAAACCACTGTACATTCATACTGGAATTGAACAATTTAGTAAATGGGTGGCAAATGGTGGAAGCCAAGTTTATTGTTGGAGCGAAAGCTTACAGACAAGCAAGGGGAGAAGGCTAGAATGATTCATCTGGTCCCCAGATCAGTGACCTACACATGAGTATTTTAGCTTAATATAAGGTTACATATAGACATAGTTAACGCTATGCATATATACACTGGTTAGTACATATGTATTTCCTTGCTCTGTCAGCTGCAAGAGCCTAGAAGTAACAAGCACATATCACACCTCTATCTTAGTCTCTAAAACCATTCTATAGTAAAAGGAACCAGGGCCTTCTAGAGAAGTGACTGACTCTAGGATTGGGGTAGGAAATACGTAAGTATGTAAGAGGAGACTGGAGCATCTCGTCATACCAGGATGCAGAGAAGAAACACACACAATGATGGAGTAGACCAAGGGAACACAGGAGCCAACTGAAAGAAGAGCCCAAGTGACCAAAGTTGAGATGATTTGAACAAAAAATAAAAACAATAACATGAATTGGATTATAACCCAAAGTATAAACAAAAACCATGAGTCCATAGTGATATAAATAAGTGATTGAAAAAATATGAGTTTGTTGCAAAAGTAATTGGTTATAAATGGCAAAAATGGCAATTACTTTTGCACCAACCTAATAAATAAATGAAGGAGGATAGACAAGTATCCTGCACAGAAGGATTCCACATAATTAAGGCAGATGCTGCATCCTCAAGGATGTTAGAGCATAATTCCCATTCTTTATGTGCAGACTACGTGTAGTGACATTTTGCCAAAGAGTACAGTATGAAAAGATAGAAAAATGAGTGCCTTTACAGCTGGAAAACTGATAAAAGCTGCCTTATGTCACATCAAAGTAAACATCAACAGTGACAAGACGTGTTGATAGCGTGTACTCCTGATAGGAGGTGATAATAAATGTTCTTTACCTCTGTAGTCTTCCTCCAAAAAACCCACAACCCTAACCTAATCAAGAAAAAAACATCAGACAAATCCCAGCTGAGGGAGAGTCTACAAAATACCTGACTAGCATTCTTCAAAACTATCAAGGTCACCAAAAACAAAGAACAATCTTAAGAATTTTGACAGCCAAGAGGAATCTAAGGAGACAGGATGCCTCAGTGCAATATGAAATCATAGATGGAATCCTAGAACAGAGAAAGGACATTAACTAAAAACTAAGGAAATCTGACTATATATGGACATCAGTGAATAATAATGTATCAGTATTGGTCCATTAAGTGTGACAAATGTACCATAGTAATGTAAGATGTTAATGATAGAAGAAACTGAGCATCGAATATATCTTTACAATTACTCTGTAAATCTAAACTACACTAAAATTAAGTTTATTTTAAAAAATCCAAAGGGATCAGGGAAAAGACAAAAGGCTGGTGATTTTTTTCTGGGTCTCCTGGTCATAGCACCCCATATTTCTTGAGGATTCCTCACTTCCCCTAATCTTAGTCCACGTGGTTTGGATAAAGCTTTTCCCTGCATCCTCATTCCAGTGGAGGGGTAGCCAACCAGTGATATGGTTTGGACCTGTGTTCCTGCCCAAATCTCATGTCAAATTGTAATCCCCAGTATTGGAGGTGGGGCCTGGTGGGAGGTGACTGAATCATGGGGGTAGATTCCCCCAGTTGGGACTGTTCTGGTGATAGCGAGTTCTCGTGAGATCTCATAGTTTAAAAGCGTGTGTAACCTCCCCTGCTTCTCTCTTCTTTCTGCTCTGGTTACGTGAAGGCAGCCTGCTCCTGTTTTGCCTTCTGCCATGAGTCAAGGCTCCCTGAGGCCTCTCTCCAGAAGCAGATGCCGTCATATTTCCTATACAGCCTGTAGAACTGTGAGCCAGTTAAAACTCCTTTCTTTATAAATTACCCAGTTGCAGGTATTTCTTTATAGCCGTGCAAGAACTGACTAATACACAAAGCATTTCATCTCCATGGCCACTGTGATTGGCTCAGGAGCGGGCACATGCCCCAACCCAGGTCCATGAAACCCATCTCCAGTATGTTTGTTGGAGCAGTTGAAGAAGACAGACTCTTTCCCCTACTCCATACCCCACCAGGATTACTCAGGGGATGGAAACTGGCAGCCATCCAGTTACCAAAAGCCAACATCTTGCCTGAGAATGGTGCCACAATAGAGGAAAACCGTCAAGAGAAGGAAAAAAACTAGGCTTCCAATGACAGCCTTTCATCTCCTAATGTTCACAGTGAGTGGATTTGGCAGTTTGATGAACTACTATAGTCCCTTTTGCTTAAACAAGTTTGAGTTGGGGTTTCTGTCAATTGCAACCACAAAAGTCTTGACCAAAACAGTTGATCTGAGCATCATGGTCTGGGGCCAGAACCTTTAAGAGGGACATTAGCGGTCACCTTTGTTCTTAGCCTCCATGTTTCCATGCAGAAACTCCTGCTCCTGTAGTGAACCGGGATTTAAGTAACTTCTACTTCTCCTTTCTGGGTGCAGTGATGACTATCTGATAGGTGACATCAGTAAAAATAAGTAAGCATATATGGATCTGTCCCATTGGGGTCCCCCTCTTTAACCTACCTGCCTGTAAACTGGATATGTTCTACTGCACTGCAGCCAGCATGGGGCATGGACCCACACCTGCATTCTAGTGGCAGTTCTTAAAGCTCATTTTCCTTTGGTCCCACTCTTTAGCCTTGCTAGGCTTAAGGCAGCTATTCTGGGTAAGATTGACAGCTTCATAGACCCCAACTTTCCCTTGAATGCATCATCCTGAAGTCTCAACTCAGGGGTAAAAACTAGAATGCCTGAAGGTCGCTGCAGATCCAAGACACGCTCTCTAATTTACCATTATCCATAATGAAAGTGGTATTTTGCCCTTTAGTTGTCTGACATCTATTTCTCATCCTGTTCTGAACTCAGTTTGAAAGAAGACTGTAATTAATTTCCTCCTCTCAAATCTCGGCAACAGAATGAGGATAAGGGATAGAATATGGAGAACAATACTTAGAGAAGTGGAAGGATTTCAACAATGGAAGTCATTTTATGGAAAGGGTAGTCTTTTAAAAACTGTAAGAGGGGTCAAGAACTAGCTTGACAAGAATAAGTTCCTCTTGTCATTATGAGTAGCATGTATAAGGCGAGCAGAAAATTTCTTTATATCTTTTGTTGTCCTGGGTGATAACCAAATTGAAATATAAGGTACATTTGCACTACACCTTAAATAAGTTATAGAGGAAATTGGTCTTCCCCTCCAGGGATTCCTCTGGCCACGGGTCTTGAAAGGGCATCCTCTCAAGATTCGATGTCTGGTTAATCCCTTTATCCCTCTGTTCAGTGGGGACAGTAACTTCTCCCATTTTTATGAGATTAACTGTGAAACTGACTTGGTTAATGCTTCCAAAGTGCTGGGCAAGTACCAAGAATTGCAATAAGGGAAGTCGGAAAGCAGAAGTGAAATCTGAGAAAGCTCACATTCCTTTTACATAAATAACTTCTGCCATTATCTTAGTTTCTCAAGTCAGAGTTTCTTCTGTAAATAATTCACAGTAATAGGCAGTGCGCTTGCTGTGAAGGGAAGTGGTTAATTATTTACAATATTGATGGAATGTGAAACCTAACAAAATCTGGATGGAGAATGGGAAATGTGTTAGGGATAAAGGAGACCAGGCTCTGTGAGAGGAGAAGATGGCAGTGAAAAAATTTAATAATATTAGTGTCCTTCTTACAGAGCTAAATCCCACTGGGCTCAGCCTCTGGGGCAGTGTAACAGTGAAAGAGTAGAGTTCAAACAGCTAAAAATACATTGACTCTTGAACAACACAGGTTTGAACTGTGCAGGTCCATTGATATGCAGATTTTCTTCCACATCTGCCACCTCTGAGACAGCAAGACAAACTCCTCCTCGTCCCCTCTGCTTACTCAGTGTGAGGACGACAAGGATGAAAACCTATATGATGATGCACTTCCTCTTAATGAATAGTTTTCTCCTCATTATTTTTTCTAACAACGTTTTTTCTCTTACTTTATTGTAAGAATACAATATAAAATACATATAACATACAAAACATGTGTCACTTGACTATGTCATCAGCAAGCCTTCCACTCAACAGTAGGTTGTTAGCAGTTGAGTTTTGGTGGAATCAAAATATATATATGTAGATTTCTGACTGCCCAGGGGGTTGACACCCCTAATCCTAACATTGTTCAGGGGGCAACTGTAATTTGATGTAGGACTTGCTTGTATGTCTTGAACCCCATGTAAGAAACACATAACTTAAATACACACATTGGATGTCTCTTCCATTGAGTGATATGGAGAGAACAGAAAGAATGAACTGGGCCAAATTAGCATTCCTTTTAATAACCAGAAAGGGGTAGAAAATCTGAGAACACTCAAGCACTAATAACTTTTATCATTTCACAATGTAATAACCTAAAACTATGATACTCTTACCTTGATTCTACCTGCTCTGTATACACTGAATGTATACTTTCATTCTTATAATGACCTCATTTTCCAGGTACCATCAACCATCCTCATGTTGTCAATGAGGAAACTGCACTTCAGAGAAGTGCAATCATTTGGCTGTGGTCACACAGCTAGAAAGTGGAGACCTAGTGGAGACTCAGATCTGTCTTTACCATTGTGTTTTTTTCACAAGCCTGATGAAAATACACCACCAGTCTCACAAGAGTTTCCAGCACTTCAAATATGTACAAACCTTTAATCCTTCTTTCTTTTTGACCACAAAGAGATTCAGACTTAGTATTGCAGAAGGGGAACGGCATTAGCTCCAGGTTGTGACAGACCTGGGCTAGACTCCTTGTACCCTTGTTTAGTAGCTGTATTAATTCATTCTCACATTGCTATAAAGAACTACCTGAGACTGGGTAATTTATAAAGAAAAGAGGTTTCATTGGCTCACAGCTCTGCAGGCTCTACAGAAAGCATGGCTGGGGATGCTTCAAAAAACTTAGTCTTGTTGGAAGACGAAAAGGAAGGAGTCACGTCCTACATGGCTGGAGCAGGAGGATGAGAGAGGCGGGAGCTGTACACAGTTTCAAACAACTAGATCTCATGAGAACTCACTCATTATCACGAAAACAGGAAGGGAGAAATCCGCCACCATGATCCAATCACCTCCCACCAGGTACCTCCTCCAACATTCGGGATTAAATTCAACATGTGACAAATATCCGAACCATATTAACAGCTGTGTGACACAGGCCAAGTTATTTAACCACATTCAGCCTGTTTTCCCTATTGATTCGTTGCACAAATACTTACTGAGCACCTGTCATCTGCTGAGCAACTGAGGTAAAGAAAACAAACACAAGCGTGCCTCCCCTCAAGGAGCTTACATTCTAGTGCATATAAAGAATAGACTGTGGAGGTAGGGAGTAAGATTGCTATAGGCAAAGTAAGAAAGAAAACTATCTCACTCATAGGTGGGAACTGAACAATGAGCTCACTTGGACTCGGGAAGGGGAACATCACACACTGGGGCCTATCATGGGGAGGGGGGAGGGGGGAGGGATTGCATTGGGGAGTTATACCTGATATAAATGATGAATTGGTGGGTGCTGACGAGTTGATGGGTGCAGCACACCAACATGGCACATGTATACATATGTAACAAACCTGCACGTTATGCACATGTACCCTGGAACTTAAAGTATAATTAAAAAAAAAAAAGAAAGAAAGAAAACTATACAGACTATAAAGAAAGGAGAAAGCTGAGGGAGTATGTACCAGAGGGGTCCAGTTTTAAATGTAGTCATCAAAAAGGTATCATGAAGATGAACATTTGAACACAGATTGAAGGAGTCGGGAGCCAACCATGTGGAGATCTGGGGGAAGATTCCAGGCACAGGGAAGAGCAGGCACAAAGACCCTAAGATGAAGACATGCAAGGTGATGAGAGTTACCCGGTATGTTTGAGGAGCATCAAGGAGGCCAGAAAGGCTGGAGCAGAGGGGGGGGCGGAGGAGGTGGCAGGAGATGAGACTAGAAAGGTGATGTAGTGCAGGGGCCAGGTCCTGCAGTGCTTCCGTAGTAAAGGGAGCCGTTCTTAATGTGTGAGATGGGGAGCCCCTGGAGGGTTTTTAGCAGAGAAGCAGCATGAGCAGTCAGGTTTTAAGACTTGTCTTGGTGGTTAAGCAGTGAGTAGACCTTTGAGATGAGGGTTTGCCTTCCACCAGGCATAAGATAATGGTGTTCCATGTCAGTGGTAGCAGCGTAGGGTTAACACTACTGACAGGGGCTGGCTGGTGAGAATTAAATACACAATGTCTGGAAAACACCTGGCACACAGTAGGGTGTGGTAAATGACAACTACTATTATATAGATCCTTTTGCAGGGAAAAATATATCATTTTCATACTTGTTCCAATCCCAATGATCTGTAGGCAGACTTTATGATGTGAAAAACTGAAACTTCTAGAAAACTGGACATATGTTATTCAGATTTTCTTTGCACAGCTTCACATGCACAGCTTACATGAGTAAGAAAAACAAAAATACACAAGACTCTCTTTCTAGAGAAAAATGTAAAATAACACGATATGAGCTTCCCCTTTCAGGGAGGTAATTGGCTTTGATTGATTAATTGCTTTGCTATCTGGAATTGTCTTGCTAAGAATAACAAGTTTCAAATCAGATTGAATTTCTCCTTCATGCTATTCTTTCTAACTCCTTAAACTTCTTGACATCCAAGGAGGAAAACAGTAACAACCAGACAACCAAACAGTCCTTTTGGCCTTGGACTTTGTCTTTCTCTAAGAGAGAATTCACATTAGGACACCTTTGCTTGGTAGTTTCAGGTTTTTGAAACACTGTTAGATAATTATTTAAGTCATAAACAGTGACAGTATGATTATAAATCATATCAGCATTACTAGCCATGCTTTTTCTACAGGAGCATTTACTTTGGAGCCGCAAAAAACTTGTTGTACAGTATCTGCTTCTGGAGGAGAGTGATGGTTTTACTGATCTCCATTCTTACTGTACAGAATTGTTTCATAAAGTGATTTCTGACTATTTTCCTGAAATTAATCAAAATAATAAGTTATTGGTTTTCTTGATTATTATTTTTGACACTGAGAACTTCATGAAGTTTGCAGTTATAATATTATGGTTCTTGGATTTTTTATCAATTCCAAGATGTATTACTCATTTATTCATTCGAGAAATATTCATTGACCATCTGCCATGTGACACCCATTATGTTGGGTACTGAATATACAAAGAAGAAATGGTTCCTGTCCTCAAAATGCTTCCAGCCTAGTGGAGTGAGAGTCAAGCCAAAAGACAATACAGCAAAGCAAGATGATTTGTACCTTGGAGGACTGTGAAAAACACTGTGGGAGGGAGAGATCAGGAACTATAAACCAGAGAACTGAGGAAGCCTTCACGGGGAGGGCATTTGATGTGAAGCCTATGAGATGAATGGGTATTTGCTAGGTAAAACTAGAGGCAGGGAACTGGCCTTCCAGGAGAAGGAATAGATTACATAAGAAGGAACAAGAATGGAATAAGGGAGCCTGTCCTATGGAAAGAACTACAAATATTTAAGACAGGTGTAGTGAGGCCATATTTTTGGAATGCATATAAAATATAGAATAGACTCCAAGTCATCAGAAGTCTGTTCTGATTCCAAGAATCTGATGATTATCCAATCACACAGGATAATGTGTGCCAGGTGGTAGGAGTTCAGAGATGAATCAGCCAGTGCCTTCCTTCCAAAGGTTCATGGTCTTGTCATCTGAGCTGGTATTCCAGCAGCACAAAACAAAGGATATTTTCCTATTTGATAAATCAGAGAGATATGGTTCCGCCCAAATATCAGCTTGTCATTAGGCAATTGACTTACCTTTTGAGGGCCTCAGTTACTTCATCTATAAAAAGTGGGCCAGTATACTTACTCCCAAGGGGCTTCTGATGAGTAATAAAATACATGAAATTGTCCACCCTCATGTCCAACACATGGCAGATGCTCAACAAATTTTAGTTACACGTTTTATTTGTAAAATAAAGAATTCCATTTTTATTGAAAACCAAGGAGATAAACTGGCATGTTCTAGCATTGGGGAAAAAGAGAGGTGAAGATAATTAACAATCCTGTTACCTCTTGCATTTTTCCCACCCAGCTCAACTCATAGAAGGAAAGAACATGTGGGGGGGAAAGGTGATCAACACTGGACCAGGATCCAGACAATGGGAGAGAGGCGAGGTCTATGTTTGCTCACCATATATCCCTAGTATCTAGTACAATTCCTGACCCAAAGCAGGCACTCTGTAAATCTTTGTTGAATGAATGTATTATCTGCAAATTGGAATCTGCATTAAGCAACTATATAAAGAAAGAAGTGTAGTTCTGGAATCGAATAATGCACATAGCCAGTGGCCAAAACCCACCACGATGGTTGAAGGAACTAAGGATGTTTAAGCTTGGGAAAATACCCACAGAGATGTGATTTCTGCCATCAAATATCTAAAGCATCATCTTGAGAATGACTGGATTGACTTGCTCTGTGGGGCTCCAGAAAAATGTGCTAAGAGCAACAGGAACAAGTTACATGGAGGTGAATTTCAGTTCAGTTCTCTTTTAGAGCAGTTTCTCCCATGCTGCTTCATTTGAGGGTGGCCTCAAATATGATTGCATTGCCTATCACTGGTATGTTCTAGTACAAGATCACACAGTGGGCTCTTGAGCATCAAATGGACAAGTAGAAACGATAATCTTTAAGTTCTAGGTTTCTCTGGTGGATACTTGTGGTTTTAGTCTGGCACATGCCTCCTTTTCGTGAACAGCCCTTCCTTCCTCCAGGTGGTTTTGGTGAGGTTTCCAATCGCAAGGCTTCACTCCATGCCTCACACCTTCATTCCTACCCCTGAAGCAGTGGGCTTGACAGAAGCTAGGAAAATCAGCATCTCTTGATGAGGTAGAATTTGAGTCTTAAGCAAAGGTGCACAAAGTCAGAAGGTGCTTGCCATTGGTAATCTGATGGTAGCCACCCTTGGAACCAGTTCATGTGTTTCTAATGCTGAGGTGTCCTGGCGTCCGCTGGTTCCTGTCCTTTCTGCCGGCTGTTTGTTCAGCAAATACTTCAATATTCTGAGTTACTCAATAGCCTTTGAATAAGCCCCGCCATTACTTAAACTAGTAGGCAAGTGAACACTTTCTTACAAAGGAGAAACTCTTGTAGAGCGGATTTGTTTATTAGTTCTATGATTAATTTTGCAATCCATAGCCTGGTATGTGGCCCCCTGTTCCCCTACCAAAGAGATACCACAGGGTAAAGGGGATCATCTGCATCCCCCAGCCATGTACTGTAGTGTCAACATGGCAAGAAGCAAGAACTAGAAAGGAGGAACAGTCTCAGGAAGTGCATTCTTTCTCTTTCTTTTCCTTATGGTCTACATCTTCACATGATAAGTAGGACCAGTCTAATTAAGAAAGGTGCAGAAGGAAAGGAGGGAGTCTCAGAAGAACAGGAAAGAAGAAAATAGAGGGGAGGAGATGTATGTCTTCAAAGAGTAATGGTCCCACAAATGGCCTCTGCAACTGTTAAAATGCCGCCTTAGTCAACTAATTACCAATTACCAGGCTATCAAACCATAAAAGTTAAACTTGCCCACCCTGGCTGCCTGTCTTTAAAAGCAGGAATAAAAAGGAGGCTGGTGCCAAAGCCCCTCAATCATGATGCTCAAAATAGAAGCTATTAATTTAGCAGAGATCATGTGGCAGCCTTTCAAATGGCCTTGGCGTGACCCCTGAGGCTCACTGGGAAGGGTTCTCTCTAAAAAGCACATTTGCGACGAGGGCGCCCAAAATGGCCAAATAGGAACAGCTCCAGCCTCCAGCTCCCAGTGTGAGCAACACAGAAGATGGGTGATTTCTGCATTTTTAACTGAGTTACCAGGTGCATCTCACTGGGGCATGTCGGACAGTTGATGCTGGTCCGCGGGTGCAGCCCGACCAGCGAAAGGTGAAGCAGGGTGAGGCACTGCCTCACCTGGGAAGCGCAAGGGGGAAGGGAATTCCTTTTCCTGGCCAAGGGAAATTGAGACACACAACACCTGGAAAATCGGGTAACTCCCACCCTAATACTGTGCTTTAGCAAGGGTCTTAGCAAAGGGCACACCAGGAGATGATATCCCACACCTGGCCCAGAAGGTCCCACGCCCACAGAGCCTCCCTCATTGCTAGCACAGCAGTCTGAGATCTAACTGCAAGGCAGCAGCCAGGCTGGGGGAGAGGCACCCACCATTGCTGAGACTTAAGTAGGTAAACAAAGACGCCTGGAAGATCGAATTGCAGCACTATTCACAACAGCAAAGACTTGGAATCAACCCAAATGTCCATCAGTGACAGACTGGATTAAGAAAATGTGGCACATATACACCATGGAATACTATGCAGCCATAAAAAGGATGAGTTCATGTCCTTTGTAGGGACATGGATGCAGCTGGAAACCATCATTCTCAATAAACTATCGCAAGAACAGAAAACCTAACACCACATGTTCTCACTCATAGGTTGGAATTGAACAATGAGATCACTCGGACACAGGAAGGGGAGCATCACACACCGGGGCCTATTGTGGGGAGGGGGTAGTGGGGAGGGATAACATTAGGAGATATACCTAATGTAAATGACGAGTTAATGGGTGCAGCACACCAACATGGCACATGTATACATATGTAACAAACATGTGCACGTTGTGCACCTGTACCCTAGAACTTAAATTTTAAAAAAAATTCCTTATATGCAGTCAGCAGGACTCTAGCCTTTTAACTTTTAGCATGCTTCTACAGTTAAGCTGCTCTGCTCCACACTCAAACAGCTGTCCACAGCTGCTGCAAATTGATTTATCCCCAGATAATGGCTGCAGCTGATGGCCAAAATTTCACTGAGAAACTCTTTAACAATTTAACATGTGTTTGGCCTAATATAACCTGATTTTAACCCTACTTTTAAATGTATTCGTCTCTGCATAAATTCTTCTAAAAACATTCAAGTCGTATTTAATATTCAAATTTTCTTTTCTCACGTGTTTGGAGAATTTTTCTGTAGCTAAGCTTACAACACAGCCCTCAAAATACTGTAGAAGCTGCAGGAAAGGAGCCTTCCTACCCAGAGCTGGAAGCATCCAGGCTACACACGCCAGAGCTAGATTTTGTTCAGAGAACACCAACTCAGATCACATTTGAGATTAAGTCAACATCATATAAGTCCTCACAGTACCAGTAAAATAGGTTAATCAGAATGAATGTGGATGAAAGGAAAAAATTACCCTATTCTGTAAATAACCTTTAAGCATTATAAATGTATTAGGGATCTATGTGTACAGAAAAGTATAATAGAAACCTATGAATAAAATATTGTATTTAAAATAAAAAAGCTCATTTGCATGCCATCCCTTCATCCTAACCTTCCCTAAGGAAGTTCAAATAGGAGAGTGGCATGGTAGAAGCAGCACCAGGGTTGGATCCCACAGGCCTGGATTCAAGTTTGGGTCCTACCACTGACCATCATAAAGCCATAGTACAAGTCCACAGTTTGGGGGCTACTATTCAAAATTTACTTCCTTTCCTTTTCCCTACTGGCCTTCCTTTGCAGCAGAGCATATGGAGGGCATAGGGGAAATGTATGGGAGTGGTTCTTGTTGTCTCAATGATGGGGGCACTTGTAGGCAAGGACTCAGTGTGCTAGGTGCTCTACAGAGCTCATATTGGCTCCACCCACCAAAAATTGCCCCACACCTTGTACAACCTCCAAACTTCCTGGCAGACAATCCTACACAAGGAAAAAAGTTTATAATTAGCTGAAAACCTTTCTTGGTTTTACATAAAAACATAGTTATTTTTGCCCTATTTTTACACTGAACTATCCAGGAGTACAACTGCCATGTAAATCAAGAGAATATTGTATAACATTAGTTTGTTCAGAACTTTCCAAGTGTTGCTAGCTAATTCACAAAATATCCCCAGTAGCAGGACTGCTGGCAGTGTTCACAGGGTGTTAGCAAAACAGTATCTCTGAATCGCAGTTCCCGCAAATTCATGGTGATTTTATGGCTCGGGCTTCTCATCTTCTGATATAGCTTCACCTGAGACATTATTTATTAAATACTAAATGCATTATGATTTTATTAAATATGGCTTTACCTTTATTTCTTTGTTATAGTTAGGGAACATTTTTAAAAAGTTTTTCTGTGTGTATTGAGGTAGGTATGTTATCTGTAAATTTCATATAAAGAAAACATAATAAAATATTTGTAATATTTGTATCTTAAGCCCAGTTTCTCAGTAAACAAACTCTGAGATGGAAGTCTGTGTGCAGAAAGCATACTGGAGGGTGCCCCTGGGATCAACTGTGGGGGACCAAGGAAGTAGGATGGGTCTGAGGGAGAAGCTGAGCTGTAATAGTTACAACAGAGGCATAGCTCTTCCCACAGGAAGCTCTGGTCCTGGGATGGCCCTTCAGAGTGGTCCTGTCTTGGGGCAAGGAGAAGGGGGCCTTTATACCCCTACACTTACCACTCACTAGATGCAGGACGCCCCTGAGGAAGGGACATAAACTTAAGTGAGGACATGAACTTCTGCTGAGGGCAATTTTTGGAGAGAAACTCAGCTGAGCTCTGTCAACATTCTTGGCAGCTGGGGGATTGGTGGTCTCAGTCTTGAACAAGGCCCTAGGCAGCACACTACAGTATCCACCACAGTCCACCCTTGCTCTGATCATATACAGGTGCTTAGTATAGTAAGTTCTGGAAACAGCTTCTGCATGGTTCTGGTGGTTCTCTTTTCTGGAGAAACTTAAAAGATGAAATGTGTTCATATGCTCAGGCTGCTATAATATATTACAGATTGGGTGGCTTAAATGACAGAAATTTGTTTCTTGCTTTTCCAGAGGGTGAGACTTCCAACATCTAGGTGCTGGCAAAGCAGGTTTTATTCCGAGGCCTCTTCTCTTGGCTTGTATGTGGCTATCATCTCAATGTGTGCTCAATTTACCTTTTCTTTGTGTACACATAGAGAGAGAGAGAGAGAGAGAGAGAGAGAGAATGAACTCAAGAAAGTTCTCCAGTGTCTCTTCTTATGAGGATACTGATCTCATCAGACTAGGGCTTTTCATGACCTCATCTAACTCTAATTACCTCTCGAAGGCCTCATCTCCAAATATCATCACATTGGGTTCAACATTTGAATTTTGAGGTGACAATAACATTCAATCTACAACATTAAATTGCTATTTATCATGGTTCTCCTGGGAAACAAAACCAGTAAGTTATAGAGATATAGTTTTAGATCTGTTAAAAAATATATATATATATATATATTATATAGGTATACATGTATATACGTATAGAAGGGTGTGTGTGTGTGTGTCTATATGTGTGTGTGTGTATACAGAGAGAGAGAGAGAGAGAGAATGAGAGATTTATTATAAGGAATTTGCTCACATAATTATGGTGGCTAAGAAGTCCCAAGGTCTGCAATTGGCTGGAGACCCAAATAAGGCCAATGTGTAGTCCCAGTCTAAAAGCCATCCAGCTCTAGTCCTAAGATGAGCTGATGTTTCAGTACAAGTTCAAAGGCAGGAAAAGGCCAATTTTCCTGGCTGAGCTCAGCCATCAGGATGCAGGCAGAGCTCCTTCTTAGTCTTTTCTTCTACTCAGTTGTTTGGGTGATGCCCATCTACATCACAGAGGGCAATCTGTTTTACACAGCCTACCAATTCAGATGCTAGTCTTGTCCAGAAATGTCATCACAGACACATATAGAATAATGTTTAACCAAATGTCTCAGCACTCCACATCCTGGTAAAGTTGACACATACAATTAACCATCACGAGAAGGTTAGTGGGAAAAACTACAGAACCTACTGTTGAATCTGGAGCTTTTGCTGCAATTGACACTTGTCATTTCCTTTATCTACTACTCATTGAAGATTTCCCTCACCTCTGGCCAGTCCCTCTTCTGGTCTAGTGGCCTCAACGTGTCCTCAGGTCATGGCCAGTACATTTGTCCATTTGCCATCAAAACTGAACAAGGGAGTACAAAGAGACGCCCCAGTGGATTACCTGCTACCAAGTATGTCCTTCTCTGCCTCCATGGTGAAATAGTAGACCTACCTCCTGCTGATCACCAAAGTCAATTCTCACCAGGAAGGTGATGTCTTTACCTGTCGGTCAGCTTCCTGGCATGAGGAGCCTGAAATGACCAAGTGACAGCCAAAGCTTAAAATTTAATGGGATTCTTTCTCTGTGCCTTGGTGGAAATGCTCCTGTTCTGTGACAGAACCTCTAAACCCACATACCCTAGAGTTATGGGAATGGGAGACACAAAACCGCCAAGTGGGTAACCGGGTGTGATATTAAATGGGGTCACTTCTACTTTCACCCTTTAGTTCTCACACCCATGCCTTCAACTCACTGGGGATGCAACACAATACAATGGTCTATGGTTTAGGGTATGCAGTGCATGCTAAAGGATTATGTCCCATCTTTGTATATTACCCCTAAGCCATTTCATCAGTGGTTATTTGAAAAGGCCATGTCAGCAATCTAACTGATGGGCAAATTTGGGGCAGTGTATCATGACACATCGTCAGTGTATCCTATGGTCATGCTACCACTGATACACTTCCATTGCCATAAAGTGGGTTGCTTACAGGAATCTCCTAACAATAGGTAGAACACTCTGCAAGCTCTCAGGTGGCAGTGCTAGCTGAGGTCATGCAGGCAGGAAAGGCAAACATAGACAAGTGTAAATTCTGGTCAAAGTGAATCACAGCCTTTCCCAAGGTGAAAGAAGTCCAGTGTAATCAACTGGTCAGAAAGTTGCTGGTCGATCTCCTCCAAAACTGGTGCCATATCAGGTGGTCAGCATTGATCTCTATTGCTGATAGAGTGAACGTTCAGCCATGACAAGGGCTGGATCGACCTTGATGCTGAAGTGGGAGCCCATTTGTAGCCTCCATCCCAGCCATCATGGCTGCTCCATCACTGTGGTCACTGTGCCAGTATTGAAAGGACAGTGACCACCTGGCCAGCCTCTCCTGGCCATGGCATTCTGTCCACCTGGTTGTGCTGTGGCTCTTCAGTCTTGTGGACTCACACAAGACTGGCAGGGTTTCACTAAAATAGTGTTCCCAGGAGTAAAGCATACTACCTCCAGAAGCCAAAAAAAATTAAAAAATAAAAAATAAAAAAATGGCCTATCAGGCATTATGCTTGCTCCCTAGTAGTGGGAAAGAAAAGACGCAACAGTTTAACCTTTATTTTGAAGGGGATGTCCTTCACGCACCAGATCATTAAGTTCCTAAAGAGTTCCCTGATGTAAGAATCCCCTGAAACTTAGTTGGGGTAATCCCAACCTTTAGGGTGCATTTGTCTTGACATAACCTCCAACATACATGCCACTTTTTGCTCATCTGTTCTGCTTAGAATCAGATTTTTTCATATGGAGGACATGTGTGATATCCTGAAGACTTTCCCATTCCAGTTTTGGTGTCTCAGTCTTTCTCAGTCAGGGCCTGACCTTGGTAAAACAGCCTTGCCTGGACTGAGAAGACATTCTTTCCTGAGGCTCTGTTTTCTAATAAAGTTCTAGGCTCAATTCTCACCTTTTTCTGCCCTCCTTACTATAGAAAAAAAAAAAAAGAAGAAGAAGAAGACAGGAGCTTTACATGCTACCAAGGAAGCCCTCTGACTTTCACAATTCATGGTATATTGATGTTTGATCACCCTGACCCTAGTTAGAAGTAGAAATGGGATGTTGTAATGTCATTCTAAATCAAAGAAGAATAAAATAAATGTATGTCAAAGAAAAGGGTCCGGTGTTGTGGCTTATGCCTCTAATCCCAACACTTTGGGAGGCTGAGGTAGGAGTACTGCTTGAGGTCAAGACTTTGAGAGCAGCATCGTCAACATGGCAAGACGCCATCTCTACAAAAAAATTTTAAAAAGTAAAAATACATTAGCTGGGCATGGTAGTGCTTGCCTGTAGTACCACTTACTCCTGGCTGGAGGTGGAAGGCTCGCTTGAGCCCAGGAGTTTGAGGCTGCAGTGAGCTATAATCCTGTCGGAAGGAAGGAAGGAAGGAAGGAAGGGAGGGAGGGAGGGAGGGAGGGAGGGAAGGAAGGAGGAAAGGGAGGAGGAAAGGAGGGAGGGAAAAAGGATGAGCAAATCATTTATGTACCCCGTCCATATGCCAGGCACATAATAAGTCTTATTTCATTATTATTCACAAAATCCTATGAGGCCACCATTGTTATTCCTATTTTATGAAAAGGAATTGAGGCCCAGAGCAGTCAAGCAAGAAGCCTCAGATCACACAGATTGGTAGAGCTGAGATCTGATATGGCCCAACTGAGTCCAGAACTCATGCTCTGTGACAGAACCTTCCAGATGGCTTCATCCTAAGCAGGCAATTTAGGAACAACTTCACAAACGTACATTTGAATAGGCCTTGAAGGATGAATCGAACCACAATAGGCAGAGAGCCTCTGAAGATGAAGGAATAATAGCATAAGCAAAATTCAAAAGCACAAAAGATTAAGAAAAAGCACAGTGGGCCAGGCACGGTGGCTTATGCCTGTAATCCCAGCACTTTGGGAGGCCAAGGCGGGTGGATCATGAGGTCAGGAGATCAAGACCATCCTGGCTAACACGGTGAAACCCCATCTCTACTAAATATACAAAAAATTAGCTGGGTGTGGCGGCGGCCACCTGTAGTCCCAGCAACTCGGGAGGCTGAGGCAGGAGAATGGTGTGAACCCAGGAGGCAGAGCTTGCAGTGAGCAGAGATCGCGCCACTGCACTCCAGCCTGGGTGACAGAGCGAGACTCCATCTCAAAAAAAAGAAAAAAAAAAAAAAAGAAAAGGAGAAAAAAAAAAAAAAAGCACAGTGTGACATCCAGGTAGAGCAGAGGAAGGGGATAGAAAGTAATAACACCTACTTTGAATCAGGATGGAACCAGGTTCCTCACATATATTAGAGGTTTCAATCAGCTAATTTGTACAGAAGCTGCCCCTCTTCATAGATTTCATCAGGACAAAAACCATGTCCCAGCATCCCATTGAGTCCCCAGTACTGAGTAAAATGCTAATGGATAAATTAGCCCAGATAGATCCCATCACTTACTGGCCACGTGTCCCAGGCAGAACATCTAAGTAAGGCTTAATTTCCTCATGGGCAAAATAGAAACACTAACTCCAACATGGTAGCCATTCAAAATATGTCTTATGAATGAATGATTTCACTATCCCCATCAATTAGTTCCATTATCCTCATTCTGGGGACAAACTGGGACCCAGAGACGTAAAATTGCCTGAAGTCACACAGGTATTAGGTAGGAAGGTGAAACTGGACATAGATCTTCCTAATGTCAAAGCTTATGATAAATACGTCTGCTGTGGGATCCGTGGATAATGGCAGACTGCAGACCACGCCAAGGAATTCCACAGGTTCTGCTGCGGGAAGGCTATGGTGTATTTTAATGTGGTGACACGAGCTCTAGAAACGGATGTAGACATGGTTAGAATATGGGAGAAGAACACACTCAATGAGGAAAGACAGTGCAACCATCACGTGTCCATGCGCTCCACAAGTGTTTGAAGAGCTCCTATCCTCAGTACAGCTGTGTGTGTGCAGAAATGTCCCAGACCTCACCCACTCAGGGCTCTCTACCTAATTTTTGTTGTGAGCCAGTGAGCTATTCAGTCCCCTGCTGGGGTACAAGACACTGTGACAGATGGTGGTGCCCAGGCTGGAGAATAAGTTGCACGTTTCTGCCAATAAAACTAGCCAGAAAAGCAGGGAGGTTGTCACTGGTGGGCACGTTAGGCAGGAGTCCTTGGGTTTGTTTGCAATGTGGAGTGGCGTGGAACACGGAGAGCAACTAGGTCTCCTAACAGTGGGAGCCGGAGGTCCACAACGTCTTGTGAGCAGGAGGCAGAAATCCAACGAGTCCCACTGACAATCACAGTCTCTCATGGCAGAAGCACACAGGGGCACTTAATTAGCATAGCATACATCCTGATGAACAGGCATTTAACGTACATGGATAAAGAAAAAATGAAAATGCTCACTGCTTTGTGGACAGATGAAGAACTGTCCAAACTGACTCATCCGTGAGCCCTAGAAAGAAACCTGAAAACACCTTTACTCATTCCACAGACCAGACAAAACCCACAGCAGTGACTTAGCTCAACTCCAGAAGAAGAAGAAACAGAGGCGAAGGATGAGGCTTGAACTGAGTTTCACTTCAGGCTGTTTCGGTTTTTTCCCAGGCTTTCAGGTCCTTTGCTTTTGAAGGCCTTATCTCCCATATCTCACAGCTTAACAAACCAGTAATAGGCACCCATATTCCACATGAATATAATTCACATAGACCTAAACATAGAACAGTAAAGCTGCAATGGGCAAGTTGACCTATGTCATCTGACCTAAATATTGAACTAAATGATTCTTGCTTTTGATTGTACAATGCTCTTTTGCTATTTTCAAGCTAGTCATTGTTTCTCAGGTCTCACATTTGTAAGTGCTCTTAAACAGCTTGTGTGCTACAGGCCCCATGCTCAGAGTACCTAATGGAGACATCAACTCTGCCACATCGTAACTGTGTGATCTCGGGCAAGTCGCCCAGCAGAGCTTCAGTTTCTTCATCTATAACCTTGGGAGAGCAATGCCTGCTTCACACGGCTGCTATGAGGGGCCCTGTTGTGAGAAAGTGCTTAGTGCAGAAGAGCCACGCAACAAAACTGTCTTTGTTTTCACTCCATAGGTCCTTGGAAAGCCAGGAACAATAAAGGAAGGGGTAAGGAGTCATCACTTGCTCCACACATGACACATGAAAGCCTCTTGTATATAACATCGCATTTGGTACCGCCCAACTTCCTCATATGGAATAAGAGGCCATATTATCCCCTGGTTTTAACTGAGGGTATCATGGTGACAAGACTGAGCCAGGTTCATACAGAGCTGGGAGGAGGCAGGAGCAGGTAAATGCATGTAAGGAGGTTTTGGAGAACAAGAAATCAGAGGAAGTAGTTTTTCTCTCACATCTTTGCTCCAGAATTGCAAAGGTTACATTTTCATCCCTTTGGTAACGACCCAAGAAGTAGGGATTTCAAAATCTCCAGAGTGTTTAGAGTCTTTGGAGGGGCAGTGGAGAGACGCACATCCCAAACTTAGCCCACCTATTCAACGCATTGGGTGGCAATCTTCATAGTTACAAATGGTAGAGCTGACCTTGCAGTCCCTAGAAGACCCGTGATGTGGCCAACAGTGGATCACAGATGGAAAGAAGAAAAGGGAAAAAAATTTTGGAAGAAAAAGGAAAAGCACATACACCTATACACACACGCACATACATATGCATAAATGTGTATATTCATTCATATATATGTGTGTCTGACACACACACACACACACACACACACACACAAGCAACTTAGAAAAGGAAAAAATATCTCCAGATGCCTGGTTAACTTAAGAATACCAAGCCACATGACCACCTTCTCAAATGACCAAACCTCAGCCATGTCAAATGACCTGTACAAGTGGTAGTCAAGGTAAGGGTCCTGGTCAAACAAAGGGGAAACAATTACTAGTTTTTGTATACATGCTATGTATTCCGTATAATTCTTCCTTTTTTACAAGTAAGGATACTGAGTCTCAACATTTTTGCAATTTGTTTAGGTCATAAAGCTAATAAGTGGTAGAATCAGATCTTGAACCAGGTTCTGTCTAACTCTAAGGTCCAAGCCTGTTTCCCAAATGTCTGTGCCTCAGCATAGTCCAAAGGTTTATAGTTTTTTGTTTTAAATCATCTTAAGATAACAATGGACATGCTGCAAGCAGTATTCTGAGTATTTTTCACTGGGAATTGAATATTCTACCTTCCAGTTTATAGATGAGAAAATGGAAGTTCCAAGATACAATGTAGCTTGCCGACACAGCCATACTGTGATGGTGCTGACCTGGGATTTAGGACTATCAACCCCTATGTTGTTTCCACTCTAGAGAACTGCCTTCTCATTGCCCTGAAGCAAACCACATTAACTGACACCCACACAACTAAGTGTCCGTAGGGGTCAGGATCCTTTGCAGATGACAAGCAAGATAAAAATCCAGGAACTTCTAGGGAAAGCAATGCAGAGTGATTCCCTATTGGCACAAGTGCGTTCCTGAACTCCCACTTCTCAGCACTAAAAAGAGGTTAGGCTCTCCTCCATGCTGATCTAGTAAATGAGTTTGCATCAGCATAAGCTGAATAGAGGAAAAAGAGGTATCAATCCAGGGCTTCTAGTCTTAATGACAAAGCTGCAATTGTGTCCCTGGGCCAGACAGCTGCCAGCTTCCTGAGAAAGGAGATGATATCTTTTAAGCTTTAAGGAGGATTTGGTTAAAAATAAACACAGACAAAGTCCTGGTTTTACTCACTCTCCTCCACCTTGTCCGAGGGGGAAGGAAAAGCCAGTGGAATTGTAATCGGTGCAGGCATCTGCTAAATAAAGTAACACAGACATGCAGTTTCCACCCCCGTGCAAAGTGAGAGTAAGAATTTTGGAGGAGTTGGTGAAAATACGACAATAGAAATAGACTGCAACATAGCAAGCAAAGGTCATAAATAAAGCAACAACCTCGCAATAATGGGCATGACACCTGATGCGAATCTTGATCCCAAATCTAACAGGCAGAAGCAGGCAAGAATCAGCTCTTGACTTGCTTTTGAGTGATGTCTTGGAAATGGTTCGTAACAACCATGAATTCCAATTTGGTTGAGTAATTCTGTCCAAAGCAGAACCTAATAAGGGAGTCATCAGGACATCAGATTGCAGCAAACTTTGGAAGACGATGAGCAAATTTTTAAGGAAGCTAATCAATAAGTGGATAATCGTGAATGTTTCGGTCGTGCCCAGCACTCCATCCACCCTGAGATGGGTAGGGACTGTCAGTAAAGAGAGTGTCTGAACTGGGAGCAAGCCCAGAGGAGATAAACAAAGCAAGGAAAAGAAACAGAATGAGTACAGATTCACTGGGGAAAAGATTAAGTTCACAGTTATTATTAATATTATCGTTATTATTTTATAATCAAACACTTAATGAGTTGTATCCCAAAAAGCACCGTGGTAGGTGGCTGAGAAATACAGATGCTCCCAGGTCTCTTTTCAGTCCCAGGCTTGGTGCCCATTTGTCTCCAGGGACTCAAATACTTTTGTCCACCCTTAAAGCTGCAATTTCCCAGTCCTTCTCCAGGGGAACTGCTATGCTATGCAGTCTGGTTGCACTCTCCCTCCAGACTGCCTCTAAAAGCACCTCATGGGCTCTTTTTTTGTTTGTTTTAAGAGTCTTACCACTCACCACCAAAGGAAAAGCAGGAGAAAAAATTAAAAACTTCAAAAAAGTACAAATACGTCTTACAGAGTTCTTACCTCCGTGATCCTTAATCAGCAATGATGAGAGAATGGAGCCAGTATGCAGCAGTGCAGCGCAGTTAAGAAGCTCTGGCTCTGAGGCCAGCTGGAGAGGGTTTGAATCCCAACTCAAGCACCTGTTAGTGGTGCTGCCTCAGGGAAATCATTTGAAAATCCTGAGCCTCATTGATATGGTTAGGCTTTGTGTCGCCACCCAAATCTCATCTTGAATTATAATCCCCAGGTGTTGAGGAACCTGGTGGTAGGTGATTAGATCATAGGCCCAGTTTCACCCATGCTGTTCTCTGGATAGTGAGTTCTCATGAGATCTGATAGTTTTATAAGTGTTTGGCAAGTTGTTCTCTTGCTCACTCTTCTCTCTCCTGACGCCATGTGGAGAAGTCCTTGCTTCCCCTTCTGCCATGATTGTGAGTTTCCCTGTAAGTGTCCAGCCATGTTGAACTGTGAGTCAATTAAACCTTTCCTTTATAAATTGCCCAGGCTTGGGAATTTCTTTACAGCAGTGTGAGAACAGACTAACATAGTAAATTGGTACCACAGAGAGTGGGGCACTGCTGAAAAGTGGGGCACCCGAAAATGTGGAAGCAACTTTGGAACTGGGTAATGGGCAGAGGTTGGAACTGTTTGGAGGGCTGAGAAGACAGGAAGATGTGGGAAAGTCTAGAACTTCCTAGAGCCTTGTTGAATGGTTGTGACCAAAATGCTCAGTGATATGGACAATGAAGTCCAGGCGGAGGTGGTCTCAGATCGAGATGAGGAACTTCTTAAGAACTGGAGCAAAGGTCCTTGCTGTGCTTTTGCAAAGAGAACTGGCAGCATTTTGCCACTGCCCTAGAGATTTGTGAAACTGTGAACTTGAGAGAGATGATTTGAAATTGGAACTTATGTTTAAAAGGAAAGCAGAGCACAAAAGTTTGGGAAATTTACAGCCAGACGATTTGATAGAAAAGAAAAACCCATGTTCTGGGGAGAAATTCAAACCAGCTGCAGAAATTTGCATAAGTAATGAGGTGCCAAATGTTAATCACCAAGATGATGGTCTGCAGGGTATGTCAGAGACCTTCACAGCAGCCCCTACCATCGCAGGCCCAAAGGTCTAGGAGGGAAAAATGGTTTCATGAGCTGGGTCCAGGGCACCCTGCTGTGTGCAACCTCAGGACTTGGTGCCCTACATCCAAGTTGCTCCAGCCTTGGCTAAAAAGGAAGATACAACTCAGGTTGTTGCTTCAGAGAGTGAAAGCCTCAAGCCTTGGCAGCTTCCATGTGATGTTGGTCCTGCAGGTGTACAGAAGACAAGAATTGAGGTTTGAGAACTACTGCCTAGATTTCAGAGGATGTATGGAAGTGCCTGGATGTCAAGGCAGAGTTGTGCTTCAGGGGCAGAGCCTTCGAACCTCTGCTAGGGCAGTGTGGAAAGGAAATGTAAGGTTGGAGCCCCCACACAGAGTTCCCACTGAGGCACTACCTAGGGGAGCTTTGAGAAGAGGGCTAACCTCCTTCAGGACCCCAGGATGGTAGATCCACTGACAGCTTGCACCATGTACCTGGAAAAGTGGCACTCAATGCCAGCCCATGAAAGCAGTCAGGGTGGGCATCAGGGATGGGGATGAACCTTGCAAAGCCACAGGGGTGGAGATGCTCAAGGCTGTGGGAGCCCACCTCTTGCATCAGCATGACCTGGATGTGAAATATGGAGTAAAAGGAGATTATTTCAGAGCTTCAAGATTTAATGACTGCCCTGCTGGATTTCAGACATGCATGGGGCCTGTTTCTTCTTTGTTTGGGCCAGTTTCTCCCATTGGAATGCAAGCATTTATCCAATGCTTGTACCCACATTGTATCTTGGAAGTAACTAACTTGCTTTTGATTTTGTAGGCTTCTAGGAAGAAGGGACTTCCCTTGTCTCAGATGAGACTTTTGACTTTGAAGTTTTGGGTTAATGCTGAAATGAATTACAACTTTAGGAGGCTGTTGGGAAGGCATGATTGGTTTTGAAATGTGAAAGGAGCATGAGATTTCAGAGGTGCTGGGGCAGATTGATACGGTTAGGCTTTGTGTCCCACCCAAATCTCATATTGAATAGTAATCCTCAGGTGTTGAGGGAAGAACATGATGACAGGGCAGTCTCCCTCATGCTGTTCTCATGATAATGAGTGAATTCTCATGAGAACTGATGTTGAGTGAGTTCTCACAAGATATCTCTCTCCTGCTGTCCTGTGAAGAAGGTTCTTACTTCCCCTTCACCTTCCTCACTGAATGTAAGTTTCCTGAGTCCTCCCCAGCTGTGTAGAACTATGAGTCAATTAAACCTCTTTCCTTTATAAATTACCCAGTCTTGGGTATTTCTTTATAGTCATGTGAGAATGTACAAATATACTTATTTTTTTCTGTAAGATGAAGAAACTATAATTTACCAGGATGAGTTGTTTTTTAGGACTTACAATTATTATATGTATGTATATTATATATATGCATTTATGTATAAATGTAGATATAATGTTTATATATTCATATATGTGTATATATAGATAGATAAAAATGATATAGATATAAATATAAACAAACATAGATATATATACATCTATATATAGATATATCAGTCACACACATAACACAATAGGAGTTCAATATGTGGTAGCTGGCCGGGCGCGGTGGCTCAAGCCTGTAATCCCAGCACTTTGGGAGGCCGAGACGGGCGGATCACGAGGTCAGGAGATCGAGACCATCCTGGCTAACCCGGTGAAACTCCATCTCTACTAAAAAATACAAAAAATTAGCTGGGCGAGGTGACGGGCGCCTGTAGTCCCAGCTACTCGGGAGGCTGAGGCAGGAGAATGGACTAAACCCGGGAGGCGCAGCTTGCAGTGAGCTGAGATCCGGCCACTGCACTCCAGCCTGGGAGACAGAGCAAGACTCCGTCTGAAAAAAAAAAAAAAATATGTGGTAGCTATTTCTATTTTTATCCTTGGAAAATTAACTGGAGGCCCTCCCTATGTTATTACCCTGGGGGTTAAATTCAAAAAACTCTCTCCTTTCTTCCTGACTCATCTGAAAGTAAAGAGCTGACTAACATATTTCATCCTGATAGCTCCTCTTCTGGTCTGAAAATGTAACCGTGCCTCGTCCAACCATGAGGAAAACATCAGACAAACCCAGATTGAATATCAGAGGCATTTTATAAAATATCTAACCAGTACTCTTCAAGCCACCAAGGTCATCGAAAACAAGGAAACACTGAGAAAGTTTCACAGACCAGAGAAACCTGTCAACTAAATGTAAGATGGAATCATGGATGTGATCCTGGAACAGAACAAGGGCATTACGTTAAAACTAGTAAAGTCTAAATAAAACGTTGAGTTTAGTACTGCTCCACTGTGTTCCTTAGTTGTAACAAATGTGCAATGGTAATGTAAGATGGGAAAATGGGAATGGGATGGGACAATGGGAAAAACTGGGTGAAAAACTGTATTTGGGAACTCTCTGTACTATTATTGCAACTTTTTTAAAATTTAAAACTATCCAAAAACTAAAAGCTGATTGAAATAAAACGTTACTCTAATGGAGCAGTAGGTACCTCTAGATAAAGTAAACAATTTGAATCATTGTAATACTATTTAACAATTACTGAGTACTACCATGCCCCGAAACTGAAATAAACTTCTTACCTGGCGTTATTTTATTTAATCATCCCAATTGCGCCACTAGGTAGGCACTAATATCCCAGTAATGTAGCTAGTAGGACCTCTAAAGAGGGATTCACTTTACATTTACATTATATTTTTCTTATGACAGCAATTTGGAAATCAAAAAATATTTCCTCCAGGAAAAACAATATTATAAGAAGAGTATGTCTATGAATGTGTTAGAGTGAGCTGACTTAGTTTCTCCTATAGGAAATTCCTTGTTCTAGAAACAAAGAGATAGCTCAAGGTTCAAGTATTTACAGTTTGAATTAGCTATCAATTAGAGTTTGGATTGATGCCATAGTAGTACAACATCATTCACTCCAGAAATAGGAGTAAGGTCTAGGGACTTGAGAATAAATACCCAAGGATTAGAAGAATAGGGCTTAGAATAAGCTCAAGAAAGCAGGAAGGAAGACTGTCTTCTACCTAACTATCTGAGTAGAGAACTGAAGAATCCCCCTTGAAGTCAAAAGTCTAAGTTTACTCCATAAGTGAAGACAGGGTCAGATTTTACACTTGTCACAAGGCAGGGGAATCCCAAAGCCAGAATTCCATGGAAAAACTAGTTTAGAAACAGTGAAGCCTCTGAGTCTTGGAAGAAACAAACATAAGACTATTCTGTAAGCATACTTTCCTATCCTGGAACACAAGGTAGTCCCACCAAAATATGAAACAAAACACAAAAACATAACAAAATCTAACAATCTATTTTACCACATTAACAAGTTAAAGGCAAAAACATTTGATCATAATGATAGATGGTTTTTAAAAATTGCTACATTCAACACCAATTTACAAAAGAACAAATAAGTCTTGGAAAACTAGGAGTAGAAGATAACTTTGTTACACTCATAAAGGGTATACGCAAAGCTTTACAGCAAACCTCAAAGTTAATGATGAAACATAGAAGATTCTCTCTAAGGTCTGCAATAAAGAAATTCAACAAACTCTTTTCTTCCTGATTCATCTGAAAGTGAGAAGCTGACTAACACATTCCACCCTGAAAGCTCCTCTTCAGGTCTTAAAATGTAATTCTAGCCAGTCCAACCATGTCCTGGAGGTCTTACCTAACACAATATAAAGAAAAAAATAAGTACCAGATGAAAGAATGGGAAAGGAATACACCAAGAATAATAATTCAAAGAAATAATTTTCTACATAGAATAGCCAAAATAACCTACAGCCATATTATTAGAGCTCATTAGAATTCAGTAACAATGCTGGCTATAAGATCAACATGCAAAAAATGGAATTTCCATGTTTAATTTTATAATAAACTGCCAAGATGCTTTCCAGAGTGATATACATTTTATATATCAGTAATGCTTGCCTGATCCAGTTTCTATGCATCCTGGCCAGCATCTGATGTTGTCACTATTTTTTTTTCCTGCTCATTCTGATAGGTGTGTAGTTATATCTTACTAAGGTTTTAATTTCCATTTCCCCAAAAGCCAATGATGCTGAACATTTTTTCATGTGTTTCTTTGCTGTCCATCCTCTTTGATGAAATGTCTTGCCCATTTTGATATGTCTTGCCCATTTTCTAGTTGAATTGTTTGTTTTACAGTTGATTTTTGAGAGCTCCTTATATATCACAGACACTAGCCTTTTTTGAATATGTGGTTTGCAAATATTTTATCCTATTCTGTAACTTGCCTTTTCATCCCTTTAGCAAATCTGTTGCAGAGCAGAAGTTTTTCATTTTGATAAGGTTCAATTTTTCAAATTTTATTTTTATAGATCATGTTTATGGTGTCAAATTTTAGAAATTCTCCACCAACTCTTGGTTCTGAAGATTTTTTTTTCCTATGTTTTCCTCTTAAAGTTTTATATTTTCCATTTAAGTCTGTGATACATTTTGACATTTTGAGTGAACTTTTGTGTAAACTATCAGGTTTAAGTCAAGGTTTTTTGTTTTTTTTTTGGTTTTGTTTTGCTTTTTGTTTTGTTTTTTGCTTATCAACATCCAGTTTCTCTAGCACCATTTGTTGAAGAAAAAAAAAACTTATTCCTCCACTGAAATTGAAATACAAAGGAACCAAGAAAGCTAAGACAATTTTGAAAAAAATGAATAAAGTGGGAGGATTCATTTTACCCAATTTCAAGATGCATTATATAGCTACAGTAATCAAAGCTGTGTGGTCCTGACAGAGGGAAAGACGCAAAGATCAATGGAATATATTAGAAGACCCAGATATAACCTCACATAAGGAAGGCCAACTACTTTTTGACAAAGGTTCAAAAGTAATTCAATGACAGCAAAACAAAATGAGCCTGAACCTAAAGTTCACATCTTAACTCAAAATGGATCATAGATTTACAAGTAAGACATAAAACTATAAAATTCTGAGAGGAAGACATGGAAGAAAATCTTCAGGATCTAGGGCTTGGTTAAGAGTTCTTAAACATAACATCAAAGGCACACCCATAAAAGGAAATACTGATACATGTGATCTCATCAAAATAAAAAAAATTTTCTCTGAGACAGACCTATTAAGAGGATAAAAAATAAGCTATGGAGTGGAAGAAAATATTTGCAAACTACACACCTGACAAAAGACTATTATCAAGAACATATTTTTAAAAACTTTCCACAATAAGTTAAAAATCCCAAGTCAAGGCTGCAGTGAGCCATGATCATGTCACTGCCCTCCAGCCTGGGCGACAGAGCAAGAACTTGTCTCAAAAAAAAGAAAAAAAGAGGAAGGAAGGAAGGAAGGGAGGGAGGCAGGGAGGGAGGGAGGGAGAGGCTGCACACGGTGGCTCACGCCAGTAACCGCAGTACTTTGGGAGGCTGAGGCGGGTGGATCACCTGAAGTCAGGAGTTCAAGACCAGCCTGGCCAACATGGTGAAATGCCGTTTCCACTAAAAATACAAAAATTAGCCAGGTGGTAGTGGCGTGTGCCTGTAATCCCAGCTACTTGGGAGGCTGAGGCTCGAGAATCGCTTGAGCCTGGGAGGAGGAGGTTGAGGTGAGTCAAGATCCCCCTGCCACTGCACTCCAGTCTGGGTGACAGAGTGAGACTCTGTCAAAAAAAGAAAAAGAAAGGAAGAAAGAGAGAAAGAAAGCGAGCAAAAGACATGATCAAACACAGATGTTCACTATCACTAGCCACAGCTAAAATTAAAAATAGTGATAGTCTTAAATGTTGACAAGGATATGAACAAACTGGATCCCTCACGCATTGCTGGTGGGAGTGCAAAATGGTGCAGCCACTTTAGAAAATACTTTGGCAGTTTCTTTTAAAATCTAAACATACATTTCCCATGTGACCCAACAGTTACACTTATTGGATGTTTATCTCAGAATAAATGAAAATATACCTTTATACAAAAACAGGTACATAAGTGTTCATAGCAACTTTGTTTATAATAGCCAAGAACCAGAAACAACCAAAATGTCCCTCCCTAAGAAAACAGTTAAGCCAACGCAGTACATCAAAGTCATAGAATATTACTCAGAAATAAAAATAAGAGAACTATTCATACAACTTGGCTGGATCTCAGGGTATTAAAAGAGCATGTGCTATGTGATTTGTATTTATATGGCAATCTCAAAATGACAAAAGTATGGAGATAGAACGCAAATTAAGGGTTTCCAGGGGGTAGGCATGGTGTGGGGAAGAAGGTGGGGTTGGCTATCAAAGGGCAGCATGAGGGAGATCTTCATGGTAATGTAACCAAGAGTAGGTTTGGCTGCTTGCCGCTTGTAAAGCCAGTAACAAGGATGAAGTCCAGTAAAAGGAAAGTGACTTTATTTCCAAAGCTGGTAGTAGGGAATGGCTGGCTTATGCCTCCAGAAACCACTTTGAACTTTAGGCTGGGAAAAGGGGCTTAAAAATAGGAATGGGGGGTATGTGGTAGGGGTACTGAGTACAAGGTCTGTGTGTCAGAAGCATTTGAACCACAGCAACTCCATCTTGAATAGGGACTGAGTAAAATGAGGCTGAGACCTACTGGGCTGCATTCCCAGACAGTTCGGCATTCTAAGCCACAGGATGAGATACAAGGTCAGCACAAGATACGGGTCATAAAGACCTCGCTAATGAAACAGCTTGCAGACCAAAAAAAAAAAAAAAAAAAAAACAGCTAAAACCCACCAAAACCTCGTGAAGGTCACGAGGGTGACTGCTACATTCCCACCAGTGCCATGACAGTTTACAAATGCCATGACAACATCAACTGCCCTTTATGGTCTAAATGTTACCCTATATGGTCTCTAAAGGGGAGGCATAAATAATCCACCCCTTCTTTAGCATATAATCAAGAAATAACCATTAAAAAATGGGCAACCAGCAGCCCTCGGGGCTGCTCTGTCTATGGAGTAGCCATTCTTTTATTCCTTTACTTTCCTAATAAATGTGCTTTCACTTTATGGACTTGCCCTGAATTCTTTCTTGTGCGAGATCCAAGAACACTCTCTTGGGGTCTGGATATGGACCCCTTTCCTGTAAAATGTGTGTCTATTTCCAGTGGCCATCTTGAGCCCTAGTCCACCTGGAGCACAGGCTGGCATCAGTAACAATGGCCAGGTTGTTGATTAACCACCTTGGGATAATCTCTGGAGTTTTTCAGCTGGGTCTCCATGCTTGGTCTGTCTCAAGATTAGCCCCTGGAACTTCTAAGTAAGCACAGAATTAGATACAAAGATACAATTAGATATATATGCCTGGGAAGGAATACACAGTGGGAAAGGGAAGGGAGTGAAGTTTCAAGGCTATATTTTAAGACTAAGAGAAAACGAATTTGTTTCAAGGTTACATCTTGAGAGTGAAAAGGAAGGATAAAAGAAAAAAGTTTTAAAATGTGTTTGGGGCTGGGTGTGGTGGCTCCCACCTGTAATCCCAGGATTTTGGGAGGCCAAGGTGGGCAGATCACGAGGTCAAGAGATCAAGACCATCCTGGCCAACATTGTGAAACCCCATCTCTACTAAAAATACAAAAATTAGCTGGACACGGTGGCATGCGCCTGTAGTCCCAGCTACTCAGGAGGCTGAGGCAGGAGAATCGCTTGAACCTGGGAGGCGGAGGTTACAGTGAGCTGAGATTGCACCACTGCACTCCAGCCTGGTGACAGAGCGAGGTTCCATCTCAAAAATATATATATGTGTGTGTGTTTTGAAGCTAAACTACTCAGTTACAGTAATGGAATTATGCCATCTCTTGATTTCAGTGGTAGTTACACAAATCTACACAGGTGATTAAATGTCATAGAACTATACACAGCTGCTGTACTACTGTCAGTTTCCTGACTTTGATGTACTGTAGTAATGCATAGTTATATGTGTATATATATATATATGTATATGCTTATGAAACTGGGTGAAGAGCACAGGAACTGATCTACTCTCTTCACAACTTCCTGTGGATTTATAATTATTTCAAAATGAAAAGTTAAACAAGAGACTCAAACAATCATGATTTTTTACTATGTGAAATGCCTTCGATAAGTGTAGTGTTATTATAACAGCAACAGTTTTATAATAAAATGCCTAGTCATCAGTGAAAAGGACAAAGCTACTTTTCTGTTAGGTTAGGAAATATTGGGGTTCACTAGAAGCAGAATGGTAAATTCCTGTTCTCTGCCACACATGTCACAGATACTCAAAGCAACATGGCTAAGTAGGCTCTAAAGTGATGCTAGAGGCTGACAGACCATAGTGTGCATAAAAGTTCCCCCACTGTATCTCATTGTACATTTCTTATGTCACTAATGGTAGGGACAAAGACGACTTGCTCATCTCTGACTCCTCAGCACCCGGGACAGCACCTTCCACTGAATCAGGCCTCAATTAATAATTGTGGGATTGCAAGTGTCTTTACCTTTCTGAACCTCCAGTCCTTCTACTGAAAAAATTACTATCTTTTTCCTCTATTTTTTACTTACCGCCTATTGCCTGCAGGAAACTGGCATTTTCAAAAGCCACGTTTACACATGAAATCAATAAGATTAACACATTTATTGGTCTCTTGTGCAAAGGAAGTATAATTACAATACTGAAAAGATGGCTAAGAAAGTTTTTTAACCACAGCTCTCTTTGAGTATGCAATTAGGGTTTCTGATCCACAATCAGGAGGTCATCAGACACGTGGACTTGTTCTGAGCTGACTGATGTCATCCACTCCTTCCCAGGAAGGCTCCCTAGGGGTGACTGCTGATTTGGACAACCAGTCACTTCCTAAGAACACAGAAATTAGACCTTGTATGCTTCTTCTCCTTTAAGGAATTTCCTTTACTCTCTTTATTTTTATTTTTCTTCATTCCTCTATTTCTTCATTTTTCACATGAGAAGTGTAATTGGTCATTTATATAAATTAGAACCACAGATTAGAACAATCTTTGAATCTTCAGTCTTATTAAATTTACAAGAATCTGAGGCCTGGATAGCACGGATTTTTCCTCAAGTTCATGTCTTAAGTCAATGGCAGAGCTAGAAATTCAACTTGATTGATTTCAGCAATCAATCCATAGCTCAGGTATTCTGAACTATCTCAGGGAATCTCAGAGCCAAAGTGCTTATCTCAAAACTAGTCAGTTTCATTCCTTATAAAGTTAAAAAGGTGTTAAGCTAGGCTCAGAGCAGCCTTTCTTTTGAGGTGGGAAGAGGTAGGAGTTATCTGTGTAATACAGTACTCCCACTTGCTCTGTGTTCAGGACACTCACTCTAAGTTCAGCAGGATAGATCTAAAGAAAGTTAGAGGCCGGGCGCGGTGGCTCACGCCTGTAATCCCAGCACTTTGGGAGGCTGAGACGGGCGGATCACGAGGTCAGGAGATCGAGACCATCCTGGCTAACACGGTGAAACCCCGTCTCTACTAAAAATACAAAAAACTAGCCGGGCGAGGTGGCGGGCGCCTGTAGTCCCAGCTACTCCGGAGGCTGAGGCAGGAGAATGGCGTAAACCCGGGAGGCGGAGCTTGCAGTGAGCTGAGATCCGGCCACTGCACTCCAGCCCGGGCGACAGAGCAAGACTCCGTCTCAAAAAATAAATAAATAAATAAAGTTAGAGGAAGACAACTCTGCCCACCCAACAAAATAAATCACTTTAAAATAAACATATAATAAACAAAACAATCTTTAAAACTGTTAACAATACCCACTGCGGGTACGAATAGTGCCCTATAGTTTCCTGCAGGCAACAGGTGGTAAATAGAAAATAGAGGAAAAAGATAGTAATTTTTCAACAGAAGGACTGGAGGTTCAGAAAGGTAAAGATACTTGCAATTCCACAATTATTAATTGAGGCCTGATTCAGTGGAAGGTGCTGTCCTGGGTGCTGAGGAGTCAGAGATGAGCAAGTCATCTTTGTCGCTACCATTAGTGACATAAGAAATGTACAAAGAGAGAAATAGATACTCTCAACCACTAGTAGATAGTTAAGTTAGTACAGTCTTTGGGGGCACTATTGAAGAAAACTAAAAATGTATATAATTATAAATCTACCAAAGTGCATATATGATCTGTATGCTGAAAACTACAAAGTGCTGGTGAAATAAATAAATGGAGAGACATATTGTGTTCATGGACTGGAAGATTCAGCATAGTAAAGATGTCATTTATCTTCATATTGATCTATAAACCTAACACAAATTCAACCAAAATCCCAGCAGGATTTTTTGTAGACAGATAAGCTGATTCAAAAATTCATAGAGAAAGGCAATAAAACTAGAATAGTTAAAACAATTTTTAAAAAGAAGGAAGAAGGCCGGGCGCGGTGGCTCAAGCCTGTAATCCCAGCACTTTGGGAGGCCAAGATGGGCGGATCACGAGGTCAGGAGATTGAGACCATCCTGGCTAACACAGTGAAACCCTGTCTCCACTAAAAAATACAAAAAACTAGCCGGGCGAGGTGGCGGGTGCCTGTAGTCCCAGCTACTCGGGAGGCTGAGGCAGGAGAATGGTGTGAACCCAGGAGGTGGAGCTTGCAGTGAGCCGAGATAGTGCCACTGCACTCCAGCCTGGGCGACAGAGTGAGACTCCGTCTCAAAAAACAAACAAACAAACAAATAAATAAATAAATAAATAAATAAATAAATAAATAAATAAAAAGAAGGAAGAAATTGAGTAGTAACCTTACCTGATTTTAAGACTTCTAATAAAGCTACAGTAATCAAGACAGTATGGTGTTTTTGGAGGAATAGACATATAGATTAATGGACTAGAATACAGAATTGTGAAGTATATCTATACAAATATAGCAAATGGATTTTCAACAAATGTATAAAGACAATTCAATGGTACTCTAAATATCCATATGCAAAAAAGAACTTTAATTCATACCTCCCATTATATGCAAAACTTAGCTCAGAATGGATCACAGATCTTAATATAAAATGTAAGACCATAAAACCTTTAGAATAAAACATAGAAAATATTTGTGTGCTGGGTTGAGCAAAGAGTTCCTAGATATGACACCAAAAGCATGATCCATAAAAGAAAAAAAGATAAATTGAACTTTATCAAAATTTAAAACATTTACTCTGCAAAAGGCATTGCTAAAAGATTGAAAAGGCACTCTATAGACTGGAAGAAACTCTTTGCAAGTGACATATCTGGCAAAGAAGTAGCATGAAGCATACATGAAGAACTTGTGAGACTCAATAACAAACCCAATTTTAAAATGGGCAAAAGACTAGAATGACACTTCATCAAAGATGTTCAATATCATTAGCCATAAGGGAAGTACAATACCACAAGAAGATATCACTATATATCTACTATAACAGCTAATATTTTAAAAATACTGACACCACCAAGTACTGGTGATGATGCAGAGAAGCTAGGCACGTGAAACATTACTGGTCAGAATGCAAAATGGCACATCCATTCTGCAAAATGGTTTGGCACTTTCTTATAAACTTAAACATATATTACTATATGGCCCAGTAATCCAACTCCTCTATACACACCCTAGAGAAATGAAAATTTTATGCTCAGACAATTCTGAGCATAAACAAGCTGATTCAAAAGTTCATACAGAAAGTGTGTATAGCTTCTCTATTCATAATCACCTCCAAACTAGAGGCAATCCCAATGCCATTCAGTGGATGAATGAACAAACATACTGTGGTTTATCCACACAATGGAGCATTACTCAGATAAAAATAAGTGAACTGCTACTGCATACAATGATTTAGATGAATCTCAGAAGTATTATGCTGAATGATAGAAGTCAGCCTCAAATATAACTATGATTTCTTTCATATGACACTCTTGAAAAGACAAAACTATACTGATGGAGAACAGATTTGTGTTTGACAAATGTTATAGATAGGAAAGGGTGTGACTAGCAAGGAATAGCAGAAGACAGGTTTTGAGGTTGGTGGAATTGTTCTAGAACCTGATTGCGGTGGTGGTGACACAAATCTGTGTATTTGTTAGAAGTCATAGAAATATATAACTTTACATGTATGTATGTCATACATAGAATTCTATGAGAAAAAGGTCAATTTTACTGTATGATAATTTTAAAAATAAACTTAAAATACGCATGTCATTAATGGATCTAGTCAATGATCATGAAAGAATGATGTTTTTTGTTTTTAGAAGTTCTATTGTATTTGTACTGAGCACTGTTGAAAGACACATCTAACACTTATGAACCAGGTTTCCTCATCTATACAATGGGGATTCATTAAATGAGCTAATTCCCACAGTGTTTATAGAGGGATAGTCACAGAGCTAGTACCCAACAAGTTGGTAATGACTGTTTTTGACCTCCCCTGGACTCCAGGTGCTGGAACCAGTTCAAAGAGCCATTGTTGGCTAACTGGCCTTCCCAGTCCTTATCTCTCAGCCTGAGGGCAGGGTTTAGTCAAAGATGGGTCTAAAATAGAAAGCATATTTCCTCCCTCCCCATACACAAATTGTAAAAGAGTGCCTTTTCTTCAGTACTATTGAGCAAGCCGTTTGCTTTCTCCAAGTCTTAGTTTCTTCACCTGTACAATGGGGTAAATTAAAACTCAACAAAATTAAAGAGACAAAGTACCGGACATCTGGGAAGCCTCCAATAAATCTTGGTGGACCCTGTGCTTGCTCACTTCAGCCCCCTCCTTAGAGCTCCTGAGATCATCAGGGAAGCCTTGAGACCTGCCTGCCAAGGCAGAAGCCATGGCCTATCCTGGTCCAGTTCAGAGGACTGGTCTGGAACTTGCCCCACAAGTTCCTGGCTCAGACCTGTGCTGAGCACTCAGCTCCTGAAGGATGCTCCTGTGCCCAGAGAGATGCATACTCTCTGCCCATCCATTCTCTTCCCCACCCTTCGCTTGTTACAGGAAAGTTGTACAGCTCATCAGAAAGAGATTTCCCTTTCTGAATTTTATTGCTGGGGCTCTGGGGCCTTCTGCAAGTATAACTCTAGTGATTTGGGTAATTTAAACATGCTGCACTGCTTAACCTTTTCTTTTCTGCTGAGCACCTACAGATTTCTTTCTTATGAGTCAAACAGAAGTTGGGTGGCCTATAACCGCAAACCTGTGTAGCCTCAGTATCTGGTGCAGGAGAGGGACACTTGTAAATCGAAGGGCATGTAGTTATCATCTTTTCCTGCAACGTGTGGTGGATCAGATGCCAATTCCCTTAAATGCCAAGCCTTCGTTTCTGCTATGGGGTTTGTCAGTCCCAGAACTCACAAACAGAAATCACGTGCCCCAAAACAAACAAAATACTCAGTCTACAGGGAAGAGAAGTAGCTGATTTTTCTTCCCAACACATACAACTTTCACCCAATCTAGGACGTTTAAGAAAAAAAAAATTAATAAAATATTTTCTTTTCCTGACCCAAGTTGTGTGGGTTTTCTGGCAAGCAGGAGGCAATTAGAGGTCAAATAATGCAAGTGGTTGAAAAATGATGGTGGATGTGCATATGTCCACATGTGCTTCCCGAAAGAGACAGCCGGCAGCCACCGAGGTACTTTCCACAGGGAGCTCTTCAGGAACTGTTAAAACCAGGATGCTTGGTTACTTTTTATGACCCCATTGGCTGTACTTAGATATGTAGATATGTATGGTTACCGTTGTCCTTCACAGCTGAAGACGTGGCTGCTGACAATGTTATTTCCCATGCAGACAAATTAAAATATTGGTGATAATATTGCCCTTTGGCGGCAGATCCTAGAGGTCCCTCCAGCTTCCCAGCTTGCGCAAGGCTGGGCCTACAGACGGGCTCTTGCATATTCTTCCAACTCACAGCCCCTCTGGAGAACATTTTCTTCCCTAAAGCCTGTCTGCTTCCTCAGGCCACAATAGGGCCTGGGTGTTTGCTTTTCCACCCACAGAAGGAGAAATAAAACCAAAGGTTTAAGTTACGGGTAAATCAGGACCCCTTTACAACTGGGCATTTCTCTTCCGCCAAATACTTTCTCCTAGCACTGCCTGCTGTTTATGCAGAGAGAAGTAGGAGGGTGAGGGAAAATGGGTTTGATTTGAATGATTTTTCATTCTCCCCTTCCCCTACCCTTTTTGCATTTTTTAATATTCTCTTGCTTTCTCCCCTTCATGTTCTCTCTCTCCTTTCTCCCTTTTCTTATGTGATGTCACCCTCCTAATTCTCCCTCCTCCACTCATGTATGTGGGTCCTGGTCTTTCTGCTTCCTCTGCAGCTTTGTCCCCATCCACAGCCCATAGTGTTACATGGAATCCTTTCTTTTGTTTCTTTTTTATTATACTTTAAGTTTTGAGTTACATGTGCAGAACGTGCAGTTTTGTTACATAGGTATACATGTGCCATAGTGGTTTGCTGCACCCATCAACCTGTTACCTACATTAAGTATTTCTCATAATGTTATCCCTCCCCTAGCCCCCAACCTGCGGCAGGCCCCAGTGTGTGATGTTCCGCTCCCTGTGTCCATGTGTTCGCGTTGTTCAACTTCCACTTATGAGTGAGAACATGCGGTGTTTGGTTTTCTCATCTTTTGATAGTTTGCTGAGAATGATGGTTTCTAGCTTCATACATAAAATACTTTCTAAGAAATGAAAACCTGAGTGTATTACTCTCCTGGTACACAGTGGACCTCAACAGCTTCCCCCTAAGCCTCACCATAGGATCCAACAATTGGATCTCACTTCCTCCTACAGACTCAACTCCCCCCAGTGCTCCACTTGACACTCCATACTTCAGTAATACTACCTTTCCTGCCATGGACTTCCCAGTACCCCTCTGTGCACTGCCGTGTGCTGTGCCCTCAGCCTGGTACTACCATCTGCCTCAAAAGGCTTTGTTACTTACTTACTGTGAAATACTGAGCAAGTTACTCAAGGTACTCTTTTGCCTGGATTACTATTACTTGCCTTTTAAGTTGAAACTCAAGTGAGACTTCTCTGAACTCATTCTTTCCCCTTAATCTGGATTGGGACTTCTTTTTTTTTTTCCTTTCACTAAAGCAGAGGTCAATGAACTGTGGCCTGTAGACCAAATTGGGCTACCATCTGCCTCTATAAAGAATGTTTTATTGAAACACAGACACACTCATTTGTTTGCCTTCTGTCTAGCTGCTTCATGCTATAACAGCAAAGTTTAGTTGTAACTGAGACCATATGTCTGGCAATCCCTAAAGCATTTCCTCTCTGATGCTTTGCAGACAAAACGTGCCCACTCCCATTCTAAAGCACCATATCATAGCACACACTACATTATATGGAATCACTTTCTTTACATATCCACCCCTACACTAGAATATACCTTCTTGAGTTGAAAATCTCAGCCTATTCATTTCTTAGCAAAACATGGTGGTTAATAGTCTGAGTCTGAAGTCAGGCTGTTAGAGTTGGTATTCTGGCTTTGTTAATTACTCGTTATGTGATGCTGAGCAAGTTACTCAACCTTTCCTTTCCTGTTTCTTAATCAATTAAACGTAGATAACAGTGATACCCACTTTATATGCTGATTATGAGTGTTAAATTAGTTAGATGTAAATTTCTTATTACAGTGCCTAATACTCAGAATGTACTATATAACCATTAACCATTAATATTAATATCACTAGGCTCTAGCAGATAGTAGGTACTTAATGGATATGTTTGATATTGAACAATTCTATCTTGATTTATGCCTCTAGAAAATGAGAAAATTAGAAAACCATCTAGGGTCACACTCCAACTCTCAACCTGAAGACCATGTTATCATTGATTGCCGCTCTCTTCATCTAAACTGTTCTTTTTATCTTTTTCTCTCACTTTCAAAGGCAATCAATTATCAAATCCTTTCAACACTACCTCCAAAACATGCCAAATCATGTTACATACCTCCATAGTCACTATTTCTGTAATCCAAGTTATCATCATCTTAGGCCTGGACAATCTTAGCAGCCTATGTCAGCAAGCTTTTGCTGTATAACAAACCACCCAAAACTTATTGTTTTAGAACAAAACCAATTATGTAGCTCACAATTTTGTGGGTCAGTAATTAGGGCTGGGCTCAGCTGGATGGTTCTTCTGGTCTCTGCTGGGCTCACTCATGTGGCTTCTGGGTAAGGCTGGGGCTGGGTGGTCTCAGATGGCCTCTGCTGAGATATCTCCTCTCTGCTCCACCTGGTTTCCCTTGCTGTAGCAGGTCAGCCCAGGCTTGTACACATGGTGGTTGAGTCAGTTCCAAGAAGGCATGCAAGGTCTCTTGAGTTCTACACTTGAGTATACGTGACTTCTGCCCCATTCCATTGAAGAAAGAAAGTAACAAGGCAAGTAAAAATTCAAGCCATGGAGAAACAGACTCTATCTTTTGACAAGAATGACTGAAAAGTCACTCTGTAAGCCACACAGAGACTGGAAGAAGAATAATCATGCCCTTTTGTGCAAATTATTGACCACAGCCTCCTCACTGGTCTCCCTGTTGTATCTTTACTGTTGCTGCACTCCAGGGTCTGCACAAAAACCAGAGTGACCTTTTAAAAATGTAAATAGATTAGATTACCCCTCTGCCTAAAACCCTCCATGGCTTCCCATTGCTTTCAGAATAAGACACAGATTCCCTATTGTGACATTACAAGGTGCACGCTCTGTCTTCTCTCCATTCATTCTGCTTGTTCACACTGTTCATCCTCCCCCCAGCTTCCTCTGCTCCTCCAATAGGTCCACTTTGCCCAGGCTTTGGGTCTAAGGCCTTGGTAGGGGAGATGGTGATGACTTCCTTCACACCTGCCTGACTGCCTCCTTCTTGTCCTTTGAGTTTTGACTTAAACTCAAGTCAGAGATGACCACCCAACTAAAAGGAGCCCCATCACCTTACATCATTTTCTTTATAGCATTATTATATTATCTTATATGTTCTTGCATATCTGTTCATTCTTTCTCTCTCCCCTCTTAAAATGGAAGTGCCATGAGAATAAGGACCTCCTCTGTCTTGTTCATTGTCTCAGGGTCTAAAATGCTTCCCAATTCATAGTAAGTGCTCAATAAAGATTTGTATAAAGGGCGAATTTACTGAGTCATACCATATGTCAGGCTCTGAGTTAAGCACTTTATTCTCATTATCTCATGTAATCTATGCAGGAACCATGAAAGGTAAACATTTTCATCCCAATTTTACAGTTGCAGAAATCAAAACTCAGAGAAGTTGATGTTCTTTTTAAACCATAAGTCATTATTAGCAGTGACTATTCATTCTTCTCTGTTGCTTTACACATCTTGTGGTGTCTTTTTCTGTGTCATTTATTTGTTCTCTTCCATTTTGTACCTTAGTGCACAAAATTGAGTTAAACCTAACATTTGGTGCACTATACTATTTCTTTGGGGTGTTCACATGCCTATTACTATAAGAAGTTAGTCTCATATAAGTAGCAATATTGTCTATACACTACTGACTCAATATCTTCCACCACCTCCAGTCTCTAGGTTGAGGCTGTCTGTGACACTTTGTCATATGACATGTACTGGTGGGATGAGGTGGATCTTAGGAAACCTCTGACTCTTAGAGAGGTAAGACTCACTGGAGATCATATCATCAGTCTCCTTCATACTACAAATGGAGAAGAAGAAGGCAAGAAATGGGCAATAATATACCCAAAGCTACCTAGTGACTTCTGCCACTTACCAGCAGATTACACCAAAAGCCAGATCTTTTATGGAAGGTGAGTCTTGCTATTCTTTCATTTTACTTTCCAAAGCAAGCGGAGGCAACCAGAGGACCAATGGCTAATACTGAGGTACCCTAAGCAGTCTGCTTTATCCTCTCCCTCCACTCAGCAGAAATTATCCATTTCCTTGAAATTCTTTCTGATGACTAATAGCAGACCCCTCTATGTCACCAAAGTATTTTAAAGCTAATGGGTCCAAGTTAACTTTCCACCCAAAAGAGAATACCACCATTGCATGTTACATGCATTCAACACAACCATCTCTTATGGACCCTAAATCACAGTGTGGCCTTGTGATTCCTTGCCAGGTATCCATGGTGCCCACATCTCTTGGATCCATCCCTTTCTCTCTACCCCACTATCACCATCCTTATCGTGATGGCACCATCTTAAATCTGGACTCAATGGTCACTCCTCACCTACTTGGCTCCCCTTTTGGCTCCCACTCCCCACAAGCAGGCAGAGCATTTCTATCTTGCCTCTGTTCACAGCCCTCCAGTGGCTTTCTACTCTGAGAATAAAAGTAAAATGTCTCGGTGTAGCCCTGAAACTCCAGGTGGGCTGGTTCCTCTCTCTACATTGCAGTCACACTTCTCACCACCTTCCCCTTCACTCTCTGCTCCCAGGCCACTGGAACGTGTCTTCAATCTTCACATCTGCTGCCTCCCCCCAACACAGGCCTCTACTCTTGCTGTACCTTCTATGTGGAATCACCATCGTGACCACCAAACCTTCCCCTGGCTCCCATCACCTAAAAATCTCCTGTCCACCTGCTGCTCCCAGCATGTATCACTGACTCAAGGACATCTCCCCTGAATCTCTGACTGGGTCAGTCTCCCTAGTACACCTGTACATTATGTGATACATAGAGCATCTCCTGTGGTGATGTATTTATGTGATGATGATTACTGGCATTTCATCTGTCTCCTCCTTCAGGTTGTAAGCAGTGTGAAGGAAGTGGCCATGGACTGTTTGCTTCTCACTCTTCTTCTAGAGCCTGACACTCTACCTGGTGCACATGAGAAGTTTAATAAGTATTTACTGAATGAATAAATAAATGGCACTCTTGTTTGGGGTTTTCCAATCTCTGTAATCTATTGTTCGGCATGAATGACAGATTCATAGGCCAATCAGAGTGAGAAGAACGGATAGGTTAGGTCCCAGGAGAAAGACAGTAACTCTCAGTGGTTACATCAAGGGTCCAGGGTTGCTAACTCTCTGTGTTATTACTGAGCTTCAGTTTCAATATCTGTGAAAGAGGGATAATAATAGCAACCACATTAATAATAGGCATAATAATATTCATCCAGTAAGACCTTAGGAGAACTACATGATTGTGTGCCTGGCAGATAGCAAGTGCTCCAAAGTGCTAGCCATTGTGGTTATTATGAGAATGTATCAAGATAGCTGTAGCAAAGGATCATTCTTCTTAATAAGCAGAGAGCCCTATGGAAACCTTTTCTCTAAATACTGGTAAAATCCTCCTAAAGTTCAGAGTAAATGACAGTCATGCACTTATGTCACCTTGGAATCCTGACTCCATGCTTATTCAGGATTCCACCTTCCTTGTGATCTGACACTCCTCGCCCTTGTCTCTGCCCCTCTCCTGGCCACATTCCCCCTCTTCTAGCCAGGTTCCCCACCTCTCAGGTACTTGCTTAGCAACTGAATCTGTCTAGCTAATGGGGGTTGGAGATGAGCCTTCAGAATCATTCCACAGAGTCTCGTCTTCCCCATTCTCCTTCTTCCTCACTGCCCACGCCACTACCAATTAGGCACATCCTTTCCTGAAGGCTCTCAACTCCCCAGGAGTAAGACAGAAATAGCCCCCTTGCTTCAAAATCTGGAGCAGCATTTCCACCTCCACCAAAGACACACAGCTACACTCCTCTTCATTTTCCCTCCTTCCTTTCCACCAGCCTGCACCGTTTCACCTCGACATCATTCATTCCTTTCTGCTGCTTTGAACTTCAGAATTCTACATCAATGTGGAAAAGGCATGTGGATAACAAGTGACTTCTCAAGGAACCTCAGTTTGCTTATCTGCCACACAGGCTGCTAGAAAAACTGATCTGGCTCTTCACACCGTATTCATGAGAAAGAAATAAGATAATGTTTGGCACATAGTAGATGTTCAGAAAACGTTGACTCCCATTGCTTTTACTTTGTGCATATTTTCTAAATCGTAATTTACTAATTAAGCCTGACAAAGGAACAGAATATTTGAAATCAGGGCTCATCTGCAGAATCTGTCCAGATGTCAACCACCTATGGTTCTAGCAGGAAAGAGGATGTGGAGTGGCATCCATCCCATGACACAGTGCTGAGCCACTCTCCCTACCTCCTCCCCTTTCACCCAGCTTTAGGAAAATCCTGTGATGAGATTACAATCTTCCCAAGGACAGGAACCTTGTCATGCTCAACTTTGTACCTGGCCCAGTGCCTGACAGGAACCCAGCACTCCAAAGAATATTTTTGCAAGACCAGCCCAAGGCTGACTGGTACCTCCACAGTTTGCTAGAACGGATCATGACCCTCATTTCAGACTTTGCAACTAGGCTGTGTGGTTGTCTCCCAGGACAGAGACGAATTCCTTGGGTCTTTGCTACATCCTTGGTGAGGAACAACAAGGAGCATCTGACAGAACATTTACAGTCTGTGGTATAGAAGATTACTAATATTAACTACATAACCCACACCATAGCCTCCTCATGACAGGATAGGCATTCAGTAATTCTCAATATGCCCTTTTATTTTGTTTTATTAAAATCTGACTTTTAAAAGGCCACCTGTGGGTGAATTTCTAAATAGGTGTCTTAACAGTGTGGAACAAACCACCTAGTGGCAAGATTTTGGTAGCAAGAATGGGCCACATCAGCCATCAGATACCTTAATCAAGTTCAGCATTTACTGCATGTTAGACTTAACCAAGAATCACGCTTCCAGCAAACATTAAAATGGTGAATTTAATAAACCAGACCTTCTCCTTCTCACTAACATAATCCATTCCTTGCTCCCTGCCTCTGCCACTATCTTGCCAGCCTCCGTACACTGTTTGGTAATTTGCCAACTGCACATAGAAACTGACCAGCTAAAAAGTTTCATTCGCAGCAGAGATGCTTTCCTTTGGTATTTAGTTCTGCCGCCTGCCCTCCATACACACCTACCTCTTACCTTCTAAAGTTCATGAGGCTTTCAAAGTACCCATTTCCACATGCATCTGGTATTTACCAGAACAAACCAGAGCACTTCACAGCCACAAATTAAAGAAATCATAGTGGGCTCCTCAAAATTCCCATTAATGAGCACCAAAAAGAAGTTCATTAAAACAATGTAATATCCTTAATGCAACGAATGTGCTTCCTCCTGTTCTAACAAGCTCATGAATAATAGATGAAGGGAGCTTCATCTGTTTTAATTAATTTGGTCTTGAAATTAATTCAATTCAGTACAAAATTAGCAAGCAATTAAGCCTCATTGGCCCAACTGGACAAAAATATGCCAATACGTCACTGGCTAGAGAAGCAAACTAGAAATGGACAAGAACCACAGTCCATTCTCCCAAACCAGAACTTCCAATAGGAGCATCACCAATCCCCATGAGGCCACAACTTGGTCCCTTTTCCAGATCTCATAATTACATTTCTGCTTCATCACTAGGAATTTCAGCATTTATATGTTGGGAAATTCTTGAGGGAGGTTCCAAATGCATAGCAAGATTGCTTTTGTTTTTGTTCTACTTTGTTTCTGAAACTTCCAAACAATTTCTGAGAATTTGCTATGCATTAAGGCATAGAATCTAATAGAAATTATCAACTGCAATACTTGGGCACTTGCAATAAACACTTTGGTCTAAGAAATTATCACAGTTTGCTATGTACATAAGTTTAGCAGATTCTTGGTTCCATTATCTACTTGGCAATTACATATAGTGTTATAATCACAGTTTATCTTAAAATAGTGCACTTCTTCTTCAGATCTTGGCGTGCTTAATGAGTACTTTTTTCTTAACCCTCACAATGCCCTTTAGAATTGGGAAGATATAAATGTCGTTAAAATTACTTTCAAAACAAAGATACTAGGGTTCCAAGACAGAGATGGACAATCACAGCATTCTGAGAGCTTCAAAAGACATTAATTCCAACCATCTATCCTGTGCTTGAATTCTACTTGCCTTTTCTTGAACACTTCCAGCAATGGGGAACTCATTAATGCATGAAGCTACCCATTCCATCTCTAGAGAATGTGATTGTTAAATTGATCTGGAATTTATCTTCAGAAGATAATGACTTTTTAAACCCCAAACAAGTCTGATTCATCCTGCACATGGCATCTACTCTCCATGTTTAGCCACCTTCTTCACATCAACTTCTCCTTATGATATGGCTCTGAACCCTTCAATATTCTGATCATTATCCTTGGAATCAACTTCAAGGGACAATGCAATGTAGTAGTAGGAAGTATCAGTTTGATAGGCAAACTTGGAGTTGAGTTCTGGGAGTATAATTTCAAGGCTGTCTGTGAGGCTATGTGCTTATACCTTTGAACCTCAACATCCTCATCTATAGAATATGGATAAAATCTCCACTTTGTAAGAGTATTGTGATGATTGATGGACCTAACAGATAAAGAACATTTATTATAGAGTCCAGCACAATTGATTTTTCAGTAAACAGTAACCAAATAATAATTTTAGCTAATTTCTACATAGCTCATATTAACCACTTTCTACATCAATTCATCGCCACTTCACAAGAAACCATGACATTGTTGTTATTCCTATTTTATAGATGAGGCAACTGATGTACAGAGAAATTAAGGAACTTGCCCAAAGTTACACAGTCACTAGGAAACAGAACTAGGACTTGAACCTAGACAGTCTAGCTCCAGAGTCTATATTTGGCAGCCATGTATCTTAAACTGTGGTCCCTAAAATAGAATGCTTTTCAGGTGTTGTCTGATCTAAGCTGACATGGTTTGGCTGCGTCCCCACACAAATCTCATCTTTAATTGTAGTTTCCATAATCCTCATGTGCTGTAAGAGGGACCCAGTGGAGGTAATTGGATCATGGGGGTGGTTACTTACATGCTGCTGTTGTCATGATAGTGAGTCCTCACAAGATCTGATAGCTTTATAAGGGGCTTTCCAACCCCCGCCCCTGCTTTTGCTCGGGATTTCTCCTTGCTACCACTATGTGAAGAAGGATGTGTTTGCTCCCTCTTCCACCATGATTGTAAGTTTCCTGAGGCCTCCCCAGCCACTCCACTCAGTGGAACTCTGAGTCAATTAAATGTCTTTCCTTTATAAATTACCCAGTCTCAGATATGCTTTTATTAGCAGGGGGAGAATGGACTAATACATAAACTGAATAGCAATCAGGATCCTGGCCTTCTCCCAATGGTGAGCAATATTATCCTAGTTTTCCTCATGTGGGCTTTCATCCATTTAGATGCTCCTCCCTCTGTGATGTTTTCACTGTGACGGGTTGCTCAGCTTTGACTCTCCAATCCTTTGTTTATTCAGCTGCTTTATAAATCCAAGTATAAAACTCAACAATTAGCCTTTTAAAATGCCTTCTTGTTAAATTTGATGAAAATTCTAAGCTGCTGACATCTTCTGGGATCCTGACTCTCTCATTCAACACATTTTCTTCACTCCCAAATCCAGGTCTTTCACACATTTGATGAAAGTGCCTCCCTTAACCTCATCCCAGGCACTGATTAAAATATTGGGTCAGACAGGGCACCATGCCATTAGAGTCCTCTCTCCAAGATGGCATTGATCTATTAATCAGCACCCTCTCAGTAGGGCTTAGTCCTATACAAAAATAGAACATGTGTCACCTTCCCTTTAAGACCGTGGCTTAAATGGGAAGGAAAGTAAATTGGTAATCTCCAAGAACATTTCCAAGTCCAACACTTCAGAAAAATTCCAGGGTGTACTAGGTTCTCCATGGTCTGGACTTTGTATCCCTCAGAAGTCTTAAATCCCACAATTCCCATTTCACATGTAACTCGCCAGCTGCCCACAAAACTTATACAGTGCCTTGATCACAATCTCTGCTCCTTCCCACCACCATGATTGTGTCCCTGCTGCTGCTACTGCCCTCATTTGTCCAGCTGATGACATTCTAGTTATTCTTCAAAAACAACTCAGATCAACAAATGGTTCTGGAACAACTGATCATCCATATGCAAAAGGAGAACTTTGATTCATACCTCACACCATATGAAAAGATGAAATCAGAATGAATCACAAACCTAAATGTGAAATACATAAATTCTAGAAGAAAATATAGACAAAACATCTTTGTGACCTTGGGTTAAGGAAAGGTTTCTTAGCTACGACACCGAAAGCATGATCCATTTTAAAAATTGATCAATTAAAGTTTATCAAAATTAATAATATTTATTTTCAAAAGACACTCTTAGGAGAATGAAAAGACAAACTACAGACCGGGAGAATGTATTTTAAAATGACATATCACCATGATGGGCAAATCCACAGAGAACAAAAGTGAATTAGTGGCTGCCAGAGGTTGAGGGGAAGGGAGAATGGAGAGTAACTTTTAGCAAACATGGAGTTTTTTGGTGGGGGATGATGAAAATGTTCTGGAATTTGTGGTGATGACTGCACACATTGTGAAATGCTAAAACTGATGAACAGGACATTTTTAAATAGTAAAGTTTATGTTGTATGAATTATATCTCAATTTTTAAGAAGACTTAGATCATGATCTTCTACTGTTTAAACTTATCAGTGGTTACCCGTAGCACTCAAACAAAATCTAATCTCCTTACCTTACAAGGCTCTATTTTTTTTTCCAAAAAAAAGACAGATAAACTCTTGAGTCCCACTCTCAAGTCAGTTTCTCTCATATTCATTAAATATATATGTTCCTCTTGTATTACGCATTGTTCTAGGCACTTGGGATTGAATAAAACAGATGAAGAACTCAGACCCTGTGAGTTTACATTCTAATAGAGGAGACATACATTCTCAGGAAATGGCAAACACTGGACTCATACCTGACTGGTCTCTTTCTCTCAGACCCCATCAGTATGCCTTGTCAATTTAACCTTCAAAATATATCTGGAATTTAATCACTGCTCACCAGCTTCACTGCAACGGCCCTGGTCTAAGCCACCGTCTTTCCCTCCTGGATTATCACAGGAGCTTTCTAAAGGCTCACCCTGCTTCTATCTTCCCAGCTTTCAGAGTTTTCTACAAATATCACCCAGAATTACCCTTTTAAAGCATAAGTCAGATCATGTTGCCTCTCTTCCCACAACCCCCCAATGGCTCCCTTTCTCACTCAAAGAGAAAGAACCTTATCATAATGCCTGTGGAGGCCCAATCTGATCCCTAGCTCCCTTCCACAACCTCTCTCCCCCTCACTCCCTCTGCTTCAGCTATGCTGGATTTCTTGCTGAGTATCAAGTAGACCAGGCAAGGATTCTGCCTCAGGACATTTGCACTTGATGCCCCTGTGCCTGAAATTCTTTTCACCTGGATATCCACATGATTTGCAACTTCATTTCTTTCAGGTCTTTGTCCAAACATTACCTTATCACTGTGACCTCCCCAGGCCATTCTATATAAACTGGGAATTCATCTGCCCAGTCTCTTGGGGGTTCACTCTATCCTCTGACTGATTGTGGTTTTCTCCACAGTATTTATCTCTACCTGCAAAGTATTGATTGGTAAATTGATGCTCTTGGAGGGCAGATATCTGTCTGTTTTTCACAGCTCTATTCCTGGTGCCTAAAATAGTGCTAGCATATGACAGCATTTTACAAATACATGTTAAATAAATGAATGAATTGTTTTGTGATGACAGGATATTTCTTTCTGCCTCTAGGGACTCACAGACACCAGAGCTGGGTTATAGGTATTCAAGTAACCCAGTATGTACCAGCCTCATAATAACACCTGCCATTTATTGAGATGTTCTTTCACTGGCCTTCATTCATCATGGCTTGCATAAAAATACCAAAGAAGCTCAGAAAATCAAAGGCAGAGTCAAAGGGTCTCAGAGGCTGGAACTGGGTGGCAGTTTAAATTCCAACTCTTATACTTGCCAGTTCTGTTGCCTCAAGTGAGCCACTGAGTCGCAGTTTCCTCATCCATAAAGCAGGTATAATATGTGCACATTTTGGAGTTGTTATGAAGACTGGAGATGATGCTTTCTTTTTTGTTTTTTGTTTTGTTTTGTTTTTTGAGACAAAACCTTGCTTTGTCACGCAGACTGGAGTGCAGTGGTGACAACCCGGCTCACTGCAACCTCTGCCTCCTGTGTTCAAGCGATTCTCATGCCTCAACCTCCAGAGCAGCTGACATTACAGGCGCCCGCCACCACACCCAGCTAATTTTTGTATTTTTAGTAGATATGGGTTTTGCCATGTTGGTCAGACTGGTCTGGAACTCCTGACCTCAAGTGATCTGCCCACTTTGGCCTCCCAAAGTGCTCGGATTACAGGTGCGAGCCACCACGTCCAACCGGGAGATGATGCTTTCTGAGCACGAAGCACAGTGCCCAGTATCACGGCAGCCATGATTAAGAGGAGCTCAGTGAGGAGGTCATGGTGGAGACCGCATGTCAGGTTGATGGAATCACCAGGATGGAGCATCCTCCACAGTACAAACCTAGTAAAGGGAATGGCAAGTTGCAGACATAGCAGTGAGACCCAGACAGGACCCAAGACGGAGACAGGGCTTAAAAGATTTGGTATCAGTTCCAAGCACTGAGCCCCTGCGTGCAGAAGTAAGAGGGCCCAGAATGAGGCTAAATATAATACATTTAAGATCCAAGGACCTACTATACAGCCAGAAACAGATAATATCTAACACATGGGAATGAATCTATTGGCATTTGGAAGACAAACTCAGACACCAAATTCCTATCAATATACATTTATAGACACATAGATATAGACATAGGTATAAGTTTAGATAGATATGTCGTCTTTCATTCTTCTGTGGAAAGTGAATGGCCAAAAACAAGAAGGACGTTTTCACCAGGACTTCCAAAAAGGTGGTTCTCAGACTGAAGTCACTGAAAATCCAGCCCAGGTTTTCATCAAGCCCTCCGGCCCTAGGAAGTAGAATCAGTGATGTGGTGGCTTCCAGGGAGAATGGATGTTTTCAATAAAGGGGCAAGCTCTTTCCTTTTGTGGGAAGTTAAAATATATTCATTATCAGCTTTGAAGTTCAGACAGAGTCAGCAAAGATAGTATTTATAAGCAAGGGAAGTTTATCAGAGACTAGAAACCCTGCTTTTCCTAATGATTGAGTAGCAAACAATGGTATGAGCTTATCTTTAGGGCTCCACAAAGAAAGTTGAACTCCACTTCTCTATTCCCATTTCTAGAAAAAGCCTGGCATTATTGTCCTTCCATGGGGGGGATTTTTCCTAAGTAAAATGTTTCCTAAGTAAAAGCTCTACTTCTTGTTATAGGCCCACAATAAAATAATAATAATAAAGAAATACTCTTCCTCCTTCCGGTGTGCTCCCCCCATTCACTATCAACCACTCCCTACCATAAGTACACGCACATACACTCCAGAATGCCTAAAATTTCATCATTAGGAATTCAGCCTTTTATGCCAGGCTTGTTTTTCTTCCAGTTATCACCAGATAAGATGCAAATTTTCTAGAAGTGGAAATAATACTGCAGTTTACATTTAGTTAGAAACTTGCAGCTTACAAAGTGTTTTCACTTTCATTATGTCTTTGAAGTTGAACATAGTCTTGAGCTCAGCATACCCAGAACCAGCAAATGACAAAGACTCAGGGTTCTGGAAACATCTCTTGAGTGAATAATTGAAATGAATGAATGAACTGACACTATGACATTTGTAAAATGAGAATTATTGTCTCCATTGAAACAAAAAGTTAAAAAGGAAAATGAATTTCCCACAGTCACAAACAAGTAAGTGGTAAATCTGCAGTTTGAACATCTGGTTGCAAAACTATGGAAGCACCAAGCCCTATCAGCTACCATCTTTCCTTTGGACAAAAGTGTCTGAAGCCAAGCGAGAGTTAGCTGAGTACAGCAGGATTGGAATGGAAGAGGACGTTCGGTGAGGAGAGGCGGGTAATGCTGAGCTTGGAGCTGAAAGACCTGGGCCAATCATGCAATCTTGAACCTAAGCCTTCACTTAGCTCTGTTTTCCGAATTCGCAAACTGGAGATAATAAGATATTAATGTGCAAGGTTGTTATGAAGATCTAAATAAATATCAGCTATAACAGGACTTTGCAAACCTGCAAAGAGCATGCAGATGCTAACAAATACAGAGTTAGGAGGCAATCAAATGCTGGGCAGCCCATAACTTAGCTTAGTTACTTACCTTTAATCTCATGAAAAATAAATCCTAATAGATCTCTATAGAAGCAAAATACAACTTCTTTTCCTCTTTTTATATTCCTACTTCTCAACCCCATCCCCTTTCATAAGACAGGGGACTTTTGAATGTATTTGTGTCTCTGGTTTGGGGTGATTTTTTCTGACACCCTTTTATCCACTATTTTGCTTTACTTGCAGCCGAATGTGTTCCTTGCAACTTTTTTAGTATTACTTCAAACTTAATTTTTACTGAAAATTGATTAGAAAAAGCAAATATTACAAAATAAGCTACATGAAAGAGAAAGCAATTCATGTGTACTACAAACAGATAATTACAAAAGACCCGATGGCTGCATGCCTCAGACCACACCATGGCCTGGTCATTGGACTCTGTTTGAAGACTAGCCCTGTTCTTGGATTTATGGTAAGACATCCACTTCTAGCCTATGCCACTGAATCCTCCTGCCTCCCAGGGGATTACTTCAGGGGCAAAAGACCTTGCACAGCTATTTGTTTAGAGCTAGCAGAGAAATTTAATTTATATTTTCTGAAGACATCAAGATTTTCCTCCAATGCCTCACATTGCCCTGCAGAAGCACCAATGACCTTTCTTCTCCAGAAAAGCCCAGTGCTGGCCATCCCCATTGCCCAGCTCTCTAGACTGCAGACATATTCAGTTCAGTTAGACTCAGAGAACTCTGACTCTCAGGAACTTGAAGAGGCAGCTCCTTCAGGTGACTGGGAAGCTGGCGTTCAGAGACGGGGAGGCTTGGTCAAAGTTACACATATAGAATCACACCACCTGTGTGAGGTGAAAGATCATCTAATCCCATCAGCACCCTCAGCACCCTCTCCGTGAGTGTCCTGAGTCTACAGGATTCCTGACAAACATCACTCATCCATCCAGCCTCTCCTTGAACACCTCCAGCAGCGAAGAAATGAAGAACTTAGCGCCTCCCAAAGCAACCCATTTTATGTTTGTTTATCTCTGATGCCTGGGAAGTTATTATATTAAGCTGCAAGAGCTGCAATCTCTCTCTGTCTCTCTCTCTCCATCTTTTTCTCTTCCTCCCTCTCTCTCTCTTTCCCTCCTTTTGTCTCTCCTTTCATCCCATCCCTCCCTCTCCCCCAGTTCTACTTATTTACTCTGGTCCTCCATGTTGAGGTCATACAGGATTGGTCATCTCCAACAGTAGCACTAGAATTAAAACCAGATCTCCTGACTTGCATTTCCTATTCATCCCACCACACTGTATAACCTCCCTTACCCTACAACACACACATGACAAGGAAAGGTAAAGGATTTCCAACAATATCTTTAGCAGCACATTAGTATTTCCCTATTTTTATTATGAATATAATATTTAATCCACCATTCATTCATTCATTCATTCATTCATTTATTCATTGGATTTATTGAATATTTTCTTTGTACCAGGCATGGAACACCAAGCATTAAAGAACATAAGGCCCTTGAGATCAAGAAGCTGGAAAACTCTAACTAAAATGCAATGTAATAAGGGCTACACTAAGGATCCCTGCAAAGTGCTATAAGAGCACAGAGGAGAATGGTGCTAATTGGTTGAGAGTAATTTCATCAAAAATGTCTTATTTATTCTTATATCTCCAATGCTCGTCCTGTAGTAGACACCTCAACAAATGTTTGAATGAATAAATGAAGTGATACTTTACCAAGCTTTGGATTATAAGGAATTGTTCTCAACTTAGAGAAGAGAGGAATAGCTTGCATATTCTTTGTGATGCTAGGAAAGGAATTCATTTAGGACATATATTAAATGCTAGAGCTGTGTATTAGTCTGTTCTCATGCTGCTAATAAAAGCATACCTGAGACTGGGTAATTTATAAAGGAAAGAGGTTTAACGGAATCATGGTTCTACATGGCTGAGGAGGGCTCACAATCATGGCAGAAGGTGAAGGAAGAGCAAAGTCCCATCTTACATGGTGGCAGGCAAAGACAGCATGTACAGGGAAACTCCCCTTTATAAAACTATCAGATCTCATGAGATGTATTCACTATCATGAAAACAGCATGGGAAAGACCCTCCTCCTTGATTCAATTATCTCCCACCGGGTCCCTCCCATAACATGTGGAAATTATGGGAGCTACAATTCAAAATGAGATTTGCATGGGGACACAGTCAAACCATATCAGGCTACCATAACCATGTACCACAACTGGGTAGCTTAAAACAACAAAAAATTATTTGCTCACAATTTGAGAGGCTGGAAGTCCAAAATCAAGGCATCAGCATGGTTGGTTCCTTCTGGAGGCTTTTGTGGTCATCTGTTCCATGCCTCTCCCAGCTTCTGGTGGTTGCTAGTGGTCTTTGGGGTCCCTCAGCTTGTAGGTGTGTCACTCCAATCTGCCTGCAGCTTCACATGGTGTTCTCCTTCTGTGTGTGTACAAATTTCCTTCTTCTTATAAGGACAGCAGTCACTAAATTAGGCCTAATACTCCAATATGGCCCAATCTTAATTTGATTACATCTGTAAAGGCCCTATTTTCAAATAAGGCACATTCATGGCTACCAGGCATCAGGACTGACACAGTTCAACCACAATAATATATTGAATAAAAGAGAAGATATAGTCACGTGATATATACTTAGTGCCTGTTATGAGAGATGAGCACTGTTCTAGAATCAGGGAGCGTGAACAAAACAGACAAGGAACTGCCTTCATGGAGCTTATGTTCTAGCTGCAGGGGGACTGATAATTAACAAGAAAACCTGAGATAGCGCAAAGGACAAACATTAAGTGAGGTGATAAGGAGTGGCTACTTTAGATTGGGCAATCAGGGAAGACTACGCTGGGGAGTGACATTTAAGGTGAGCTCTGAATGAGCAGCAGGAGTCAGGCAGAGGGTGAGTCTCTACTTTCGGGAGTGGCTGTGGGATACTATAGGGGCAGAGAGAAAACCAGTGTCAGAAGGTTGCTCCCCCCAGTTCATCCATTGCAGTTTCTTCTTGTTACCAAATGGTCACTCTTTTCCATAGTCTCTCTTCCAAATTTACAGGGAGCTGGTCAGATTGGCTTAGCTGATTAGAACTGCACCTACTTGACTGAGCCTGCCAGGCCACCTCTAGGGGTGCAGGGGGGTTCTAGGAAGGGCTACACCTGGTCCACCCAATGGCCTTCTCTGTACTAGTCCAGTGCCTTCAGACCAGGGGAGTGAGGCAAGACAGACAAGGGCACATGCAGGAATTTGACCCACTGTACAACGCACAGACAGCACAAAAAGAAATGTGTCCCCTGTGAGAATCATTACAGTCATTGGAGGCTGTGCTTGTGAGCAACAGACAGCAATTCTGAGTTCTGCAAAAATGAATTTATTGGCATAGTATGGGATAGTTCAAGGAATCAAATGGAAAGCTGGGGAGACAGCTCTTAAAAAGAATGGAAACCAATACAACTGGGGATCTGGGAGGCAGGAACAAGTGAACAGTCTATTTGGGCAATTGTTGTTGGAATGAATGGATGCCACCATGTTTTCCTTGTAGTAAAATTTAAATTACAGGGAGAAAGTATTTGAATGGCCAAGCTTGAGTCTCATGCCTGTCCCCTGGCTGTCGGCAGGGCACCCTGCTTATACACCAAGACTATCAAATGGGCAAGAGAACGTCTCCCACAGCAAAATCTGGATGTTTCTTCTGAATGGCCAAAACAAAGAATGATGTTTATCAGGCTGGCAAAAGCCACAGTTGTCCTCCACAATTATCAGCACATGTATTTCACCAGACTAGGTCTCTGGTCTAGGTAAAAGAGCCCATGAAGCTCTGTGGAAGTTTCTGGGCTTATTAATTAATGCCATGACTTTTTGCCTATTTATTTTAAAATGTTTAGATGTCCAGTAGTCATACAGTCCATTTTTCTCCATGAAGGCTTATGCCAAGGTGCTGACACACCTCCTTCCAGGCAGACAATCTGATAAGCAAACACATTGGCATTTAAAAGGCAGGTCTGTGAATGGTCTTTCTTGCCCAAGAAGTAATTCATATTAGAGGCCTGGTGAAGACTGGGAAAAAAATAACATGCCCTGGTGCTGAATAAGTTTGAACTTCAATACTGTCAGCAGGTTCTGGATGTGAGCTGATCTCAGATAAAACAGCTCCTTACAGGCAGAGGCGCTGGGTCCCAGTAATGCCTGGAAAAATGGAACCACCCGAAGTGGATTCTGCTTCTCAGGGAAATATCGAAATTGCTCAAATGATGACCCCTCCTTGGGAAAATTCTGACAGCGGAAGAGACAGGTTTCTATGTGTAAATAAAATGACTCTATCCTGGCAGTTTGCTGGATCAGGGTCCCAGCCAGAGTGAGGGTACTCTCCTCGTCTGATGAGGATGGAGGGCAGAGGGGCTTAGTCTCTTTTTCTCCATTCATCTTGGGGATGTTATTCCATTTCAGCAGATGGGCAAGGAGACTTGAGGACTGCTTCATTCAATGTGCACAGCCTTGGGCCACAAGAAAAACCCTCATGGACACCCAGGTCAGGGAAACTACATTTTCAGGGACAGGAAGTGTCTGCCTTCCACTCAGAAATCTCACAAAAGTCATGAGAACACTGGTTCAGAGTCCACAGAACTAGATGGGGCTCCTGGCTCTGCCATGTACCAGCTGGTAACCTCTGTTTCTTTGGCTCTAAAATAAAAATAACAATGGACCCTACCACACAGGGTTATTAGGAGAAATAAATTAGTCAATGAAATCAAAGTTCTTGACACAGTGCCCGTTGTATACTGTTGAATAAATGGTAGGTATCATTGATCATTATCACCAAAGGGTTGGACAAGCCAATTTTCATCTCCTCTCCAACCCCGAGCTTTTATTTACTGAACCAAATCCATCTCCCCTACTGAAGAAGAAATAGGAGGGGCTTGATTGATTTCCACAAATAGGTACAAAAAACAGTGTCCTGCACTGGAGATAATTTTTGCTAGTAACACCCTGTATGCTAAACATGCCTGAGGGTAATAACAAGCACACCCTTAGGATGACCCTGCACGGCAGGACATACCTGACTGTATGTTCCAAGCTAGAGAATCCAGGCATAGCCCACCCAGAGATTCATTCCTGGTCTATGAGGAACATCTGGCTCCCAGCCTGTCCTTTGGATCACAGGCCGTACAGGGAATTGACATCCTGAGTTTTGGGTTAAATGAAGGTTGCCAGGTGGAGGTCGTTAAGGGGAGGGTATTAAGTGAAAATGCTGTATCAACTGCATGCTATTTGCAAATGGCTGCAGTTTTCCTGCCCAGCCCACCACCACCGGGCAATGCAGTTATCTTGTCCAGCCCACCTCCACTGGACTGTTTCTATATGTAAGGCAATTCTCCTGTCCAGCCTGTCCTGTCCAGCCCGCTGCCGTTGGACTATCCCCTGTGTGTAATCCCCTGATGAAACCCCAAGTCTCGGCCAGGCAGGGTGGCTCATGTCTGTAATCCCAGCACTTTGGGAGGCCAAGGCAAGCGGATCACAAGGTCAGGAGTTCAAGGCCAGCCTGACCAATATGGTGAAACCCCGTCTCTGCTAAAAATACAAAAAAGAAAAAAAAAATTAGCCAGGCATGGTGGCACATGCCTGTAATCTCAGTTACTCGGGAGGCTGAGGCAGGAGAATGGTGTGAACCCAGGAGGTGAGCTTGCAGTGAGCCAAGATGCGCCACTGCACTCCAGCCTGGGCGACAGAGTGAGACTCCATCTCAAAAAAAAAAAAAAAGAAAAAGAAAAAAGAAAAGAAAAGAAAGGAAAAGAAACCCCATGTCTCATACGATGACTCTGGGTCTCTTCTTGAACCTGCTGGCTTCCCTATTGAGGTTAATAGGGATTCCACAGTTTTACTAGCCACGCCCACCAACCCCCATCAAAGTGGTTTCTGCATTTCTATGCAGATCTTGACCAAGAAGCTTAAGAAGGCTGAGATCCATCCAATCGAAGCCCATCCATGAAGATCACCTTCTTTCTTAACCCAGACCTTGACTGACATCTTAGTATGTATGCATCAAATAGATTATCCGCGAGGCAGCTTGGCAGTCAGAGAAAATGCAGACTTTTGGCAAGACATCCCTGGTGAAAATCCCTTGCTAGCTGTGGGTCCTTAATCAAATGTTTCACCCTCAGGCTTGCATTTGACTTTCAGAGGCACTTTGGGTTTTAGAAATAGTGCATGTGGTTGGGGGTACATAGGGTGCTTCTTTCCCATGTCAGATGTTTCCTTCAAGTAGAAAAAACTTCCTGACCTCTCTCCTCCCCTTGTTTGTCTTTCCTAGGGAAGAAGAAAGTGTTTTATCTGACGGTGCATTAAAATATAAGTGTGTGTGTGTGTGTGTGTGTGTGTGTGTGTGTGTGTGTGTGTAGATGATAGAGATGGATAGAAAGATAAATAGATTATATAGAGATGAGAGAGAGAGAGAGATGATAAAGGTAGATAGACCCTTCTACTCTTCTTTCTAACATGTGAGCTACCTAAAGGAAATTCATGCTTCCCCTGCTCCCTGGTGCTTCAGTTTTTATAGGGGGCCTAATCCTGCAAGTCATACTGCCTTGTAAGAGGTCCGCCATTGGATGAGATTCCCAACATCTTGTGCATTGAGGTATGAATTTCAGGAGGGAGACAAAAAGAGAAATTTAGGGGAGCAAAAAAAAACATGTAGAGAGAGAGCCTTTTGGTAATACCCAGGTGGGTGACCAAGCTTTATGGTACTTGGTGCAATGCAGGTTATGAGCTGAGCCTCATCCTGGGCACACACTTTGAATCCTAGTTTTATAGCTAACTAACCACGTGACCTTGGGCAACTGACTCTGCTAGCTTTACACAGAGGAAAGGAACAATGAGGGTTCTTCCCTTACAGGATCTATTTGTCTATAATCATCAACTTTAAAATTTAAAAAGACCCTTGTGCTTGTCTCTGGATGCACTCAGTAAAGGGCTGGGGCATGAAGACCCCCACCACATTCATGATTGGGATGTTCAGAGATTATAAGACTCTAATCTAGCCTTTTAATTATGTTAATGTTTTGATCCATATTTGGCTATAAATTCCTGTATCTTTCCTTTACAGCAACCAGGCCAGACTATGAAGAGCAAATCTTCATTTGTTTGCTCAAAAAATTGTGGGATTTTCTAATATTTATGAAGGATCTACTGTGTGATGTATCTAGATCCTCAAGATACAGCATGAACAAAAAATGAAATTTTTGACCTCATGGAGCTTATAGTCTAATGAAGGAAGACAATAAAAACATTTTTTAATGTTTATTTCAGAGACGGGGGTAGAAGATAGAATGTTCTGGTGGCAATAAGTGCCCAGGAGGAAAACAAATGAAACAAGAATCAAGCAGTGGAAGTGGAAATATCGAGGGATGTGGCCATTTTATATAGAACCCTTCGACAATAGGCAAGCGTGCAAATGATGCAAAGACATTTGAAACTGTAATTAGTGAAGGCTAGCTTTAGTTCCTCTTTGTCTATACCCCTGGACTCAACCATCTCCAGGCCCCTGAGGGGTCTTCTGAAAACACGGGCAATTCAGACAGGCCAGGTGCAAAGCATGTGCCAGACAGGCAGGCAAAGCTAGACCTCCTTCAGACCCAAGCGGGAATGAGTTGTAGTGAGGGAGAACTGACTCAGAGAAAGTCTTTACATTCTCCAGCCCTGAAGTGCTTGACCATGGCTGCAGATTGGAATCATCTGGAAAGATTTCCCCACCACACCCCCTCCCACACCCCCCACACACCACCTTGCCCCGAGACGGAGTCTTGCTCTGTCACCCAGGCTGGAGTGCACTGGCACGATCTCAGCTCACTGCAACCTCCGCCTCCCGGATTCTAGCAATTCTTCTACCTCAGCCTCCTGAGAAGCTGGGACTACAAGCATGCACCATCACACCCAGCTAAATTTTACATTTTTAATAGAGATGGGGTTTCACCATGTTGGTCAGGCTGGTCTCAAACTCTTGACCTCGTGATCCACCCACCTTGGCCTCACAAAGTGCTGGGATTACAGGTGTGAGCCACTACACCCAGGCAAAGATTTTTAAAATACGGTTCTCCTAGCCCACTCCCAGAGACTCCAACTGGATGGTTTAGGGTGGGTCTCATGTAGTGTCTTCTTAAGGCTCCCTAAGTGATTCCAAAGTGCAGCCATGGTGGGGGACATCTGCCTGGAGACCTGTGCAGGGCATTACTCATAGGAGACATGGAGGTGACAGGATTGGCCTTAGGGACTGGGGAGTGGAGTTCCTAAGAGGAAACTCAAAAAAGGTTAGAGCTCTTTTCTTGCTGGAAGGTGCTCCTTGGAATTCCTGCTTTGGGGATTGTTTTGCATCTTGGAAGTGCTCTCCCAAAGCAGCTGAAGGTGCCAAAAAGTAGAATTACCACCATCACCATCCCAGAAACTCCCATCCTTGAAGGAAAAACTAGAAAGACTCAGGAGTCCAGAGGAAAGGGGCAAAGTCAAGCCCCCAGAATAGTTGCCTTCCCCTGTAGCCCAGACAAAAGTAGCTCTCTTGCAGTCTCAACATTCACTACTGGCCCAGTCCAGCTCACCCCAGTAGGAAATCTCACAGAAACCTGAGGCCAACAAACACCCAGTGAGAAATCAAGGGCAGCCACTGCCTCAACTATTCTCTTTCCTATTGGGGTGATCATGGATCTTAAGGAACTTTTCAGGGGCTGGGCATCTTGGCCAACTCTCTCTCCATTAAACATAGCTAAGGAGTTCATGACAGGAGACAGGCAGGTGGGTGACCATTTAAAAATAAAGGAAAACAATAGCAAAGCATGCACTAGGTACTGCCATGAGCAAGGATGCCTTCGAATGCTTAACCTGCATCCCATTTGGAATCCCAGCACTACTGAACATGTGCAGTAGAGTCTCCATTTCACAGATGACAAATCCAGGGTCAGAGAGGGCAGGTAAGTTGGCTGATATCACACGGCTGGCCAGACCTTTTCAAATAGCCCCATCTGGCTCCTAGGCAGCCACAGAGATGGGTCCATGTTAGCCAACACCAGTGGAAACTCTGAGGTTGAATTTGAAGACTGTCTCCTAATACCCACAGCCCTGGAGCTGTGTTTGAGGAGCTGAGGTCACTTATGGCACTGTTGCACACAAGGACATCTGATCTGGCTGCTGGGAACATTTTGCATCTGCCAGGCAAGACCGGGGGAACTCCCTTCTGCGTTCGCTTTTTATAAAGGAGATTTTGGAGGGTTAAGTTTCCAGCCTCAACAGGCTTATCAGAGAAACTCCCTCTGCTAGACAGTGAATCACAGAATAAAGTCAAACCAGCTGGCAACCCTGCTGTGCAGGGAGCCTGAACTTGATTCAGAATCCAGGGGATGAGCAGAGGGTAATGAGACTGGTGGGAGAAGGGGAGGCTAATGGGAAGGACTTATGTCTTGCTTTGTAGGGGCTGCTGCCAGACAGGGTGAGGAGGCACCCAAGGCTGACAGCTTCTGCCTATGGATTTCAGCCACACAATGACCTTTTGCTTCCTCAAGCACCCTCCCAACATGACCTATATTTGGGTGTAATAAAAAGTGCATGCTGGGTGGATTTTCTTAGCAACACATGTTCTTCTGACCTTGCCTGCCAGTTCCTGGGCCCTAAGTGCACAGGACAGCAGATCATACACGTGCACCCTCTGCCTCCATTCAACCAACATCAGCAGCCAACTGTGGGCCAGCCCCAGCCCTTCTCATGAGCCTTTGCACAAAACTCAGCCCAGGGAGATCCTGAGTAGCTGCTCTTGGTCAGTAGAGAATCTTTCTAGTTGGAGAAGCCAGCATCTCCCCCATGGAGGTATTTTATTATCACTAGATTTTCAAAATGCTCTGCTCATCAAGAAATAAGAAGAGGGGACTCTACTTTTCTCCCATCACAACTGTTTCTCCCAGTTGCCCTCATTCAGAGGGCAAGTAATACATTTCTCAGATCCAGCCCGATCAGCTCTGTGTCCCTCAGTGCTGCCCCACTTGCCCCTGCCCTTCTCACGCTTTCTCTAAGGCCCTGGCTCCAGCCTCACCGCTCTACCTTGATGCACCAACTGGCCATCTTCCCAGTTTCCCATCTTTGGCTTTATTTCCTGAGCTCTCTCATCTTACCTCTGGCAGAGCTCAGCACAGACTGATAATTCAGTAATAAACCTTCAGTCTGGCATGTCCAAGACAGTTACCATGTAATCTAATTGGAGAGGGAAACTCTGGATGCATCTGTTTCATTGCTTCTTATTACCCATTACAATTGGGTAATTTTGAGTCCCGAAGACTTTTCAATTCAGTTTAGTGGGCATATACTATACACCTATTATACATTTATTATACATCTACTATGTATATCTATAGCACTGGGCTGGATACCCTACAGGACAGATGATGGCACAGAATGTTGGTGCTCAGAGAAACCAGCAAAAGAAATTCTTAATACGTAACCTATGGAGCCCCGGGGTTATTACATGGATGATTCCAAGTTCTCTAAAAACAAGACATAAATTTTTATTTCATAAATTTCCCTCATGCTACATTGTAAATTGCCTATCTGGGAAAACATTTTTATGTCAAATTATATTGTTAAGGTACTGTTTTCCTCTTAAGTGCTATAATCATGATCATCATTTTATGGTATTTAGAATAGAATCTCAAAGTGATAGGAAAGAAAAAACCTACCTGCAGTTATGGCTCCAACATGGCCAGTCTACATCAGTCCTAGTCTGACCTTGAAAATGTCAGCAAAGCTCACCTTTCCCACACTTTCATCACCAAACATGGCAGAGCTCCAACGTGGCTGTCCTTTTGAATGACTGTGATCTTGCCACAGAAAGCTTAGAGCCAACCTAACTGAATTGTCACCTGACTTTTGTCCATTCTTAATCTAACATTGGACAGTATGAGTCATTGGAAAAAGAATGCTCAAAGCAAAGTCTACAGTGCTCTCCTGAATAACAATGGCAACAACAATAACAATTAAAAAACAACACAGCAAGAATAATGGCTTTCCTTCACTGAGTGCTTATTAAGTACCAGACCTTCTGCCAAGGACTATACATATCACAGTTCACTTAATTGTTTTAACACACACACACACACACACTAGATATTCTGTCATTCTTCACATGTTTCAGATTTTTAAAAGACTGAGGCCTAGAAAGATTAAGTAGCTTTCCCAAGGCCACACAGCTGGGAAAGGGGAAACCAACATGCAAATCTTTTTTCACCTACCTGAGAGCACAGCACTGCACCTCAAAGCTATAGCATCTTGCCCACTACTCTCCTGAATCTTGGAGGAGTGGGTTCCTGTGTTCCATTTTTGGGAGAGAAATTTACTGGTGAACAAATGGATGATATCTTGGTGCTATAGGTGACATGGAACGGCTGATGAAGCTAATGTGGTTGCCCTAGGCTGCTGCGGAGCTACGAACAGTTGTCTGTTCTCTTCAACTCAATGCTGGAGGCACCAATCCCATCTCCCGGTGCTGGTATCAGCTCCTCTATCTCCTATGGTGATCTGCTTCCCAGACCACAGCGCAACCAGCCCCCTCTCCTGCCCCAGAAGTAACTACATCAACCTACTACTGCCTCTAGCTGGATGTTTGGTGGGAATGATTCTTAACTTGAAAAAACTGCAATAATACTAAAACTTGTATTTGACCCACCACAGAAGGCTTATCTGGAAGATGTAGAAGGTTCTATGGGAGAATTAAATTCTGTGACATTAACTAAAATGCTCTTCCCCTGTACTTCCCAATCCTGCCCTTCTCCCCCTGCACCATGTCAACCAGCAGTAAAAACTTTCTCTTTGTCCTACCCTCAGTGGAAAATGATGATACAGCCTAAAACAAAACTCGACTGGGTTTTAGAATGCCAGTTTTACAGGCATAACAGTGACAGCAGTCTTAAAAGCCTTGAGAGAATAATCAAGAGCTGATCTTTGAACAAAAGAAGGCATAGGCATTAAATAAATGATAAAGAAGCCTAAGAGGAGAGATAACATGTATTACATGGGCTAAGAAAAGGAGATAGGTTACCATACATTTGGAAGAGGGAAGTAAGAGAGTTGGTTATTGAAGTAAGTTCCAGAGGAAAGCACCACATTCACACTCTTGCCCTTTCCAGTTAAATCTGGAAAGGAGAGAGGATTCACAGAAACACTAAACGGCTTGGGTAGATTTCAGAGCATAAAATATCTGTATCTTCCCCTCCGGGATCCCTTGGGGAGTCTGCAAGCCTTGCAGAGAGGTTGTTCCCAGCAAGGCACAAGAGTGGTAGAGTGAACAATGGCAGAGGAAGGAATCTTGGTGGATGGGCCTGAGAGAGGCCTCATAGAGTGGTATCCCATGCACCCCAGTGGGGAAATGAGAAGAAAAGACATTAACAATTGCAAAGCCATTGAGGGGAGAGCAGAAGGGATGAGAGATTGTAACTGGCCCAAAGGGGCCTGAGTCAGGATGATGAAGAAACAGAGAGTATGGCCTGTCAGTGGGAGACCACATAGGACTACAGACACCCCAGAGGCAAATGTCAACACATGGTGACAGGGACCTACCTTCTTCAGATATTTCATTGGAGATCAGCACAAACAAAGGATGATCATGGACCAGATGCCCTATGCCCATCTGATTCCCATCCCTGGAGGAGAAAAAAGGAAAAAGGAGAAGCTGAGCATCTTGAGTGAATTGTGTTTTTGTCCCAAAGAGACTAAGTATTAAACTAGACTTCTCTGAGCCTACTTGGTTTTACAAGATTAAGTTTTTTGCCCTTATGGAATTGGAGGCATGAGAGCTAAGACCCTCTTTTATATAGAAATAAAGCAAATTAACATCTTTACAAATCTGAGTTGTTTTTGTTTTGTTTTGTTGTTTGTTTGTTTCTTTGTTGAGGCGGAGTCCCACTCTGTTGCCCAGGCTGGAGTGCAATGGCATGATCTCGGCTCACTGCAACCTCCACCTCCCGAACTCAAGTGATTCTCTCACCTCAGCTCCCCAAGTAGCTGGAATTACAGGCACCTGCCACCACGCCCAGCCAATTTTTGTATTTTTAGTGTTTCACCATGTTGGCCAGGCTGCTCTCAAGCTCTTGACCTCAGGTGATCTGCCTGCTTCGGCCTCCCAAAGTGCTGGGATTACAGATGTGAGCCACTGCACCCCGCCCAAACCTTAGTTTTGAGGATTGTTGTGACCATGAAAATTCAACCCCCAACAAGTGCTCATGGAATTGCCAAGGAAAAATAAAAACCACATAAACAACTTCATTTTAGGGCATGGTCAAGCTACTTTGGGTCTTGAAACACTAGAAAAAAAAAATAGAAGTATCACCTCTGTTACACAGCATTCACTCCCAAAACATCAAATTTTCTCCAGTATTTTGAAATAGGTCATGGAATTGGCAGCCATTTCCCTTCATCTTGCAACAGTATGTAACTACTGATGTATTTCAATGAAGCTAATTCCTGTTTTGTTTTTTTTTTTTTAAATCTATTTTCACTTACACTGTCAATGAAGAAGTCCTATTTTGCAAATCCCTTTTGGAATCTTCTGTTACCATCCACATGTTCACAGTGATAAATGGTTTCATTGCCATTACCTAGAGGGAAAAAGTGACACTCAGGGCACACACAAACATAAATACCTTCATTGCTTGGAAACACATCTGGGATAAGAGGGACCATTTTTCTCCCTCTCATAGCATTCCCACCTAGGCTTATAAATAGTAACATTTTCCCTCTCTTTCCACTTTTTTCTTTATTCCCATGATGGGAAAGGAAGTATCTAGCATTCAGTGATACAATTTTTCCCTACAGAGCAGAGGAAAAGAGTCTCTACCTGGCCCTCTTCCTTGTGTTTTTTTTTTTTTTTCTCTCTCTCTCTCTCTGGCATCCACCTACTCAAAACACACACACATTTTTAAGCTCCTGCAGGGGGACAGCTTAAATTCCAGATGGCTACTTTCATTCTAGGAGAGAGAGGATTATAGAAAGTCTGTTCAGACTACAGATACAAAATGGGTTGCCATTCTAACTTCACCAATAATTAAGCTGGTATTTGATCTGCCCCATTTGACCCCTATGTACTTCTCTCAACTGGCTCTAAACTCAAAAGTGGGAGAAAGGTATAATATATTGGCCCCTTAACTCTTAAGAAGCTTTTGTGTTTTGCAAATATGGTAGATTAGAAAAATAGCCACAGATTCATCTCCTTCCCATACCCATAGCCTCACAAGATAGCATTTCTCACCAATAATTGGAGCTTGGGTCCATGCCTTGAATGTGGGCTGACTAGAGCTTGGGTCCATGCCTTGAATATGGGCTGACTAGCACCTTGCTTTGACTAGTAGGACAGGAGCAAAGGAACAAAAACAAATACTTGAAAAGTACTTGGTCTTCTTCTCACAGGCTTGCTCTCTGGCTATTCATGGAAGCCAGTCACCATGTGAACAAGCCCAGGCTAACCACCTGGAGGATAAGAAACCAACATGGAGAGTGAGCTCAGACATGTCAACAATCAAGACCAGCCTAGCTACCACAAATCTGCATGCTCTTGCCTATCTACCAGCAGGAATGCAGATGCATGCATGAGCCCAGTGGAGATCAACTGAGCCCAGCTCAGACCAGAAGAACCACCAGCTGAGCCCAGCCCAAACTGCCAATGCATAAAATCATGAGCCAAATTAGTGGCTGTTGCTGAAGCACTAAATTGTAAGATAAATGATACAGTGAAGGAAAGAACATCAGATGACATTGCCCCTTGGTTGCTTTCTATATTGGTGTGCTCGAGTGTCAGATCCAGCCGATCAAACTCAGAGAACTTCCTGTTATCCTCTCCTTGAAACACGTTTTTAGTACTTACCAAGAAATAGGAAGAGAACTCGGAAGCCCTTATCTGGGGAGTCTTACCAGATTCTAGAGGATAAGTCTTAAAGCACTCAATGCAACTTCTGACAGACAGTCATTATTATCATTATTGTTATTATTACTTTGCAGATTAAAAATTCTCTTTCTCAGAATAATCTGACAGGGAGAAATTCTTGGTGGATATTTTTGGCAAGTTGGATAAAGTAGCGGTTTGAATTTATGCCCAGCATTCACCGTTACAGACACTGCCAAAAAGTTCCTAGCATTTCAGCCATTTTCACTCTTCTGGAAGAACTAGGAGGTGGAAAATTATCCTATTTCCCAGTCAAGAAAAAATGTTTTTGTAGACTGTTGTACACAGTGACAAAACCTTGTCTGTTTCTCCATAAGCAGAAATCTGTAGATACCAGGAAATGTAGCAGAGTTCTTCTGAGGTTTACTAGTGTGTAGACAGCCTTACGATTGAACTGGATTCATAATCCTCGACTTTCTGACACAGATGGCATCAAGAATGCAGAGCCAACCTCATTAACTCTAGGACAAAGGGGATTATACAAAATAAATTAAACTCAAAAAGTCTTAGAGGATTCTGGGCCTCCTTCACACACATCTGACCTTGTGTGGCAAAGTCAGTTCTGGGAACAATAACGGTGTTTGTTACTTACCTTTCTGAGTCACAGTTTAGGGACTTGTTGCCAAAAAATAATGTTGAAATGATTAGATTGCTAAAATGATGCTGTCATGCAAAGACAGCTCCAACATTCCTATTTCTTTTTTTAAGTCAAACAACAGCAGGCTCCTCACTGAAATGTTACATTTCAGCAGAATTTCAATTTACATTTTTCATTCATTTGCAAAATTTGGATTTTTTGCTTTTTCAAGGAAGAAAGCAGTAATATTTTGTGGAGGGGGCAGGAAATGAGACAAATAATTTTTTGTAAGACTTGTTTGTATGGTCTGTCCATATGAAAAAAAAAAAAATGAAATTCCCATGCAATAAAATAAATTGCAAGCAAAAGTTTGTTTGTATATAGTTCCATGTATGTTTCTGCAGAGAGAAATGATAGCTTTCATCAGTTGATCAGAAGGGGGAAAAAGGATTAAAAATATTTACCAGAAAGAGGAAATGGGCAATAATATAACAGTTAAAAAATTCAGGGGCCAGCCTTTTTTACTTTTTGCCACTTACTAGTAGAGTGATTTGGGAAAATAAAAATATGTCTGAGTTTTTTTAGTAAGAATGTGGCTAATAATGCTTATCAAATAGGGGAGTTGTAAAAATTTGATCAGATCAGATATGTAACTGGAATATAGTAGGCACTCAGCAATAACAGTGTACTTTCTGTTCTCTAATTGAGCTCTTTGTGTTATATTTAAAACCTCTCACAATCCAAACCCAAAACAAATTCTCAAGAGTTTCATCCATCAACACTCCATATGTTTTTGTCTTATATCCCAGCAGCCCTGGCCTGCTATGTGGTTTCTGTCAACTTCCCTAACTCCTTCTTACCAGTAAAATAGGTACCTACCTCATGGAATCACCATGAGGATCAAATGACATTGTATATACAAAGAACTTGGACCAGGGCAGTGTATGATAAGCACTCAATAAATGTTAACTAGATATAACACTTATTATCTTCATCTTCATCATTAGTACATACCTCACCCTGACCTCTCCTTCCTCTGTATCATCACAGATGACACTTTATTTTTCTCAGCTTTCCTAAATCCTGCTTATTTGTAAGTCTCAATTCATTGATCCCTCCCAGGAATGGTTGCCTCTCCTGAGTCACCATGCCCCCTGACCCACGTGCCTCTCCTATCTCACACACCATATCACTTTATGGTCCCCTGCTCATCTGTCTGTCTCTCTAGCTAGTCTGTGAGCTTCTAAGGGCAAGAATTGTGCTTTATTCATCTCTGTACTGCCAGGGCCCAGCACAGAACCCGGCTTATGGCAACTGCTCAGTGAATAATGGTGCAATTAAGAATAAATGTATGGATTCTATCTTCTTCCAAACAAGCATAGTTCTTATTTAATTTCTTCATTTATTTTAGCTATTTTAGTTTTTAGTGGAAAAAAATGATTTAAACTGGTGTCTTAATCCATCCATTCAGGCTGTTATACCAAAATACCATAGACTGAGTGGTTTATAGACCACATAAATTTATTTTTTACAGTTCTGGGAAGTCCAAGATAAAAGCAGAAGAATAGTTGGTGTCTGGTGAGGACTTTCTTCCTGGCTCTAGATGGTGTCTCCTCACTGTGTCCCCACATGGTGGAAGAGACTAGCCAGCTCTCTGGTGTCTCTTTTAAGAGCACTAATTCCATTTATGAGGGCTCTAATCTCATGACCTAATCACTTACCAAAGGCTTCACATTTTGATACCATCACTGATATGGTTAGGCTTTTTGTCCCCACCCAAATCTCATCTTGAATTGTAAGCCCCACAATCTCCACAAGTCAAGGGAGAGACCAGGTGGAGGTAATTGAATCATGGAGAAAATTTCCCCCAGGCTGCTCTCATGAAAGTGAGTGAGTTCTCACAATATCTAATAATTTTATGAGACTCTTTTCCCTTCACTTGGCACTTCTTTTTCCTGCCACCTTGTAAAGAAGGTGCCTTGCTTCCCTTTTGCCTTCTACCATGATTGTAAGTTTCCTGAGACCTCCCCAGCCATGCTGAACTGTGAGTCAATTAAACCTCTTTCCTTTATAAATTACCCAGTCTCAGGCAGTTCTTTATAACAGTATGGAAACAGACTAATACAGTAAATTAGTACCATAGAGAGTCAGGTGCTGCTATAAAGATACCCAAAAATGTTGAAGCAACTTTGAAACTGGGTAACAGGCAGAGGTTGGAACAGTGAGAAAGTGTGTAACTTCCTAGCAACCTATAGAATTCCTCGGACCAAATGCTGATAGTGAAATGGACAATGAAGTCCAGGCTGAGGTGGTGTCAGATAAAGATTAGGAACTTCTTGGGAACTGGAATAAATGTGATTATTGCTACGCTTTAGCAAAGAGACTAGAAGCATTTTGACCCTGCCTTAGAGATCTCTGGAAATTTAAACTTGAGACAGATAATTTAGGGTAGCTGGCAGAAGAAATTTATAAGCCACAAAGTGTTCAAGAGGTAGACTGGGTGCTCTTAAAAGCATTTAGTTTTATGCATTCCAAAAGAGATGGTTTGGAATTGGAATTTATGTTTAAAAGGGAAGCAGAGCACAAAAGTTTGGAAAATTTGCAGACTGACAATACAATAGAAAAGAAAAGAAAAAAACATTTTCTGAGGAGAAATTCAAGCCAGCTTCAGAAATTTGCATAAGTAACGAGGAACTAAATGTTAATCACCAAAACAATGGGAAGTATGTTTCCAGGGCATGTCAGAGGTCTTTATGGCAGCCCCTCTCATCACAGGCCTGAAGGCCTAGGGGAAAAACGTTGTTTTCTGGCCATGGCTCAAGACCTTGCTGCTTTGTGCAGTCTCAGGACTTGGTGTCCCAGCCCTGTGTCCCAGCTGTGGCTGAAAGGGGCAAACACACAGCTCAAATCATTGCTTCAAAGGGTGCAAGCCCCAAGCCTTGACAGCTTCCACATAGTGTTGGTCCTGCGGGTGCAAAGAAGTCAATAATTGAAGTCTGGGAACTTCCACCTAGATTTCAGAGGATGTATGAAAACACCTAGTTATCCAGGCAGATGTTTGCTGCAGGGGTGGAGCCCTCATGGAGAACCTCTGCTAAGGTAGTATGGAAGGGAAATGTGGGCTCAGAACCTCCACACAACATCCCCACTGGGACCCTGCCTTGTAGAGCTGTGAGATGAGGGCCACTGTCCTCCAGACCCCAGAATAGTAGATCCACTGACAGCTTGCAGCATGCACCTGGAAAAGCCACAGACACTCAATGCTAGCCCATGAAAGCAGCCAGGAGTGGGGCTGAACCCTGCAAAGTCACAGAAGCGGAGTTTCCCAAGACCATGGGAACCCACCTCTTGCATCAGTGTGACCTGGATGTGAGACATGACGTCAAAGGAGATCATTTCAGAGCTTTAAGATTTGACTGCCCCACTGGGTTTCAGATTTGCATGGGGCTTGTAGTCCCATTGTTTTGGTCAATTTCTCCTATTTGGAACGGATGTATTTACCCAAAGCCTGTACCTGCATTGTATCTAGGAAGTGATTAACTTGCTTTTGATTTGACAGGCTCATGGGCAAAAGGTACTTGCCTTTTCTCAGACGAGATTTTGGACTTGGAATTTTGGCTTAATGCTGAAATGAATTAAGATTTGAGGAATTGTTGGGAAGGCATGATTGGTTTTGAAATGTGAAAGGGCCATGAGATTTTAGAGGGGCCAGGGGTGGAATGATATGGTTAGGCTTCGTGTCTCCACCCAAATTTCATCTTCAATTGTCATCATCATAATCCCCATAATCCCCACGTGTCAAGGGAGAAACCAGATGGAGATAACTGAATCATGGGGTGGTTTTCCACACACTGTTCTCATGATAGTAAATTCTCTCACAAGGTCTGACGGTTTTATAAGGAGCTCTTCCCCCTTCACTCAGCACTTCTCCTTCTTGCCACCTTGTAAAAAAGGTGCCTTGTTTCCCCTTCACCTTCTGCCATGATTGTAAGTTTCCTGAGGTCTCCCCAGCCATGCTGAACTGTAAGTCAATTAAATCTCTTTCCCTTAAATTACCCAGTCTCGGGCAGTTCTTTATAGCAGTGTGGAAAGGGACTAATACAATTCCTTTGGGGATTTGAATTTCAACAAATGAATTTTAGAGGAAGGCAAACATTCAGACCATAGCAAATGGTTCAAGCAAAAGGGAATGTATCTCTCAATTAAGAAGTCCAGTAGACAGCTCCTGGCATATCTGGATACAGGTATTGTACCCACGTCTAATTCTGTTTTCCTCTCTGTTGGTTTCATATTGATGCATCCTCAGTCGTGCTCCCTCTTCGTGGCCAGATGGTCATTGGTGACCTCAGACTTGCATCTTCCCAGACTATTTGTGCCAAGGCAAATAACTTAGCTTTCCCAATAGTTCCATAAATGTTCCAGAATTGAAATTCACTGACTAGATACCCTCCCCTGGAGAAAAGTAGGAGGAACTCCATATTCTCTAAAAGACTAGTTGCTTCCCAAAGGAAATTGGGTGTGGTTACCAGAAAAAGAAAAAAAATAGGCTCAATAGGCAAAAATATACTTGTCTATTACAGGTTCCCTCCCTGTCTCTAGTCCTGCTTGCTCCTTAATTTTCACCTAGAGACTTGGGCTTCCACCAACACTAACCACCTGCTTTCTTCTTCTCAGTTTGTGGTGGCCTCTCTCGTATAATCTGTGACACTTTGAGAAGACTCACTAGCCACCCTCAGTCCTCCTGTGGGCTATTCTGTTGTGAGCCATGGCCCACGGCCTGCTTTCTCAAGTCATATCTGTGCAGCTTCCTGATCATACTCAGTGTTGGAGTTTTAGAGGTCTCAATACCGGATACCTCTTTCCTGCCCTGGTGCAAGACCAACTTAGAAATAAGCAAAGGATTCAGGCAGTTGAGATTTTAAAGGTTCCCTTCCCCACAGATAACAGTTGTTGGAGAACAAGACTTAAATGAAGACCAGCAATGGGTTTCCTAGTATTGCACGTTAGAACTGGGCAGACTTCTCTACCTGGTCACACAGAGTGCTGAAAGCCTGCTGGCTTCCCCATGGAGCCTGCCCCAGAAAAAAAAAAAAATTGAAAACATGAAAACAACTCTACTCCTACAGCACTGAGTAGTAGAGTTGTGCTTTTTGCAGGCAGGAAGGAAGAAAGAGAAAAACAGAAAGCAGCCATGCCAGGGATGCCTAGTTCCTTCTCCCAAACTAACCAATCAAGTAAGTCTCTGCTCCCCTAGAGAAGGAGTGATGGAGGGGTGAGGGAGAGATGCCTGTTTATTACACGAATATATGCTCTTCTGCATACAGTGGGAGATAAGAGTCCCCCCAACAATCAACCTGGGTTTGGCTTGTTTGTGCATCACTGGTGCTGTAATCCTGACAAAGAAGGCACCTCCTTTCCAATCATGTTCTCTTTGCAAGCAGTTGGAAGTAACCGATAGGGATGTTATCACTCTTTGGACACCCCCAGGAAGATCCCACCTCCAATTCCACAAGTAGCAGGATAGGGCATGGGAAGAGGCTGAAGGGGAGGGGGCAAGTAGCTGACCCATTAAAATCAACTTGATGGCAGTTCCTTTTGTCTTCCAAAAAAACAAAGTGTGTGCACTGCCAAAGATTTTTGCTGACTCTTGGCTTCTTTGCTTTTAGTGCTATTGTTCACCCTGGGGATTTATGGTAATTCTTACTCCCTAAAAGATATCTCTGTAAGAATGCCCATAAATTTAGGAGGAATTGTTTCGATTTTCCTCACTAATTATTCTGCCTCTCAGTTATATATCAGCAATTTTTAAAGTCATAGGATGTTTCTTAGATACAATGGAGTATGAGACACAGGGCTCTGGGATCCAACAGACACCTAATAAAGAGTAAATCAGGTAAAAGCACAGACGGGGAACCTACTGTGCACAGAAGATTGCTCTACCTGCCATGGGAGGCCAGTGGGGAACAGAAAAGTAGTGTCTGACCTTGAAGCAATAGCCATTCCCAGTGCTACTTCCATGAATACAAAATGACTTTGCAAAGCAAGCACATTTTAAAACAGCAAGTTTTGTTTGGGATATTTCCAACTATATCAGACAGGGGTCTCTTGATGAGTACACAAGGGAGGCATTTATTTCCATTCTCTGTACATGAAAAATCTAGTAAATCTAGTCTTTTACTGACAAATTATTTTGTTTGCAAACCATGAGCCATGAATATCATACAAGTTAATTATGCTTTTCTTTTTTATTTTGGCTGCCAGGGAGCTCAAAACCAATATTTGACCCACTTCTAACAATTGTATAGGAACTTGTAGCAGGCATTTAACATACTAATCTTAGTTTTCCTCGGTTCTCCAATCCTAATGGTACCTTCATCCCAATTTGTTCATCCATTTATGGTGGCCTGCTCACTGGGTTACAGAGTCCCTGGCTTTCACAGGTTCATAATTTTAGAAAGTGGTCCCAGCTCCCTTTCTCTGCTTCTCTGCTCAATTTCAGAAGATGTTTGTCATTATAGAAACCTGGAAGCAGCCCATGCCTGGAAACAGGTAAGGGATAGCTGAGATAAGGAATGTTCTTGACTTTGGGTAGAAGAGAAGAGACTAGAAAAAAATCCCTAGAACAAAGGCTGAGAGTAGAACAGAATGTGTGCAGCCAGGAAGGGTAATAAGCACTACAGAATTGAGTAGAGGTCATGAACAAGGACTTCCCAGAACCTGGGTTGAGTTAGAGGGACAGAAAATGATGGGGGTACTTACATATGCTGTGGAAGATGCAACACTGGGAAGGAGAACATATATTCCATGAAAGCAGGAGACACATTATCTTGCCCATTACTGTCACACATGCCGGGCATGGGATTGCATTCAACTAATATATTTTCTTTTTCTTTTTTTTTTTTTTTTGAGATGGAGTCTCGCTCTGTTGCCCAGGCTGGAGTGCAGTGACCAGATCTCAGCTCACTGCAAGCTCCGCCTCCTGGGTTCACGCCATTCTCCTGCCTCAGCCTCCCGAGTAACTGGGACTACAGGCGCCCGCCATCACGCCCGGCTAGTTTTTTGTATTTTTTTAGTAGAGACGGGGTTTCATCGTGTTAGCCAGGATGGTCTCGATCTCCTGACCTCGTGATCCGCCCGTCTCGGCCTCCCAAAGTGCTGGGATTACAGGCTTGAGCCACCGCGCCCGGCCTTCAACTAATATATTTTCAATGAACAAATGCCTCAGTAGGGATGGTTCATTCGTGATCTGATTCTCTCTTGACACCTCTATACCTTGAATTCAGCCTTCTTTTCATTCTCTGATGCAACAGTGTTAGAGAAGGCAAAGTAAATACAGTGACCTAGAATCAACAGGTGCAATATTAGTGAGCCCTGAGCATGTTGGGCTAGCTGATGTACCAGGGGAAAGACTGATGCCACATTACTTATGATTCTGCAGAGCTTAACAGTTTAGCACATAGGCTCTAGATCCAGATATCTTAGGTTCACCTCCCAACTCTGATACCTGGCATCTGTAGGACCACAGGCAAGCTATATGAACACTCTGTGCCTCAATTTCCCCATCTGTAGAATGGGGATAATAACAGTAGCAACTGAATAGTACTGTTGCACTGACTGATTGAGCCAAGATATGTGCCTGGTATATAATAAATACCATATAGGTGTTAGCCACTATTTCTAGCTAAAGACCTGGTCAGCTATGGCTCATACCTGCATGGTGATGCTATAGAATTTATTCTTTATAGTGGAGCAGACACTGGGAGCCAGGGTGGTACAGGGCATGGGAACAAAGCTATAGAGAAAGGGAAGAGGTCAACAGAAGAGGGTATCAATGAGGATGCGGTCAAGAAGAACAGAGTGCACCAGCAGAACATGCATCTGGGAATGTACCCCCCACCCTGAGTCTTCATTGGCTGGGATTCAAACGTGAGACCCAAGTCTCCAGACCAGACTGGAAAGGCCAAGTCAGAGGACCAGACCTGGAGGGTCTGGCACACAAGGAAGAATTATTGGTTCTCGGCTCCTTCCCAACATTCTGCTGGGGGAAAAAAATCCTTGGTCCTTCCCTGGTGTTTTCCAAGGAACCACCATTCAACTAGTCATGTAGGCAAATACCTTAGAACCTCCCTAGAGTCATCTCTTGCCCTCATCCCCAGAATTTCCACGGCCAAAGCCTGACCTACACCCAGCTACTTCTCTCCATCTCTGCTACCGCCACCTGGGCCAAGTCACCATCACCTCTTGCCTGGGTAACTGGTCAGACCCTGCTTACTGGTCTCCCCAGAGCTTCCCGCTTCTCTCCACAACCCACTTTCTGAACAGCAAGCAGACGGATGTATTTTTTTTAGTGTAAATCTAATCACACCCTCTTCTACTTAAAACTCTACACCGGCTTTCTGCCACCCTCGGGATAAAATTGATGCTTCTTCCTTTAACTCATGAGGGCCTCAATCATCTGGGCTCTGCTGACCTCATCCTTCAATACGTTTCCTCTCTTGTACCATAATTTAACTGCATCATTCTTTTTTGCATTTCCCAAACATTCTAGGCTGGTAGCATTCTGTGGCCCTTTGCACTGGCTGATCCATCTGCTTAGAACTTTCTGATCTCCAGTCTTTTCCCCCCAGATGGTTCCTTTTTGTCATTCAAGCCACTGCCTTGGAGATGGAAAATCCGTGTGTGAGGGAAGGTCAGGGAAGCTACTTGGATGGAGTATGTCAAGCTGACAGAGAGCCCATTTGGTCCATCCATCCTATCAACAAATCTCTAGGAACTTCTACCATGAGCAAGACAGTAAAGTGAAATTTGTAAAAGACAAAGAAATTAGTACACTTCAGTCCCTGCCTAAAGTAGGCTTCTGGGCTACTGAGAACTCAAGTACAAATGTAGTACTGTGTGGTAAGTACTACAATATTCAGAGTCTAAGGGAACACAAAAGAAGAATTCCTTCCTCAAGTTCACTCTGGGGCCAAGGACGGCTTTGCAGAGGAGGGGGCAATTGAGCTGGGCATTGATGGCCAAGGAGTTCCTGGGAACCACGTTGAACCTGGGAGAGTAGAACACCTGAAATCCTGTGAAATCCACAAAATTCGTTCCCTGGCTTGTTGGCATTATGATTCCCCAGCTAAACACCCCCGGCTATAAGGTCTGCCAACTATCTGCCTTTTCAAATCATGCCTTTCATCTGAAACAGCTTTGAAGCTCCCTGGGCTTACTCTCTTCCATTGTTCAAAGTAACTACTGGAAACGCTACCTCTTGGCAGTGAACCATCACTCTGATCCATCGCCAGTGGGAGGTTCAGTTGGTACACCCTTTGGAAGAGTAATTTAGAAGACTCTTTCCGAAGTCTTTTTCAAATGACCATACATTTATTGTTCTGAATAATCCTGTTTCTGGAAATCTATCCCAAGGAAATGATCCTAACTTCAGAAAGAAAGATAAAAGCTGTATGTGTAAGTGTTCACTATATGTACTAGTTATATTAAGACCAAGCTAAATGTTCAATAATAAGGGAATTAACATGTTTAAATGGTTCATGTAGTGGAATATTATTTGACCATCACAAAGGGCACTTTCTTAGAATATGTAAGAGCTCAGAGAAATACTGCTAAAATAATGTTACATGAAGTACGATTTCAAGACTTATGGGCAATATGGGCACAACTATACAAGAAAAGTATGCCTATGACAAAGGCTGGGAAATGAGGAGGAGGAATGTTACATGCTCCATTACTGCATCTTGGGAGGTGTTTATTGGTGATATGCAGGAAGCACCATTACTGCATCTTAGGAGGTGTTTATTGGTGATGTGCAGGAAGCACTGGGACTGTGTAAAAGGATTGGGTTAATGTGCTGTTGAAATCCAAACTGAAAGTGACTCTTGCACTTGGATTTTAAGTGCCCATGCTACTGATACAGCTTGTCTTCCCCTTCTGCCACCGGGACCCCACACAGAGAATACAAGCTTGCCCAGGGCATGAAAAGAGACAGAGACTGAGAAGGAGAGAGAAACATAAATGTAGCAATGCAGACACACAAACAGGGAACTCAGAGTTCTCAACCCTGAGTTCTCAACAACAGGGAACTCAGAGGGACGGCACATTAGAGACACACTGAAGAAGCAATATTGTCCATGGAAACCGGCTGATAAAGATTTAACTCTCAAAACAAACTTGGAGCAAGTGCCTACACGATGACTGTCAGTGAACTCATGCCAGTTAAAAGGTCTGAAAACAGGAGCCAGATCTTCCAACACTCCAGTCTTCCACACTGAGCCATGTGGAACTCTCAGGAGAGTCCGCATAGCATATCCTCAAAGACACAGATGCCAACAAGACCTGAACTTGGATAGGTCTGCCAACCTCACTGGCCAAGAGCTCACACCAGTTCCTTAGTGTGGGGGGCTGGAGATCAATAATGGAATCCACTGTTTGGTGTTTGTTTATGCTGTGGATGTTATGACTGAATTTTGTATATCTCCTATTCTGGAAGATTTTTGGTTTAAGTCATTCTGTTATTTTTACCTTTAAAAATAGAAAGCAAGGCCGGGTGCAGTGGCTCATGCCTATAATCCCTGCACTTTGGGAGGCCAAGGCGGGTGGATCACAAGGTCAGGAGATCGAGGCCAACATGGTGAAACCCCGTCTCTACTAAAAATACAAAAATTAGCTGGGTATGGTGGTGTGCACCTGTAATCCCAGCTACTCGGAAGGCTAAGACAGGAGAATCACTTGAACCCGGGAGGCGGAGTTTGCAGTGAGCCTAGATTGCACCACTGCACTCACTCCAGCTGGTGACAGGGTGAGACTCTGTGTCAAAAAAAAAAAAAGAAAGCAAAACCTTTCTTATTCTAGATAGATATATGTGGATACTTGAAATTATTTTAGTCAAGATTATGTTCTCTAAAGCTGCAAAAACAAACAGAACATAAAAGCCAATCCCCTTGAAGACTGTAGCTTTTTAAATGCTTATTTATAATGGGTGTCGTATGTATAAACACATATGTATGCAGGAGAAAAAAGGTGGTTAGAGAAATGTATTTGGGTGTTAACAGTGATTGTCTTTGGCTGATTAAACTGAATGATTTGTTTTATTTTGCTTTTCAATGTTTCTGATTTAGACCAATTTTTCTTGATTCTCATGTATTCCTTTCATATTCTCAAAAGGAAACCTACTTCTCACACAGATTCTGTTGCAAGTTAATTGGTAGAGTGGGGCAAAGGGGTTTATAATGCTATTCCATATCCCACCACACAGTTTTGCTGGCAGACAATTCTCATCGCACAAGAACTGTCCCCCGGCTGCCTACACGCCATTGCTAACACTTTATTTCCTTGTGGTTCCTGCTCTACTTAGATATGAATACGCCTGACTCTACCCCCGACATTGCCCAATGCCTTCAACTCAGAATGTCTATCTTCTACCAGCTCTTTACCAATCCTAGACCTGATCAGGGGGAAATTTATGAGCCTAGGCCAGCGGTTGGTGACCCAAAATCAATGATTCTGGCCGCTGTACCTTTGTGACCTCAATCCCTACACCTAGTAACTGGGCCATTCCAGGTACGAGCTATGGTAGATTGATTGTAGTGATGCCCCCAGTTAAAGGCCTTCCTGTATCTATGCCCTTTGCAATGGGATACTGAAGTCCCCACCACCCAACCACACGCGCACACACACACACACACACACACACACACACACACATACACAGATCTAAAGATGGTGTCCATTTTTCTTACCTCCTTGAATCTGGGCTGGCTGTGTGAATTGCTTTGGCAAACAGAATGTGATAGAAATCTAGGCCTAAAGAGGATTTGTCCACTTCTGCGTTCTCTCTCTCTCTCTCTCTCTCGCTCTCTCGCTCTCTCTCTCTGTTCCCCACCTCCCTCCCTCTCACACCTCTGCCACACCATGAGAACATGCCCAGGTAGCATGGGACCACACCCAAACTAGCCTGCTGCGGATGAGAAGACAGCCTACAGCCCACTAAGCTGAAAGAGAGAGCCCTTCCACAATCCACAGATTTCCTACCAAGCACATACATGACTGCAGAAACTACATGAGCCCATCTGAAAGCAGAAGAACCTTCCAGGTGACCAGCAGATTCATGGTCGATAATTAACGTTTCTTGCTTTCAACCACAGTTGTAAGGTGATTTGTCACATGGCATTATTGTGTCAATAGATTGTGATACAGAGTTGATACTCCAGTTCCAATGATTGTCTTTTCTCCCAAATCATCTAAATCTCTGCCCAAAATGCAGGTCCATGCCCCAGCATCCAGAGAAACTTGAGTCTTGCCAAGCCCTAGAGTGCTTTCTGCTTTGGCCCCAGGGTCTGCCTGGCCGGATCCTTTCCTAGCCCCTCTTATCAAGACTTTCCAGACACGGTTCCTCTTTGGGCCACTGCCACCAAGCTCCTTGTGACCTTGATAGTGACCATTAACCTCATTCACTGTGCATAGAGCCCATCCCACAGTCTATGAACATGGATATACACGAAATGCTTAGTGATAAGCACTACATGCAGAGTGATAAGAGCAATTGGGACAATGAGGACACCCATGGTTATTAAGCACACATTCTGTGCCAGACACCATAGTCAATGCTTCTGCTTATCCCATTAATACAATGTCTCTAGTAGTAGATGTTATTATCCCCATTGTGATGAGAATATTGAAGTTCAAAGAGTTTGAGTAACTTGTTCAGGATTGCACAGTTAATAACTGGTACAAGTGTGATTTAAAAGCATGTTTGATTCAAAAACTCTGCTCTTTTCACAGTTGCCACGAGTATCAGTTAGCTATTGCTGAGAAAAAGTCCACCGCAAAACCTCAGCATCTATTTGTCACTGGTCTGGGGGATCAGCTGGAGTTTGGCTGATCTCAGCTGGGGTCCCTCATCTACCTGTGGCCAGTGGAGGTAGGAGGAGCAGTGGATCCACTCTAGACCTGACTCTAGAATGTCCTGGTGGAAGCAACCCAGTTGGGATATAGCTCAGCTGTACATCCACAGAGGACGATCTTGCTCATCCTTCTACCTTTGGGGGCCAGCAGACTAGCCCAGGAATGCTTTTCTCCTACCAACAGCAGCAGCACAAAGGAGCAGAAAGATACGCAAATGCTCTTGAGGCTTGGACTCGGGGCTGGCACACCATCACTTTGTCTTTTTCTATTAGCCAAAGTGAGTCACATGACAGAGCCCCAAATCAAAGGGTTGAGAACCACACTTATCTATAGCGGGAGAGCCCTGCTAAGTTATATTGCAGAGGCACGGATCCAGGGAAGAGTGAAGAATTGGGCCTATTAATTAAACTTAGATATCATGTCCCCTTATACCTGTGAGATGGTGGCAAATGTGAATCCTGCAAAGCAATGTCTTGTGTCAGGTTCCAGGTTCAACTTGTAGTTCTGCCACCTTTTAGCTGCATAGACTTCGTTGAATTATGAACTTCTCTGTATTTCGGTGACCTCATCTATAAAATGAGAATAATCAAGTCAACCTCTTAGCATTGTTTATGAAGATTAAATATAAAGCACTTTGTTTACATATGTTATATGTACAGGTAACATGATTTCTTATGTAGAAAATTCCAAAGAATCAACAGGAACGTTCCTGGAACTAGTAGGTAATTATAGAATAATTACAGAATACAAAGTTAATATACAAAAGTCAATTGCTTTTCTATAAGGTAGCAATGAACAATTGGAATCTAAAACTGAAACACACATAGCACTTAGTAAATGTGAGCTATTATTACATAAAGAGGTTGTAGGCTCAGAGAGCAGGGTGCTTCCTCTTCTGTTCTTCCTTTCATTTGTCTCAATCTAAACCTCTTTAGGCCAGTTTCAGCCTCTAGCACTCAACATGGGTGTATAATCTCAAAGCACACCGATGAGTATTCTTGGTTACTGACTTCATTTTCCTCACGGAAAGCTGAACTCTGGAGGATATCTGGGCTTTATACAAGGTAACAAAGTAAGCATCAGCATAACCATCATCATCACTACAATTATCACCATCACAACCTCGGTCTTCAGGTTCTCGGTCTCCAGGCTCTTACCCAGCCAGTGAGCCATGCTGCTCCTTTAAATAAAATGAGGGGTTTGGAAGAGAAGATGAAGAGAAATCCTTGGGAAATGTGAGAGAAATGAGTAAAGAAAAAGAAAATACATCCTTTTGCCAGAGTTTTCCTTCTCAACCCTAACTTGGAGTTGCTGTTTGCTCTGGAGGAAAGCTCTAGACAGGCTGGGAGATTTGGATCTCCTTTGTACTATTTCTCAAAAGTAGCTGTGCAAACCCAGGCAAGTCATTCTGCCTCTTTGGGTGTCAGTTTCCTCCCTTGAAAAGTGAAAATGATGTCTCTCTGTCTGTCTTATCAGTGATAAGGAAAATCAGATGAAATGATGGATGCAAAGGAGCTGTTCAAACTTAAAACATAGCATGGGCCGGGCATGGTGGCTCATGCCTGTAATCCCAGCACTTTGAGAGGCCGAGGCGGGCAGATCATGAGGTCAGGAGTTTGAGACCAGCCTGGCCAATATGGTGAAACCCCATCTCTACTAAAATACAAAAATTAGCCAGATGAGGTGGCACACGCCTATAGTCCCAGCTACTCGGGAGGCTGAGGCAGAAGAATCGCTTGAACCTGGGAGGCGGAGGTTACAGTGAGCTGAGATCACGCCACTGCACTCCAGCCTATTTCAAATAAATAAATAAATAAGTAAATTAATTAATTAATTAATTAATTAATAAACCATAGCATGAATGTGACCATAAGAAAAACAACGGGAAAAAAAAAATCTCCAATGAGGTTGTGGCCTAGTCCTTTGCAAAGACATTGAAATTTGGTGTCCTGGTGGCTTTCTACATTGTTCCTAGGGGGTAAAGAACATGTCATCCACACACATACCCTTAAGGGCTCATTAATTGCACTGCTGGGTAGAAATACATGCATATACATGAAAATCTATCACTGATGGTGCTCTAATAATACCTGGGTTTTGCAGCTCAGGAGAAGTCCAAAGCAGAGAGTTGCAGGTACCTAGTGGTCCAATGGAGTGATTGTGCCCCAAGGCTTTGAAGTCAAGAAGAACTGGGTTCAAATCATTGACTTAGTCTGATGCTCCGATGCATTACTAGAAAAAAGAGGGCAGGGGATGATAATATCAACCTCATGGGGCCATTGTGCCATATCAATATATATAAATATTTAAAATGAGATAATGTCTACAAATCTCATTGATTGAGAAAAAGAAGAGGAAGAGTGATAATTTAAATGCCAATCCCTTGGTGTGTGTTACCTCCCTGGAATCCTTATAGGGTTCCTGCATTGTGGTATCAGTCTCCTTCAAAGTTTCCAGATCCTTGTGTGTCTCATGCTAACACCTCTACAAATAGATGGACCAAGACTGTTAAAATGCTGCCACAGATCAGTGGGCTCATCAAAGGAGCCAGGAAAGACTGAGGAAGGGAGCAGTTCATACCATCATGGCACCCAACAGTCGAGCAGCAAAGGCTGCAGCAAGGATAAGTGGAGATATTCTGAATCTTCAGCTCCCAGAGTCCCTCCAGATTTGCTTAGAGACTCACTCCACTCTATGGACCACAGGCACCTGGAGCACTTTCTGTGACAAAAGAAAACAAACAGGAGGATAAGTAAGAAGTTCAATTTTAGGTTGTTACAGAAGATTATCGCAAACAAATAGACCTAGGTCTAAATCTCAGCATGCAATTTACTAGCTGGATGGACTTAGGTGGGTCCCGTGACCTCTCTGATCCTCTTATCTATAAAACAAGAATAATCAAACCTACCATAGGATTGTGCTGAGGATTAAAGTACATGCCACTTGTAAAACATCTAATCCAAAGCTGGTGCTTAATATATGTTAGTTCTTTCTTCTCCTCTTTCTTCTTACTTCTTGCATGTAGAATAAACTATCAAATTAAATATATTTACATTAACGGCAACATCCAAACAATAGAATTCAAAAGGAACGTAGGGTAGAGGAAAAATTCACAGTATCCATTCCTTAGAACTTCAGTCCTTATTTTAAAAACAGCTTGTTACAAACCAATGAGTACTTTGAGAAAATCGTGTCTAATTCTACCCATTTTGAAGACTGGAGGATGTAGAACTGATGCCCAGAAAAATAAAATGACTTGAACAAAGTCACACAGAGAGTTACAGGTGGATCTTGTATTAGAACCCAGTGTATTAATCAGCTACTGCTGCATAACAAACATCCATCAATCTCAGCAATGTAAAACCTCCATTATGGATTCCCAGGCACCTACCTGTGAATTAGCTGGGCCATGATGGCCAAGATACTCTTCTCAGGGCAAGAGCAGCCCCAAGACAGCTCTACTGCCAAAGCACATTTCAAGCCTTTTCTTACATCATCTACTAACTTCCCATCGCCCAAAGCAAATCACAAGGGCAAGCCCCTCAGTAATGGGGTCGGGGAGTATGCTACATTCAGGGAGGATGACTCAACCCAGGGTGTTCTCATGGGAGTGGTGGGAGATGGAGAGAGAACATAAATGCCTACAGTACAGGCAGGTAACATGCAATGGTGAAGTGGGCCAAGACGAAAGGCAATAAGGAGAGGTAGGGCACATGGAACTGTGACACCATGCCTTCAACTCCAGCTGATTGTTGCTAGATTATATCTTTCAAGAGATGCTGACATGCAGATCTCTATCAAGAAAGCTTCCTCCATCTTAAATCAATAAGCAGGACAACAGTACAAGCTGACAGGCCACATTTCCTCAAGCCCTGCTCTTCATCACACTACCTGTCCCTAAGGTTCCCATTGGTCTTTCTGTGACTGAGGATCTCAATGTGAGTCCCCGGAAATATTCACAAGAGTCAGATCATGACAACAGGTGAAATGGCAGCCTTGCCACGTCCTGAGTTGACAGTACATAGCAGGTGTCCTAAGATTATGTGGAAGCTAAGTGGTTTTAGGGAAGCAGGGGAAGGAGAAGTCTTACAAATTTAATTCTTAGTGGCAAGTGCCTCTCTTTCATCAGGGCTCCAAGCTACAGCAATTTGCACAAGGAGCAATCTGCACATGTTCATCCCGTCTATCTTCCTAGGTTATTAAATAGTTCTTGTCTAAGTTAAGTCAACAAAGCTTTTCCAACATCTTGAATTTTTAATATCTGAGGCTGTTTTGGAGAACTTCATTGTATTTTTCCGCTGACAAATAAGAAAATCATAACAATAAGATGATTATTATGATAATAATAATAATAGAATAATAATGAGTCACCATATAATGAACCCTTGCTCTATGCCAGGCACTGTTATAAGCTCCTTATGTGTACTAAGATACTGGATTCTGGATTTTAATTATCCTGTAATATAAATATTGTTCTCCATTTTACAGAATAAGAAACTGAGACACAGAGAGGGGAAATAATCTGACTAATATTATTCAGTAAGTAAAGACATTCATTTTTCCCAATAAATAACTCTTACCAAGCAAGTGACCCAGCCTTCAGAAAAAATCTGATAACATCCAAAATTGCCTTTATGAGTCACAAAGACAGTTATTTATTAAATCTCTACTCTATGGTCAACATATTTTATTGAATTCTCACAATAGCACCATGGGGTGTACCTAATCCCCATTTCCTCCATAGGAAATTAAGACTCAGAGATTTGCAATCATTTCCCCCACTATCTAGATATAATTTGGAAGAAGAGCCTTTGAAACCCACATCGGTCTGGCTCCACTGGATGACAGCGCCTCCAATTTAGAAATGAAGCTGCGATATTATGATATCTGTATACGTTGGTTTCTGCCCACAGTTCCTGGCTCATAACTCACAGCCTTTTTTTATGATGTTGGGATGCTTTAGGCCTCAGAAGCAGGCCTCAGAAAACAGAATCTCTCTCTCTCTGACCTTCCCCTGCCTGCCTTTCACCAGACCAAAGCAAGACTCCAATCTTCCCATGCCTTTCTGATTGAGACCCTCACTCCACAGAGGATCCTGCCTCACACCCTGGAGGGGAGAATGCTGCAGAGAGGCCCAACATATTTTGACACAATTGTCCATGCTTCAATCATGCCTGTGCAAAGTAGTCTCCATAAAGGGCCCAAGAGGACAAGTTCAGGAAGGTTTTAGATAGCTGAACACATGGAGGTTCCTGGAGGGTGGCCCGCCAGAGAGGGCACGGAAACCCTGCACCTTTCCCCCATACCTCGCCCTATGCATCTCTTATCTGTATCCTTTATAATGTCCTTTATAATAAACAAGTAAATAAGTGTTTCCCTGAGTTCTGCAAGCAACTACAGCAAATTAATCGAACCCAGACAGGGAGTCGTGGGAACCCCAACTTGAAGCTTGTTGGTCAGACATTTGGAGACCTGGCCTTGTGACTGGTGTCTGAAGCAGGCGGAGGGTAGGGGAGCAGTCTGGTGGGACTGAGTCCTCACCCTATAGGATCTGACACTGCCTCCAGGTAGACAGAAGAGGTCAGATAAGAGATCTGAAAATGAAGAGATCGCATCTGCTCTGACAAGAGGGGATATGGGATGGTTTTGCCTGGGCCCTAAATCCAAAAAGTGTTTTAACCAATCAATCCTTAGATACAGGGTGTCCTTAGAGGACACCCAGCTGCTGTCTGCTGCAGAACTGATTGCTTATTTGTTGGTGGAGAGAAACCCTTCACATTCGGTCACAGAAATCTTTTGTCTGTATTGACTGTTGTGTTGAGTAAGAGAATAGACAAACACACTTTGAGTTTACGGGTATTTTCACTCACAGAGGTTCACAAATTCTTACTTACCTTCCCTCCTAGGCCTTCACTGCCATCAAAGTTCCAGACTCATCACAGCCTCCTCTGAGCCTAAGCCAGAAATCCTGAAAGTCAGGTCCTGCCTTCCTCTGGCCTAAGCCAGAGATCCTGAAAGTCATGGTCCTGCCACGACCATGATAAAAGGTCATGGCCTTTTTATCTCACCAAGTGTGGTGCCTGATCCATCTCGTGCTGGGAGAAGGCTATGACCAGGACTGCTCTCTGCCCTCTTGTTCTCTTGCCATCCTCAACTTCTCTTCAACAACTCACATCCAACTTGCCTTTTAATACTGCAATAAGGTCCATCTCATAAAATCATGGGCTACCCAGCCTTGGGTATGGCTTTATTAGCAGCGTGAGAATGAACTAATACAGAGGTATTATTATTATCCCTATTTTACAGGTGAAAAAACCAAAGCACACGGAGATACAGTACCCAAAGTCACACAGCCAAAAAGTGGCAGAGCCAGGACTCAAGCCCAGCCTGTCTGGGTGCAGAGCGTGTGCCCACAATCCTTGCACCATAGCCTCTTGATTAATGCTTCTCCTCTCACTGTTAGCTCCTTGAGAGCACGGGCACTGTTTTGTTCACGACTTTATCCCCAGCATACAGCAAGGCAGCCAGAATTGAAAACTTATTGACCTAAATCAAACTGAACTGGAAAGTCTTTTATCACACAGCCAGGAGAAAGGTGCCATTGTCCACTTATTAATAGGGTGATCCAAAAAAAGTAGCTTGATCTCAACTCCTTAATGGGTCGGTAATACCTACATCATTGCATTAACTCCAGTTGTATTTAAGACAATGTTTATAAAGTGCCCGGAACATGGTAAGTGGTCAATAGCGGTAACTGGTATTATTAATGGTGGCAGGGAAAGCAAGACAAGAAAATAAACCCCACTGGTGCTGGGACTATGTATGTGCTCAGAAGAGGTCAGATCAGAGATCTGGAAATGAAGAGATCACATCTGCTCTGAAAGAGGGGACATGGGATGGTTTTGCCTGGGCCCTAAATCCAAAAAAACCATTTTAACCAATCAACCCTTAGATACAAACTCTCACATGAATCTCAGAGTCCACCTAATATATGTAGGGAGTAGCCATGCTCTGAAATCCAAAGACATCTAGACCCAAGGCCTGACTCTATCAAAGACTTGCTCTGTGACCTTGGACAAGTCACTCAGCCTCTCTGGGCCCCAATTTCCTCATCCATAAAATAAGGCATGATCATGATCTCACTAAATGATCTCTAGGCCTCTTTCCAGCTTTACTTAATAATCATGCTAAACGACTGGAAACAAAATGTCTTTCAGCCCATCTGGCTCCCTGGTGGAAGAACCAACACAGGACTTTATGAGTCAGGGCTTGGGAGCAAGCTGTAAATGGAGATGATAGCTTTGGGGATGATTTGTTTATTGTGACAGTAACTCACAGTTACATGGTGTTTTACCATTCACGGCACCATTTTCTGTAGATTCTCATTTCATCTGCTCCACAGCCCCATGAATCTGATCATCCTCACTCTGTAGAAGAGGAAGCTCATTCTGAGAGTATATCAGGAATTTGTTCAGCTGCAAGTAACAGCTGGCCTCATCCATGTGGTTTAAGAAAAGAAGAGTTTATTTTTATCTAGAATTAGGCAGGGATGGGCTAGGCAATGGCGGCAGGGCTGGTGTCTCTGGTTCTCTTGCACTTTCTTTTTAATCATAAAATGACCCAGACATTACATCCATGGTCAAGGCAGAAGGCAGTGAATGAATGAACTAGTGACAACAGTCTCCCTTCCCAGGAAGCAAGACTTCCTCAAACCCCTCCCAGCATCCTCTTTGCTCATATTTTATCAGCTCACACTATCACAGCTCTGGCCCTAGTTGCAAGGCAATCTGCCATGGTTCTTTTACCTGCCTGTGTTAGTTTGCTAGGACTGCCATAGACAGCAAAATATCACAGACACTGTTTCCTACACAACAGACATGTGTTGTCTCACAGCTCTAGAGCCTGGGAAGTCCAAGATCAAGATATCAGCAGAGCTGCTTCCATCTGAGAGCTGTAAAGGAAACCTCTGTTACAGGCCTTGCTCCTTGGCTTGTAGATGGTCACCATCTCTCTGTTTCTTTTCACTTCATCTTCTCTCTCTGCATGTCTCTGTGTCCAACCTTCCCCTTTTCCAAGGACAGGAGTCATATTGGAATAGGCTTCATGCTAATAACCTAATATTAACTTGATTACCTCTGTAAAGACTCTCTCCAAATAAACTCACATGCTGAGGAACATCAACATATGAATTTGAAGGGAAGGGGAGTATAATTCAACCCTCTGTAGTGGAGGCAGGTAGGCAGTAGGCTATATTGGCCAATAAACAGTATCTGTCTTCAAGGGTTAAGAAATTTGCTCAAAACAAATAAGTGGCAAAACTGAGACTTGAATTCAGTTCTTGACTAGAAGTTTAGGGCTCCTTCTACTAAGACCTCTTACCTCTCATTTAGCATCTCATTAACAGGAGACAGTAGTTCATAATGGTGCAGAGAACACACTCTGGATTCAGATTCCCTGGGTTAAAACCTACACTCACTGTACAAACTTAAGTAAGCTACCTAACCCCTCTGGCTTCAATGAAAGGGGAGACTCATTCACGATTTAACAAATAAGGATTGAGTTTCTTGTCTGGCACTGTTCTCAGTGCTGACAGTAACCACAATAGAAATAAAAGCATCTATTGAATAATGTTATATTAATTTGATGAGACAATTCATGTAAATAAAATATTTAGTTCTACAGTATTAGTAGAACTAATACTACTTATACTAGTGGTATATAGCACATAGCAGGCATTCAAGAAATGTTATCATTATCATCACAGTAACTGTCATTAGCCAGTCTTCCTCTCTCCTCTTTCTGGGATTTCTGAGATTGTACTTTACACTCTGGTCACTGCATATATCCAGACAATGGATGTAGGTCAGCCGTGAACACTAACGCTGGTGGGCACAAAACCACAGTGTGCAAGATACCCTGAAAGCTGCCTAATGCTCCACCATGAGATGTGTGTTTGCTGGCCCAGAAGTCTGGAGAAGGAAATCACTTTCCCCTTGATGCCCAGCAGAACAGAATGATGGAGGGGCCGAGACCAGTAGCCTCCAGCAATCAAAAGACAATGGGGCTGTCACTGCAAGTTTGGCGGTCATGGGGAAAGTGAGCCAGAGAGAGAAGACAGAACTTGAGACCCTCTGGAAAGACAGTAATGGAAAATAAATGATTCATTTCAAAACACTGGGTCCAGAATACGATGTTTCAACTGGGACACTTAGGGTCTGTAGCAAAGGAGGAAAGGTAGGACTGAATGATAATGACCTTGGAAAGAAAGGAGGAAGGGAGCTAATACTTAGCATCATTCTACTACATGTCAGACACTATATACCACATCTTCTGAATCCCCATGACAACTGAAAGGGGCAAAATGGTATAATAGATAAGAGGGAAAGTTATGAGAACTGTCAGATAAAACCCAAATATGACACAAGTCCTAGGCCCCGAGGCTGCTGAATGCACAGGTTGTCTGTCAAAAGAAAGGATATGAGTGAGGTGTAATAAGACATGGGCTTTGGGGATGGACAGATGTGACCTCAAAAGCCAGCTCTACCACAAACTGGCACATCGTCTGCATCCTCTGTGCCCCATCTCCTTTTGTGGAGAATGGGGAGAATTGTGTGTCAGGAGTGTTTTTGGCCAAAAATTCTCCCTGCCAGTCACAAAATTTATTATTTTCAAAGGATACTCAGTAAAAGGTTTGGAATGTCAAGAGACAGACATTTATTATAAAGTGTTTTATTTAAAATAAACTCTTTGTTTTTCATTCAAGATTCTATTAAGTAAAAATCTAATATTATCAGCCCTCTGCTGGTGAAGTCTTTAGTTCACTAAAAGTAGGGCCCTCATATTCAGGGTCAGGCCTTAACCGTTCCCAAAAGAAGACAGTCACATAGTTCTAATCCCCTCTGTCTCTATAATTCTATAATTTAGATTTAGATTATATGCAAACTTGGGATCCTGAGGCCCAGTCAAGACCACCATGTTGCTGTGACAAACTGGACCCTGGAATCATGAGGCAGGTGAGAGCCTTGTGGTTCCCAATCCACAGCCCTTCTAGTAGTCGGTGTGCGCTACCTGGATACACACTCGAGTTTGTCTGGGTGTCCTACATCATATGCCAATGCCTCTTAAAATCTGGGGCTAACCTCAGACCTTTTATAGGGGCCTCATGTCATTTCCAGTGTTTGTGGGTCTCCTCCTTTCTGGTACCAGACCTGCCTGTCCCACTGTAATAGAATACTCACCACTAATTTCCACCAAAGCCCGCGTGGTTCTCATAAGGTCAGCCTCCGCCTGTTATCCCCACCACTCTTGCCGCCCATCTGTTTGGCTACTTCAACAAGCCCTACTGCCAAAATTGGGTCTGAGATGGATGCAGACCCTATGCCTGAACTTCCCAGCTGTCTTTTCTGGAGCCAGCCTCTGTGGCTGGGCCAATTTCCTCAGCTACTACCGTACCTGGCCCCAGCTTGCTCCCCCTGCTTGTAGAGCCTGTGCTGCCAAGACCCCAGCATGTCAATTTCCAAGCCCATTTAAGCACCTTTCTTCCTGGAATACTTTATTAACCATGTCCAACACCAACCACAGAAATCCAGGAGAGAGAGAATTAATGGGAGCAGGAACTCCACCAGCATTGCCAGCTGTGGATGTTATTTGGCTTCATTCATTTATTCATATTTTAAAAATATTTATTGGCCAAGCTCCCCATGCCAGACACTAGAAAACAGCAGTAAACAAGAGGGAGAGGTTCTATCTTCATCATGCTTGGAATCTAGTAGGTAGAACAGACTTTAAACGGAGTCACACAAGGAAATACACAGCAATTACATGTGTGGTGGATGCTAGCAAAAACTGCATAACCCTGGATCGTAAAACACAGAAGGATCCATTGCTGACTAGCTGGCCCTTCATTATCCTTCAACTGACATCACAAGGAGATTTAAACTGAAATTCTCCCTAATTCACAAATTCTTTGGCATTATTTCCAGTCGTCCGTAACTTTGGTACAGGCATAACTTTATGATTCAAATAAAAATAAAAAGCAAAGTACAACCTTCTGATTACTGCCATCAGCTCTAATAATAGCTTTGAGCTCCTTGAAAAGAGGGAGGGGGAAACATCAGAAGAAAACTCTCTGGATAGATAAATGCCAAGCATTGTTTGATGATTGTAGTTCACCATGACAGAGGCAAGGAAAGGAGCCCGGAAGCAGAAGTCAGGCACCTTTGGGATTTCACAGGCTGGAGACCCCGTGCATTTTTCTAATTTGAATAGGATAAGCCTCAGAGGCCCTTAATGCAAGATGGGTTTTGAGTGTTTCCAAGCTTCCTGAGAAAGATAAAGCCCGCCTTCTTCATCAGAATTATTCAACTGTGGTGTAACTGCTTAGCAAGGGAATGGGGAGGGCTTGCAGGACTCCTGTAGCTCCTCCTACCCACCCTGAAGACTTGTTTGTGGCTAATACTACCCTGAGCACACCCCACTTTCTTTCTTGGCCTCTCCACATCTTATCTTCCCAAGACCGGCTCCTCATGCCTCAAACCCCACACTGCAGACAACTCCCTTTCCTCAACCCTCCTGCAGAAACATCTCTTCTCCATTCCCTTACTCATGAATTCCAATTTTCTCAATGAGACCTACTCCTGGTAGAGGCCAGGAAAGCAATCAATCCCAGGAAACTAATTTGAGCTACTGACATACCCCAAGGCTGTTTTCTTTTTAAAAAGGAGCGTTGCCTGAGCTGAGGTCTCAGCTTTGCCACTTATTATGTGTGAACTTAAGCAAGTCTCCTGGCCTTAGTAGCTGCAGGTTACTCATCAGTAAGACAGAGATATTAACAACCATACCATGAGGTAATATAGTCCAGTGGCTAAAACTCTAGCTTCCCAAGTTTGAATCCCAGCTCTGCCACTCCCTAGCTGTGAGATCTCAGGAAGATTACTAAAACTCTTCCTACCTTAATTTCCTCATCAGTAAAATGAGGATAGCAATAATATCTACTTCAGAGAGTTTTATGAGGACTTAATGATACGTAAATATATAAAGCTCTTGGGCCAGTGCTTATGCTTTAAGCACTATACAAGGGTTTGCTATTCAAAATAATGGTATTATTATTACATGCACTGAAGGATGAATATGCTACCCAAACGTGGGAACAGATGGGACAATGCTCTCTGTACTCCAAGGGCAGTACTTACCTCAAGAGAGATCTCAGAACCTCAGTTCAGTGTATGGATGTCCTAGGAGGAAAGGAGCAAGATAACTGAAAGAAAAAATAATTGTAGTCACAGACGGATCAGCAGAGGTCAGAGACAGAACTGACTCTACGCTTCTTGAGGGCAGGACTGTGTCTGTGCTATGGTCTAATGTTTGTGCCCCCTTCCCCAAATTCATATGTTGAAATCTTAACCCCCAAGGTGATGATATTAGGAGATGGGGTTTGGGGGAGGTGATCAGGTCAGGAGAGTAGAGCCCTCATGAACAGGATTAGTGTCCTCATAAGAGACCTTGTCCCTTCTACCCTGTGGGGACACAGCTAGAAGGCACCATCTACAAACCAGAAAGCAGGCCTTCACCAGACATTGAATCTGTTGGTGCCATGATCTTGGACTTGCCAGTCTCTGAAACTGTGAGAAAAAAAAAAATTGTTGTTTATAAGTCACCTGGTCTAGGGCATTCTATTGTGACAGCTTGAATAGACTAAGACAGTCTATTTTTACCTCTATTCAATCCACAAAGCCCAGTGTAGGGCCTGGCATATAGTTAATAGATATGAAAGGAAGGAAGGGAAAGAAGAGAAAGTAACAAAGAGGAAAGGAGGGAGGAAAGGGAGGGAGAAGGAGGGAGGGAGAGAAGGAGGGAAGGAGAGAGGGAGGGAGTCATCATTCATGGTTTGGTGATGGGAGTGGGCAGTCGAAGAAGGCAGATCACTGGATTTGAGAAAGCCAGTGAAATAGGAGAAGAAAGTACTTGTGAAAGGAAAATCAATCTTGGGGTCCAAAATCACTAAGCTAAAGGGAAAAGTTAAGCTGGAACCTGCTAGGGCAAACCTTCCTCCCATTCTATTCAAAGTCACCCTTCTGCTCACTGAGATTAATGCATAGCTGATTGCCTCCTTTGGAAAAGCTAATCAGAAACTCAAGAAAATGGAACCACTTGTCTCTTATCCACCTGGAAGCCCCCTCCCCACTTCCAGCTGTCCCGCCTTTTCCAGACCAAACCAATGTTCACCTTACATATGTTGATTGATGTCTCCTGTCTCCCTAAAATGTATAAAACTAAATGTGCTCTGACCACATTGGGTACATGTCGTCAGGACCTCCTGAGGCTATGTCATGGGCGCATGTCCTCAACCTTGGCAAAATAAAAGTTTTAAATTAACTGAGACCTGTCTCAGATTTGGGGGGTTCACATACTGGACATGCCAGCCTCATAGGCATCAAAGTCCTTCAAGATAATGGTAGGACTGAATCTGGCAAGGAAGCCCATGAGTCAGGAGCTTCAAGAATGTGGAGGAGGTACCAGGAGGTTGAGAAAACTCAGCCAGGAGAAGAGACAGAGGGTGGTGGAGTTGACGGAGGCATGAGCCGCAGAAAGGCTGTTACACAAGGATGTAAGAGTAAAGATGGAGCACATGCAGCCAGGAGAATGTTGTCTAGCACGTGGTGAAACGTGCAGCTCCCCAGAGCGAGGGCAGGTGAAGTGGTATCTTTAGAGGAAGGCAGCTCTCAGCAAAGAGCAGAAAAGCAGAGAGAGCAGTCAGGGAAGTAGGATGTGCTTCCGGTGTAACAGTCAGTACAGGACAGTCACAAGTTACATTTGTGAGCACATAAGCTCACTTCAGTTTTATACTGCCTAGAATTTATTTTAACAAGCCTCTATTCTCAGCTGACAGTAAAAAAATTATATTTAGCCCAATGCAGTCCACACAGTCCTGTCTAGTAATTTCTCCAGTCACTTCTGTTTTAAGACTTAGTCATATCTCAGATAAGCATTCAATCTAATGCAAGTATTATTATTATTATTATCGGTTATTAGAACATAAGCTGCAGGAGGGCAAGGATAAACTGATTTGATTTACCACTGTATTCACAGCACCTAGAAGGGTTCCTGGCTTATGGTAGGTGCTCAATAAATATTTTTTAAATGGATGACTGTCTGGTTCAAAGCCCCTCGTTGGATACACACTCTGTTCTCAAGCAATAGGGGCCTTCATGCTGCCCACTGCATCACAGCAAGGAGTGTATGACTTGACCTGGGCACATCAGCTGCTGCATCTGTAGCGGAATATTCCATGGCTCCTGGACCCTCACGGAGGCACTTCCGTGCAGCTTGCTGGCCTGGGTAATCAAGCCACGGGAATGTCCTTCCTTTCCTGGAGGTGCTCGTCTTGACTCCACCAGGAAGTATGGTGGGGTGGTGAGCCAGCCCTGTCCCTACTAAATTCTATGGCTCATCCAGGCCCTTACAGATTACCGTATCAGTTATCTCTTGCCACAATAGTGTTGCATAACAAACTACCCCCAAACTCGGTGGCTTACAATAACAAACATTTACTATTCAATTCTGCAGGTCAACTAGGTGGCCTTGCCTCAGGTTGCAGGTTTGCTGGGTGGCTGGTGTGGTTGTGGCTCACGTGTCTTTCACTTTCCTAGAAAGGCAGGTTCTCCGGCCAACCCAGCCCTTCTCTAGGCAAAGGCAGAAGGAGTGAGTGAAAACACAGACGTGCACATGCACATGTGCACACGGACACATGCATGCACACGACGCTTCTCCAGGCTCAGAACTCAGCCTGTTACTCTCACCCACATCCCATTGGCTAAAGCAAATCACATGGCCTTGCCCACATCAGTGGGATATGGGAAGAGACCCCACCTCTAGCAGGAATAACCCCAAAGTCCCCCGGCAAAGGGCGTGGATATAGAAGAGATGAAATATTGGACACAATTGTGCAGCCAACTGCAGCAACCCTGCCAGTCCACCTGGTGGGAACTCAGGCGTCCCTGGGCACTGACCTCTCTCTCCACCACCCTCTCCACGGCTGTTGCATCCCGCTCCTTCAGGATGTCTGTGTGAGCCACCAGCTTGCATTTAGGATCCTGGCAGGAAGCAGACACTCCGGCCAGCTTTGGAATGTCCACTCTTGATGGGGAAGCACAAGGCCCCCAACCCCTTTCCTGTCAAAGCAGGAGGGGGTAGCACGGCCTCCCTCCAACAGCATCCCCTCTCTGCCTGCAAGATGGCTTCACTTGTGCTCTGAGGAAATGAGACAGAACCTGCCATTCTGGGTTTCCTGGTGACTTTTATCTGACACTCCAAAGGGTCTCCCTTGAGGTTTGTCTTGGGGAAACTGACATCTTCATTGTTGGTGACCTGGATAAAAATGGAGAAAAAACTACAACTCATAGTTCAAATGACTGCCACACTTCTTCACCCTAGGAACCTGGGTTTCAGAGAAGAAAGAGAAATGACTGAGGATGGCAAATAAAGCACAGAGATGAAAAACCAGGGGGGGGAGTAATACTCTCTCACAGCGTTTAAACGGGAGTTAAATAAGAAAATGTGGGCGTTCAGTAAATATTTGTTTGATATTCTTAAACTTTTAATTTGTTCTCCCTCCACTAAGAAGAGCTCTGGCCAAAAACACCACTGGGCAACCTCAGAGAAAAATAGCAGCAGCAGTGAGTGTGGTCTGAGAATGATACCTTGCCAGTAGATAGGGGGAATTTAGCCAAAGGAAAAAAATAGTGTTATTTATCTTAGACTTCTATAAGCACCAAGCTGGCCCAGGCACAGTTTTTCAAATGACATACACACACACACACACACACACACACACACACACACACGCACACATACCCCACATAAACAAACCCTATTATTATCCAAAGCAAATAAATGTACTAAGCAGATTTCTCACTGAAAGGAAATGGCATGAAATGAAGAAAAAGCAATAATTCCTAGAAATTTTGGTTAATAAAAGTACAAAGCTGGCTAACTTTTGGTCTTTAATGTCTGTATCAAAATTATGATAAATTGTACCCATTAGGTGGGCTGTAGGCATAAACAGTGCTTTATCTACCATATAAAAGGATAAAATCCTAACCCACAAGCAGCATTTCCTACTACTAGAACCCAAGCCCACTCCATCAGTCACAGAGTCCTGGGAAGAGAATATCTGAAGAAACTGGAATGTCACGTGCCTCATGCTCAAGGTGAGTGTAAGCATTGGGATTTCAGGAAAATTTCCTGAGCATTTCAGGAAATGGAAACAGCTATGCAAAGGCTGAGGTCTGGGTGACACAGAGCAGTCAGGAAACCAAAAGGCCCATATGCCTGGAATACTGACAATGAGATGGTTAGTGCCAGGAGGTGCAACTGGGGGAACATCAATGGCTGGACCACACCGTGCCTTGGAGGACTTATCACTTACTACTTGATTGATGCTATCATCTTTCAGCTCATTTTGGCTCATCTGCAAAATGTGATTGGCATACACAGAGCCCAATAAAAAATGAGATCTTTCCCAATTCATGTTGCTAGACTCCCCTCCTTTTGCTTTCTTTACTTACATCCTAAGCATTCTCTAAAGCAATGCTCTGAAAAAAAAATTTACCACAGCCAGTTGGCCATGAAATAGATTCTTAACAAAACACAGATCTCTTCTCTCAATCCTGTTGGACAGCTGAGGGATTAAGGTCTATCTCAAAGACTAGCTTTTCACCAAATTTGTTTTCCTTATATCCTAGGACAACAGCTAGACTATATTTCTCAGCCTCCTATAGAGTTAGTTGGAGCGATGTGACTGAGTACTGCCAATGGAATGCAGGCAGAAGTGATGTATGTCCCATCCAGGCCTAGCCCATAAAAACTTCTCTCCATCCCCCTGTCTGCTGGCTGAACATCAGTATCTGGAGACACCTTGGAAGCCAGATACTGAACATGAAAAAACCACCATCAGCCTGGGTCCCTGAATGACTGAGTGGAGCAGGTCTCATTCCTATCCATGCCCTACCTTTGATTAGATTTCATATGAGGATAAAATAAACTCATATTGCATAAATCATTGAGCTTTTGGAGTATACATATTACACCAACTAATGGTACCTTAACTATATCTGGAATTTGACCTATTTCCTCAAGAACAGTTTGGGTTAACTTTTGCCCATTTGGAATTACAGAAAGCAAGACTCATGGTCTTCAAAATCCTCTCTTGAAGACAAGGTAATGCACTATGCTTGTTGGAACAGCAGAAGCATAGTCACGCAAGCTGGAATCATGGCAATCTTGCTGTCCATTCTGGAATCTGCAGTTAAAGCATACCTTGGAGATACTGCAGATTCAGTTCCAGGCCACCGCAAAAAAGCAAATATAATAAAGTGAGTTATACATTTTTTTTGTTTCCCAGTACATATAAAATTTATGTTTATACTATACTGTAGTCTATTAGGTGTATAATAGCATCTGAAAAAACAACATGCATACCTTAATTTAAAAATACTTTATTGCATGACAAAGATCTAATATCCAGAATCAGAAAAGGACTTAAAAAAAAATTTACAAAAAATCAAAAACAATCCCATCAAAAAGTGGGCAAAGGATATGAACAGACACTTCTCAAAAGAAGGCATTTATGCAGCCATGAAACATGAAAAAAAGCTCAACATCACTGAACATTAGAGAAAAGCAAATCAAAACCACAATGAGATACCATCTCATGCCAGTCAGAATGATGATTATTAAAAAGTCAAAAAACAATAAATGCTGGTGAAGCTATGGGGAAATAGAAACATTTTTACACTGTTGGTGGGAGTGTAAATTAGTTCAATTATTGTGGAAGACAGTATGGCAATTCCACAGGATCTAAAACCAGAAATACCATTTGACCCAGCAATCTCATTACTGGGTATATACCCCAGGAATATAAATCATTCTACTATAAAGACACATGAACATGTATGTTTACTACAGCACTATTTACAATAGCAAACACATGAAACCAACCGAAATGCCCATCAAGAACAGACTGAAAAAAGAAAATGTGGCACATAAACACCATGGAATACTATACAGCCATAAAAAAGGATGAGATCATATTTTTTGCAGTGACATGGATGAAACTGGAAGCCATCATCCTCAGCAAACTAACCCAGGAACAGAAAATCAACCACCACATGTTCTCACTCATAAGTGGGAACTGAACAATGAGAACACATGGGCACAGGGAAGGGAGAAACACACACTGGGGCCTGTGGTGGGTCGGGGGCAAGGGGAGGAAACCTAGATGACAGGTTAATAGGTGCAGCAAACCACCATGGCACACGTATACCTATGTAACAAACCTGCACATTCCATACATGTATCCCAGAACTTAAAGTAAAATTTAAAAAAAAAAAAAAAAAAAACAGCCAGAAACTGAAAATTACAACCTAATATAAAGCAATGATTGGCACAGAACCGTGTTTTTGCTTAGAGAAGAGTAAACAAGTAGAGTGGAAGCGTCTGAAGACAAACCTGAATAAATATGGGGAAGATATGGCAGTGGTGGTATTTCAGATTGGTGGAGAAAGACATAGGTTGTTCAATAAATTGTGTCTCAGGAAAGAAAAATACTTCATTGTAAAAACTGCTAATGAGCCTTCAGTGAGTCATTATCTTTTTGCTGGTGAAGGGTCTTGCCTTGATGTTGATTTCTGCTGACTGATCAGGATGGTGATTGCTGAAGGCTGGGGTGGCTGTGGCAATTTCTTAAAATAACACAACAATAAAGTTTGTCATATCAATGGACTTTCTTTCTTTTTTTTTTTTTTTTTTTTTTTACAAAAGAGCTCTCTGTAGCATGAGATGCTGTTTGATAGCCATTTTACTCACAAGAGAACTTCTTCCAAAACTGGAGTCAATCCTCTCAAATCCTGCCACTCACTGCTTTGACTAAGTTTATACAATATTCTAAGTCACTGTTGTCAACTCAATGATGTTCACAGCATCTTCACCAGGAGTGCATTCCGTCTCAAGAAACCACTTTCTTTGCTCGTCCATAGGAAGCAACTCCACATCCTTAAGGATTTGTCATGAGATTAAAATGTTTCAGTCACATCTTCAGGCTCCACTTCTAATTTTATTCTCCTACTATTTCCAACACATCTGCAGTTACTTCTTCCACCGAAGTCTTGAAACTCTCAAAGTCATCCATGAGGCTTGGAATCAAGTTCTTCCACATTCCTGTTAACATCGATATTTTGACCTCCTCCCATGAATCATGAATGTTTTTAAAAAATGGTGAATCCTTTCCAGAAAGTTTTCAATTTACTTTGCCCAGATCTATCAGAGGAATTGCTGTCTATAGCAACCAGAGCCTTAGAAAATGCATTTTTTAAATAATAAGACTTTAAAGTCAGAATTACTTTCTGATCTATAGGCTGCAGAATGGATGCTGTGTTAGCAGGCATGAAAACAACATTAATCCCCTTATGAGTCTCCATCAGAGCTCTTGGGTGATGAGGTGTATTGTTAATGAGCAGTAATATTTTGAAAAGAATCTTTTTTTTCTGAGCATCAGGTCTCAAGAGTGGGCTTAAAATATTCATAAACCATGCTGTAAACAGATGTGCTATCATCCAGGCTTTGTTGTTCTATTTCTAGAGCACAGAAAGAGTAGATTTAGCATAAATCTTAAGGGTCCTAGGATTTTCAGTATGGCAAACGAGCATTGGCTTTAAAGTCACCAGCTGCATTAGCCCCTAACTAGAGAATCAGCCTGTCCTTTGAAGATTTGAAACCAAGCATTGATTTCTCCTCTCTAGCTATGAAAGCTCTAGATGGCATCTTCTTCCAATAAAAGGCTGTTTCATCTACTGTACATGGAAAATCTATTGTTTAGTTGGCTGCCTTAATTGTCTTAGCTAGATCTTCTGGGTAACTTGCTACAGCTTCTACATCAGCACTAGCCTTACGGTTTGATGTTATGCATACAGCTTCTTTCCTTAAACTGCATGAACCCACCTCTGCTAGCTTCAAACTTTTCTTCTGCAGCTTCCTAACTTCTCTGAACCTTCATAGCATTGAAGAGAGTTAGAGTTTAGCTACAGATTAGGCTTTGGCTTAAGGGAATGCTGTGGCTAAGTTTGATCTGTCCAGACCACTCAAACTTTCTCTGTATTAGCAATAAGGCTGTTTTGCTTTCTTATCATTCATGCATTTACTAGAGTAGCAGTTTTAATTTTTTTCAAGAACTTTTCCTTTGCACTCACAACTTTGTTAACTTTGGTGCAAGAGGCCTAGCTTTCAGTGAGTCTCAGCTTTCTCCATGCCTTGCTCACTGCACATAATCATTTCTAGCTTTTGATTTAAAGTGAGAGGCATGTGAGTCTTCCTTTTACTTGAGGCCAGTGTAGGGTTATTAATTGGCCTGATTTCAATATTGCTACATCCTAGGGAGTAGCAAGGCCCTAAAAGAGGGAGAGAGATGGGTAATGGCCAATTGGCAGAGCAGTCAGAACACAACATTTATCGTTAAGGTCTGCCATATTATATGGGCATGGTTCAAGGTATTCCAAAACAATTATAATAGTAACATCAAAGACCACTGATCACAGATTACCACAACAGATATAATAATAATGAGAACATTTGAAATATTGCAAGAATTATCAAAATGTGACAAAAAGACATGCAGTGAGCACGAGCAGTTGGAAAAATGGCGCAGATAGACTTGCTCAATGCAGAGTTGCCACAAACCTTAAATTTGTAAAAAAGACAATATCTGCAACACGCAGTAAAGCAAAGCATAATAAAATGAGGTGGGTCTGTATATTTTTATCATCCATCACCGCACAGTTATTCCTCACCTACTGCACCATCTAAGGAAACATGGCAGTGACAGGCTGTATTGCTCAGGGTACACTCAGACATTAGACTTCCATGTGACTTCTTTTAAAAGGTTTTTCTTCAGGGTCCATGTATAGATCCTGCAGACCTAGGAGCTGCCACCTGTCAATCATTGGTATTCTGGGCGTGTCCTGTAACTGTCTTTCCAATTACTGATATGCAGGGACAGTGGGCACTAAACCACAAGTCAGCAGAAGTCTGGGATTGTTTTTTCCTGGCGTTAGTCACTTTGCCATTTGGAAACTTCCATTAACTAGGGAGGAGCCTGGAAAAAGTACAATATTTAGGAAATCTATGCCTTTCTCAGATTAACCAGCCACTGATTTATCACTGGTTCTGGGTATTGAAATGCTCCATTAATTACAAGAGTCCTCTTACTAAGGAAAACGGTGGGTGCATGTCTATGATGGTTGGACAGGGAAAAGTCAAGCTGCATCTGTGCCTATGCAGTGTATATATCCACCTGTGTGTGTGTGTGTGCACGTGCGTGAGAGAGAGAGGAACACGTGTGTGTGCATGCTAAAATAAACCTCTGTGGGAGTTCCAGTTCTAATATTTGGACTTGGCAATAGCAAAGCCTTAAGTGTTTAGTAAAACCTTCCATATTCTTATAACCCAGAAGAACGGAGGGCGGTGATAATGATAAGGTAAATTGTTGAAGGCCCTAAGTAAAGATGGAGTGAGCTATTGAAAGTTCTTTGAAAGGAAGCTAAACGATACAGGAAGCATGCATGGCTTCCAGGTCAGACAGCCCTGGGTTTAAATCTAGGCTGCACCACGTAACCTGGGCAAGTTACCTATCCTTTCCAAGATGGAATTTTCATATATGTTAGCTGAGAATAACAGTAGCTATTGCCTGGCTGTTGAGCCTACTAAACGGGATCATGTTAAGAACTCTTAAAACACTGAGTATAGAAGAAACATACCTCAACATAATAAAAGCCATATACGACAGACCCACAGCTAGTATCATACTGAATGGAAAAAAAACTGAAAACTTTTCCTCTAATATCTGGAACACGACAAGAACGCCCACTTTCACCACTGTTATTCAACATAGCACTGGAAGTCCTAGCTAGAGCAGTAAGAGGAGAGAAAGAAATAAAGGGCATCCAAATTGGAAAAGGAGAAGTCAAATTATGCTTGTTTGCAGATGACGTAATCTCACTTTTGGAAAAACCTAAAGATTCTACAAGAAAAGTATTAGAACTGACAAACAAATTTAGTTAAGTTACAGGATACAAAATCAACACATGAAAACCAGCAGCATTTCTAAATGTCAACAGTGAACAATCTGAGAAAGAAATTTAAAAAGTAATCCCATTTACAACAGCCACAAATAAAATGAAATACCCAGGAATTAACCAAAAAAGTGGAAGATCTCTATAATGAAAACTATAAAACACTGATGAAAGAAATTAAAGAAGACACCCAAAAAATGGAAAGATAGTCCATATTCATAGATTAGAAGAATCAATATTGTTAAAATAAAATGTCCATACTACCCAAAGCAATCTACAGATTCAATGCAATCCCTATCCAAACACCATTGACATTCTTCTCAGAAACAGAAAAAACAATCCTAAAATTTACATGCAACCACAAAAGTCCCAAAATAAATGAAACTAACCTAAGCAGAAAGAACAAAACTGAAGGGATAACATCACCTGACTTTAAATTATATTGCAGATATATAGTAAGCAAAACATCATGATACTGGCATAAAAACAGACACATAGACCAATGGAAGAGAATAGAGAACCTAGAAACAAATCCACACACCTACAGTAATCTTTTTAACAATGTGCCAAGAACATACACTGAGGAAGACAATCTCTTCAATAAATGGTGCTGGAAAAACTGGATATCTACATGCTGAAGAATGAAGCTAGACTCTTATCTCTCACTATGTACAAAAATCAAATCAAAGTGTATTAAATACTTAAATCTAAAACCTCAAACTATGAAACTACTACAAAAAAACATCAGGCCGGGCGCGGTGGCTCACGCCTGTAATCCCAGCACTTTGGGAGGCCGAGGCGGGTGGATCACTTGAGGTCAGGAGTTCGAGACCAGCCTGGACAACATGGTGAAACTCTGTCTCCACTGAAAAATACAAAAAGTTAGCCAGGAGTGGTGGTAGGTGCCTGTAATCACAGCTACTTGGGAAGCTGAGGCAGGAGAATTACTTGAACCCAGGAGGCAGACGTTGCAGTGAGCCGAGATCATGCCATTGATCTCCAGCCTGGGTGACAGAGTGAGACTCTGTCTTAAAAAAAAAAAAAGGCCGGGCGCGGTGGCTCAAGCCTGTAATCCCAGCACTTTGGGAGGCCAAGACGGGCGGATCACGAGGTTGGGAGATCCAGACCATCCTGGCTAACCCGGTGAAACCCCGTCTCTACTAAAAAATACAAAAAAAAAAATTAGCCGGGCGAGGTGGCAGGCGCCTGTAGTCCCAGCTACTCGGGAGGCTGAGGCAGGAGAATGGCGTAAACCCAGGAGGCGGAGCTTGCAGTGAGCTGAGATCCGGCCACTGCACTCCAGCCTGGGCGACAGAGCGAGACTCCGTCTCAAAAAAAAAAAAAAAAAAAAAAAAAAGAATTAATTAAATTAATTTAATTAAAAGAAAATACCAGCAAAACTCTCCAGGACATTGGTCTGGGCAAAAATTTCTTGAATAATACCTCACAAGCACACACAACCAAAGCAAAAAACGGACAAATGGGATCACATCAAGTTGAAAAGCTTTTGCACAACAAAGGAAACAATCAACAAAGTAAAGAGACAACCCACAGAATGGGAGAAAATATTTGCAAACTATCCATCTGACAAGGGATAACCAGAATATATTAGGAGGTCAAACAACTCTATAGGAAAAACTCTAATAATTCAATTAAAAATGGGCCAAAGATTTGAATAAACATTTCTCAAAAGAAGACATACAAATGGCAAACAGGCATATGAAAAAGTGCTCAACATCACTGATCATCAAAGAAATGCAAATCAAAACTACAACGAGATATCATCTCACCCTGATTAAAATGCCTTACATCCAAAAGACAGGCAATAACAAATGTTGGTGAGGATGCGGAGAAAAGGGAACTCCCATACACTGTTGGTGGGCTATAAATTAATACAACCACTATGGAGAACAGTTTGGAGATTCCTCAGAAAAGTAAAACTAGAGATACCATATGATCCAGCAATCCCACTGCTGGGTATATACCTAAAAGAAAGGAAATCCAACCCAAATATCCGTCAATAATCGACTCGATAAAGAAAATGTGGCACATATACACCATGGAACACTGTGCAGCCATAAAAAAGGATGAGTTCATGTCCTTTGCAGGGACATGGATGAAGCTGGAAACCATCATTCTCAGCAAGCTATCACAAGGACAGAAAACCAAACACCGCATGTTCTCACTCATGAGTGGAAGTTGAACAATGAGAACACATGGACACAGGGAGGGGAATGTCACACACTGGGGCCTGTCGGGGGGTAGGGGGCTGAGGGAGGGATAGCATCAGGAGAAATGTCTAATGTAAATGCTGAGTTGAGTGCAGCAAGCCAACATGGCACATGTATACCTAGGTAACAAACCTGCATGTTGTGCACATGTACTCTAGAACTTAAAGTATAATTAAAAAAAAAAAAAAGAAAGAAAAATGAAAGGGTAGGAGGGGTGTGGGGGATTAAATACAATCTATTAGGTAAAATCTACATTATTTGGGTGATGGCTACACTAAAAGCCCAGACTTCACCACTGCTCAATAGGTCCATGTAACACCACTGCACTTGTACCCGAAATCTATAAAAATTTTACAAAAATTGAAAATTTTTAAAAATAAAAATGTGTATATTTGTCCAAAAAAAAAAAGAAAGAAAGAAAGAAAATCTGTATACTGAAGAGATATCTGCACTCCCATATCTGTTGCAGCACTGTTCACAACAGCCAAAATTTGGAAGCAATCTAAGTGTCCATCAAGAGTTGAATGGATAAAGATAATATGGTACATATACACAATGGAGTACTATTCCGCCATAAAAAAAGAATGAAATCCTGTCATTTGCAACAACATGGTCATTAGGTTGAGTGAAATAAGGCACAGAAAGACAAACATCACATGTTCTCATGTATTTGTGGAATCTAAAAATCAAAACAGTTGAACCCATGGATATAGGGAGTAGGAGGATGGCCAGAGGCTGGGAAGGGTAGTAAGAGGGTTAGAGTAACTTGGGGATAATGGGTACAAAAAAATAACAATTAGAAACAATGAATTTGATAACACAACATGGTGACTATAGTTAATAATAATTTGATTGCACATTTTAAAATCACTAAGAGAGTGTAATTGGATTGTTTGTAACCCAAAGGATAAATGTTTGAGGGGATGGATACCCCATTTTACATGATGTGATTACTACTCTTTGCATGCCTGTATCAAGACATCTCATGTACCCCATAAATATATATGCCTACTATGTACCCCCAGAAATTATCAATTAAATCCCTGGTACAGAGTAAATATCCAACAAATGGTCACTATTACGGCCTTAGAGTCAATGGGTGCCCTTTGGTCTATTTACCATCTCATTATTTCATAATGTGTGATTTTCATCCTTGTTTTGTTCTTTGATTCAGCCAGCTACCTCAGTGTAGGTAGCTGGCTTCCTACACACTTCCTACACTTCTCAGGACCTTGAGTTCATAGAGAAAACCTCTAGAGCTGTGCTATCCAGTATGGTAGCTGCCAGCCTCATGTGGCTATTTAATTATAAATTTAAATTAACAAAAATAAAATAAAATTAGAAACTGAGCTCCTCAATTGCACTAGCCACGGTTAAAGCTCTCAGTAACCTCATGTGGCCAGTAGCCACTGTACTGGATAGCACAGATAGAGAGAGCATTTCCCCCCTCATGGAAAGCTCTATTAGACAGCACTGGGCTAAAAAGGGTTATATAGAACTATGAGCTATTTTCCAGTATTTCCAAAGGCCTAATGAAAACTCTATATTTACTCACAACGAGACTGCCCAGGTTAGCTAAAACACCCAGGGGACTACTTTCGGCTGGAACTATAACAGGCTGTGCTTTGAGAACTCTGGTTCATATCCTCCATGGCCAATGATCAAATAGGTGGGCTGGGAACAAGCCAGGGCCCTAGGCCCTGCGTCTGGACCTGGAGCACTGGCTGTGCAGCAGGCGCAGCAGCTAGCGGGCAGTGGGCAGGACCTCTGGCTGCAATCCCAGCCCCTAGTATGTTTGTGGTAGAAAATGTGGAGGAGCCAGGAGCTATAAAGCCCAAGTATGGCAAAGCCAAAGAGGTAGGAGGGAGATATGGTGACCGGGGACCAAACCAGGTGTCAAGGACGTGGGAGGGAAGGCAGCATTGGACCCAAGTGGAAGCTGGAACTTGTGAGCGTGAAGATGACCGTGGAAGAGCAGCTCAGCTTCCTGACCCTGTGTATGTTGCACAGTCTCCTAAAGATAGCGGGCAATGGATCTAGATATTGCCATCAAAAATGCTCCACTAAGAAGTTGTGTTTTTGACTCATAAAAGCAGAAGAACAAGTTAAATGTTACTTTATGCATGCAGTTTACTTGGATGTGACTGGTATTGCCCGGAGCCCATGAGATCTAGTCTCCCTTTTTCTTGCTAAGAGAATCCCAACTTTGTCTAGTCTGTAGTCATATGCCTAGTTAAAAATACTTCCCAAACTCCTCTGCAACTAGGAGTGGCCATGGGACCCAGTTCTAGACAATGAGATTTAAGCGTAGAACTTCTGAGAGAGCTATAATTTTCCTCATATCAAAAGACCAACTTAACTGGATCACTCCCTTTTTTATTTTTCTTGGCTTTTTTCCCAATGTTTTCTGCCTGAAATTCACATGTGAAGCTCGACTGTGCAGCAGACACCTTGAGGTTGAAAGCCACATCCTAACAAAATCAGGGTGCTGAATGGAACATGGATTTTTCTGTTTTTTGTTTTGTTTTGTTTTTGTTTTTGTTTTTTGAGATGGAGTTTCGCTCTTGTTGCCCAGGCTGAAGTGCAGGGGCGCAATCTCGGCTCACTGCAACCTCTGCCTCCCAGATTCAAGCGATTCTGCTGCCTCAGCCTCCCAAGTAGCTGGGATTACAGGCGCCCGCCACCATGCCCAGCTAATTATTTGTATTTTTAGTAGAGACAGAGTTTTACTATGTTGGCCAGGATGATCTTGAACTCCTGACCTCAGGTGATCCACCCGCCTCAGCCTCCCAAAGTGCTGGGATTACAGGCATGAGCCACTGCACCCGGCCCAGAACATGGGTTCTTAATGACTTTGCACGTACTCTAAACCACTAACTCTGGACTCCTTATTGCATGAAAAAGGCAAACCCCTATTTGTTGAGGCCACAGAAACAATGGTTCCTCACCTGCTATCATAAACAATGGGCAAAATATACCAAAATGTGTACTTTATGGAGGAAACACTAGTAAAAGGAGCCTTTGAGAAGGAACAGATACTGCTTTCCCCTGCTTTGTGAGGTCAGAGAACAGATTCTGAAAGCAGGCTGCAGGGTTTGAATACTGGTTCTTCAGGGGCCACTGTCCTACACCAAGTTTTGGTGCAAATCAAAAAAGGCAACTCCTCCAGGCGGCAGATACAAGTCCAGTGGGCCCACAGCTTGGTGAAAAGGTCATATCTTTTAATGAATTTGATAGAGGATTTGGTCCTCCCAGCAAACTCAGCCTCATACTAGCATCCATAACTTGTTAACCAGAGTGGGGGCTGGATTTCAGACTCCTGGACCAGGTGTCATTGATACACAGTGGTCATGGGGTCCACCACCTCCCACTTGTGAAGCCTGGGCTAGATGAATGGATTTCCCTTTGCCTCGATTTCTTTATCTAAAAGAAGAAGCTAGTAATAACATGCTATCTTTACATGCTATCACACATAGTGGGCAAAATATATCAAAATATGCATTTTGTGAAGGGAACACTTGTGAAAACAGACTTTGGGCCAGGCACAGTGGCTCATGCCTGTAATCCTAGCACTTTGGGAGGCCAAGGAGGGCCCATCACGAGGTCAGGCGTTCAAGACCAGCCAGGCCAACTTGGTGAAACCCTGTCTCTATTAAAAATACAAAAATTAGCTGGGTGTGGCAGTACATGCCTATAATCCCAGCTAGTCAGGAGGCTGAGGCAGGAGAATCACTTGAACGGAGATGGAGGCTGCAGTGAGCCGAGATCGCGCCACTGTACTCCAGCCTGGGTGACACAGTGAGACTCCATCTCAAAAAAAAAAAAAAATTAAAAATTAAAAATTAAAAAAAAAGAGAGAGAGAGAGACTTTGGCAGGGAAACTTACTGGATCATAGATTAGAGAACTGGTTTGGAGACTCCTTTGAAGCAATGAGTTTAAGCCTAAACTCGACTTTCTCCCTTTCAGAGTTATTTTGCATATGAAATGAGATACCCAGTATCTATGTCTGCAAGATAGAAAGCATACTACCTGCTGTTGTTAACAATGCAATGGCCATTATCATCCTTATCACCATCATCATTACCATGATCATTTTCCTTCCCTCATAATTTGTTTACAAACCCCTGAAATGTTGACCAGCAAATAACGACTCAATTATTCTTAAATTTAGAATCCAGTTGAACGATGGCCCACGGCTCTGCCTCCATCCGTGTTCACGAGCTCCTCGTCTCTCTCAACTAAATCCCAAAGCATTGCCTTGATTCCAAGCATCAGTCTGTCCTATCTGCAGCAGCATCCACCCAGGAAAATTTTAATTACCAACAGTTCTGTTGAGTCAGCTGAAGAATGAGGACTTGTACAATGGCTGTCTCAGTTTATTGTCACATCAGCACAAATAGAAGATTTTTCTCAAAGTGAGAGGGAGGAGCAGAGGGTGGTCTGGACCCTCCTAAAGGAGGAATAAAGGGCTGTGTTGAGTCTGGAAGCTCAGGTCAGGGTTTTGTTGATGAGCAATCAATAAGGCACGACCAGTGGGTAGAGATTCTTGCTCTGTGTTTAGAGCTGGGACAACAGCCTGTGGAATGTGGATCCCAGGAAGTGGTAGATCCAAGGGCAATCAGCTATGTGATTCCTCTGTTTCTCCCCTCACACTCAGCCATAACCATAGGTGTGAAAACAGGTGGAAAGCATCACTGACAAGAAGCTCACTTAGGAAGAGCACCAGCAGCCTTGGGAGGGGGGAAAGCCTGGGAGATCCATGTAACAGAGGAGCCCTGGCCCCTCCACCAACTGCCCGCACCCCAGGTGTGGCTGGTATCAGGTCTTCAGAGGAAGGGAGTTGTCCCTAGGAAAGGGAGCAGGGACAGAGTGAAGAATGAGGCTGGAAGAGGAGTAAGGAGCCAAGAGGATGGAGAGAGACTGAGATGAACTCAGCAGTGAAATTCCACAGTGGCAAAATGGCAAATCTACATTACAGAGTGGTGATTCCTGCAGTGCCTGTCAATGATGCCTCAATGTCTCCCCCTCAAGCCTCCAACCAAATTTCCATTGCTCACTGATGCCTGATGTAAGTGGACTCACCTGAGGAGGACACAAAGAGAAGATGAGATGCACAGCTAGGTCCTCACTTTGCTCAACAGAGGCATCTCAGGATGCCTGAGCAGTCCAGAAACAGTGAGCCCTCGGGACTCTGCAGAAACCCAGGGGAGGGGCTCTGGACTTCCTCAGGGATTGGCAGGGGTTTGAGTCATTTACATCTTTGAAGGGCAAAGGTTCTCAGTGGAGATCTGGGTTACGCATCCAGGGCCAGGTGGACAGGAGTCTGCACATTTCATCTTCTGCAAAGCCTGTTTGGAAGGAGGGTGGGGTGCCTCCAAAATGGAGACTCTGAAGATATCCATGCAGATCCCAGCTCTACACTTACAGGCTGCTTGGCCTTGAGAAAGCTCCCTGACCTCTTGAAGTGTTATTTTCATCTGGCATGGTGCCTGATTCCTAATCGCCCTCAACCACTCTTCAATGACTGTGCAAATGAGCCTGGTGCTGAAGACAGTCTTTATGCAGAGATAGCTCCACAGACTCAGCCTGAGGGAAAGCTGTGTGGGGGAGGAGGGAAGGCTGAGTGCTCTGTCTCCGGGGAGCAAAGAGGAGCAGGGGCGCCACCAACCTTCTGCCTTAGGTCTTCTAGGGTGGTCTGCATTTCACCCCAAATACGTAGCTACACGTTATGCCATGTAAAGATGTGGAGTAGAAGCAGGGATGATCTTGAAAATGATTAGCAACTGGTACAGTCAGAATGGACGCCATCTGTCACCGGTGTGTATCAGCCACGTGTATAAGGTATTCGTGGGCGCAGAAAATAGCATCCCTATAGGCAGCACATTGTGATCAACTCATGGCCTTTGACGGAACATGTATGCTGGTCCCTGCTTTACAGCCTCACTTAAAACCACGCAATGTTGGAAATAGCCCTTCTCTCCATGAGCTTCAAATTCCTCAGCCATAAAGTGAGTAGAGAACGCCCTGCAGAGCTGAAGTCAGGGTGAGGGAAGCAGGGTGGGGTGGAGTCCAGCAACGGAGTAATTTCTGGAGTCCCAGCCTCAGCCCCCAGCCTTGGGGAGCTCTGGGGCACAAACAAGCTCTCGGACTCTGATGGAGTTTGGAGACCGAAGAGCTGGGTGTTTTGCACCCACACTGGTCAATTGGTGACTACACGTTGCTCCCATTGCGGCATGGACTCCCAGGCATGGTGGCTCTGCCTATGCTCAAAGAGACTCCAGTTCCCAAGAACAGACCTGTGACTGTGGCGGTGTAGGTGACAGCCATCGCAGCAAAACAGTATCTGGGCTTGGGGGCACAGAGTGGGTTACAGGGATGGGAGAGGAGGACCACACTACCTGGAACTCTTATGGGAATCAAATTAAACAGTATCAATGCATGTCGGAGTTTTTTCATCTTTCCATCTCTGGGTGCAATAATGCTGATAACCATTTACATCTCTCTTACCATAAGCCAGGCACTGTTCTAAGTGCTCCACATGAATTCACTCATTTTATTCTCACCTCCAGATGTGAAAACTGGGGCACAAAGAGGGAAAGTAACTTGCTCAAGGTCATGCAGCCAATAGGTAGCAAAATGGGTACTTGTGCCTGGAAAATGTAGGTCCACAGGCCCTGCTCTTAAACACCGTGACGTGCCGCATTCGGGTGTGGCCAGGGCCATTCTCCCTCATGTGCTGTTCCTTACGGCAGTTGCCTGTACCTAAGTGTCAATTCAAAGTTAAGTTTTTTAAGTTAATGAAATTTAAAAGGCAGTCTTTCGTTTGAACTAGGCACCTCTAAAGTACCTCATGTAGAAAGTTGCTACCATGTCATATTGGACAGTGTAGACACAGAATATTTCCAATAGAATGTTCTACTGGACATTAAATACATACACACACACACACACACACACACACACACACACACACATACATATATATATATATATATTTTTTTTTTTTTTTTTTTTTTTTTTTTTTGAGATGGAGTCTCACTCTGTCACCCACCCTGGAGTGCAATGGTGCAATCTTGGCTCACTGCAACCTCTGCCTCCCAGGTTCAAGCAATGCCTCCGCCTCAGCCTCCCAAGTAGCTGGGATTACAGGTGCGCACCACCATGCCTGGCCAATTTTTTGTATTTTTAGTAGAGATGGGGTTTCACCATGTTGGTCAGGCTGGTCTCGAACTCCTGACCTCAGGTGATCCACCTGTCTCGGCCTCCCAAAGTGCTGGGATTACAGGAGTGAGCCACTGCGCCCGGCCAAGGTATTTAATGAAATAATAGCTAAATACACATTCGCTATTATTACTTCTGCCACTTCTACTTATTATCTTTGTTGCTTTTATTATTGTTGCTAATATAAAGCTGGAAGGAACCACCATAGAGCTCATATCACATCACAGATGGGGAAATCAAGGCACGGAGAAGGAACTCTGCATAAAGGTGGCAAAGCCAGAACTCTCTCTCGATTCCCTGGATGGCCGCCTTTCCACCAGTGTGCTATAAAACAATTCCATAGCCATTTTAGCACTTCAACTTCAAGCTTTGTCTGTGGGGTTTAAATATTCTATCTCTGACCAACCGTGAAACCATGGAAACTGAATGGCAAATTGAAAAGGCAGCAAACAAATTAGCTTGCAAAACCCCACAAATGATATAATCACTCCAGTATTTAAGCTGCAGATATTCTCTGCATTTCAACCAAGGCCCTTCTCAATTGCTTTTGTAAACCTGCACTTGTGTGTTCCACGTTCATCGTCAGCCCACACAATACTGTGGCCAGACTTTACATCCATCCTCAGCTCCACAGATTCAGAGCCCAAACTCAAAAGGGGTGAAACTTACTCTTGACCCAGACCTTTACCCACCCATCCTGGGCAGGAAGGCCAAAACACATGAACAGGTCTCCAGTTCTGTTGTTTTATTCCTCCTGGGAGGCTCCAAAGATAAGTAAATAGGAGTGCTAGTCTGTGGGTGGGAAGAGAGTAAAATTGTTTAAAGTGGAACAAGGGGGAAATTATAATAAAAACTAGCCAGAAGCAGAGAGGCGTCTGTGGTAGACTGCATTAATGGTTCAATTTTTCACCCCTTCTGGTATCCACACCTTTTGCCAATTAAATGGGGTGCTGCATTTCCCACTATGCTAGAGCATAATTCTTTACCTCTGTGGGATTTTCTTTGGCCAGTGGAATGCTAGTAAATGTAACACATGGTCCTGAAAGCTCTTGTGTAATTGAGCTTGCTCCTTCTTGTGCCATGAGAAGAACATGCCCACTCATCCCAGAGAAGATGGAAGAGAGGCAATGGGGTCAGAGCTGCCTCAGCTTAGCTAGCCCAGATAAACCCAGATGAAAGCAGGGCATGCATTCCTCCCACCCATGCTGACCCAAAAAAGCATGAGTGAGTCCAGCCAAGGCCAATAGGGAGCCCACCTTAGCCCAGCCAGTCCTCGCACAAGAGGCGTGATCTGTAATAAATGACTTGTTTTAATTCGCTGAATATGGGGGTTATTTGTGACTCAGCAAGAGCTAGCTGATACAGCATCCTTGATTCCTCTCTCCCTCACTTCTCACATCCAGTCTATCAGCAAGTTCCAAATAAATCTACCCACTGCTTTCCAGTTGCATGGCCACACACTCAGTCCATTCCAACTTCATTTCTCACATAAACCACTGATTCTCTCTCACCTACACTCTTGCCTGCCTCCGATCCATTCTCAACACAGAAATTGGGATTCTTTCTTCAAAGCAAAATTGAATTAGGTCTCCCTAGACCTAGAGTAGAGATAAATCTTAATAAAATCCCAGCTCCTAATGACGCCCGCCAGGCCCCTACAGGATCTATCCCCTGATGACCCCTTCCAGCTCTGTTCATCCCACTCTCCCTGAAATCTGACCAACCTTCTTTTGGTTCTTGAAACATGCCAAACTCTTTCCCACACTGAGGTCTTTGCACATTCGTTTCCCTCTGCCTGAAATGCTCTCCTCCCTATTTTTAGCACAGCTAACTCTTTCTCTCCCTTGAGCGTCATCATAAATATATTTCCCTGGCTGTATTGCTAAAGAATGGTTCCCTGTGTTTTCTCCATCTCAAACTAGCTATCTCTTTCTTTGAATTACTGAAATTGACTACTTTTTTTTTTTTTTTTTTTTTTTTTCTCCCCGAGACGGAGTCTCGCTCTGTCACCCAGACTGGAGTGCAGTGGCCGGATCTCAGCTCACTGCAAGCTCCACCTCCTGGGTTCATGCCATTCTCCTGCCTCAGCCTCCCGAGTAGCTGGGACTACAGGCGCCCGCCACCTCACACGGCTAGTTTTTTGTATTTTTTTAGTAGAGACGGGGTTTCACCATGTTAGCCAGGATCATCTTGATCTCCTGACCTTGTGATCCGCCCGTCTCGGCCTTCCAAAGTGCTGGGATTACAGGCTTGAGCCACCGCGCCCAGCCTGAAATTGACTACTGTTTTATTCCTTTGTCTGGTTTCTTTATTCACTGACTCAAAACTTATTTATGAAACTCCTATTACATGCGAGGCATTGCTCTAGGTGCTGGGGAGGCCACAGTGAACAAGATAGACCAACTCCTTCCCCCTCATGGAGTGCTCCTAGTTGGGAATACAGGCACTGAACAAGTAATAAATAAATTATGGCTCACACACCTTGCTCTCTGTCGGGTGTCATGCAATCAGGGCAACAGAGTAAACAGGGGAGAGTCCATTGGCGTTGACTGCTTTGCTTAGCAGAATTGGTTGCAAGTGAAATAGTGAGAGAAATAAAAAGTATATGCAGACCCAGAAACTCTAGATCAATCTCTTCTACCCAGCACTCAATTTCATCCCTTTGTGATCTCATCCTCATTCTGTTGAACAGCCCCTCTCGGTTCCTCCCCCAGTCTTAAGTTGTCCTGTCTTCAATGTTGTTTACTTCATTTGCACAGAATGTCTCTCATTATTATTTGTGTGGGCCCCAATACCTAACCAACTTAGTGTGGGAGATCAGACTCCCATCCCCATTGCACCCTTCGCTCCATTCGATCAAAGCCCAGCTGTGTTCTTGACTCACGTTACTCTTGTGCTCATCAGAAAAGAGACCTCTAGCTGGGCTGAAATCTCCTTATTTTTTTGTCTACTTCTCCACAGGGCAATAATGATTTATAGCAGTTCCCATGAATTTGCAGACTTCCCACATTATATTTCTTCTAGCTCTAGAAAAACTTGATAACGTTTCCTTCTCTAATGCAATAAATTTACCTTCTGGTAAATACTACTCTACTCAAGAGAGATAATGTAATTTTAAATAGTGATAAATGAGATGAAGAAAATAGAGCAGTCTTCTGTTTAATAGAAGTGGCAAAAATGGGCATCCTTATCTTGCTCCAGATCTTAGAGTAAAAGCTTCCAACTTATCTCTGTTCAGTACCTCAGCCTTGAGTTTGCCATATACGGTTTTTATTGTGTTGAACCACATTTCTTCTATTCCTAATTTGCTGAGAGTTTTTATCATGAAGCAATGTTGAATTTTGTCAAATGCTTTTACTGCAGCTATTGAAATGATCATATACGGTTTTTGTCTATTTGTTCTCTTCAACATGGTACTAGAAGTCCTAGCCAGAGAAATAGACAAAAGGAAAAAATAAAAGGCATTCAAATTGAAAAGGAAGAAGCTAAATTGTCTCTGCTTGTAGGCAACATAATCTTATATATAAAAAACCCTACAGACTCCACTAAAAAATTGTTAGAACTCATAAACAAATTCAGTAAAGTTGCAGGACACAGTGTCAACATACAAAAATCAATAACATTTCTATACACTAACGGAACACTATCTGAAAAAAATCAAGACAACAATCCCATTTATAATAGCTACCAAAAAACTACTTAGAAATAAATTTAACCAAGGAAGTGAAAGATCTCTACACTGAAAACTATAAAACATTGAACAAAAAAATTAAAGAAGACACAAATAGATGTCTTTTCAAAATAGCTAGGAGAGAGGATTTTGAAAAGGTATGCCATGTTCATGGCTTGGAAGAATTAGTATTATTAAAATGTCCACACTACCCAAAGCTATTTATAGATGCAATGTAATTCCTATCAAGTTATCAATGACATTCTTCCCAGAAATAGTTTTTAAAAATCTAAAATTAATATAAAGCCAAAAAAAGACCCTGACTAGCCAAAGCAATCTTGAGCAAAGAGACCAAAGCTGTAGGCATCACACTACCTGATTTGAAAATATATTAGAAAGCCACAATAAGAAAAACAGCATGGTACTGGAATACAAAAAGACACATAGACCAGTGCAATAGAATAGACTGCCCAGAAATAAATTCATGCATATATTGTCAACTTATTTTCTGCAAAGATGCCAAGAACACATGATGAAGAAAGGACAGTCTCTTCAATAAATAATGTGGGAAAAACTGGATATCTACATGTGGAAGAATGAAATTAGACCCTTATCTATCACCATATACAAAAATTCACTCAAATGAATGGCTATTATCAAAAAGCCAAAAAATAACAAATGCTGGTAAGGATGTGAAGAAATGGAAACCTTTAAACACTCTCACTGGAAATATAAATTAGTTCAGCCATTATGGAAAACAGTATAGAGGTTTCTCAGAAAATTAAAAATAGAACTACCATATGATCCAGGAGTCTTGTTCCTAAGTATATATCCAAAAGAAATGAAATCAGTATGTCAAAGAGATATCTGCAATCCTATGTTTATTGTAGCAGTACTCACAACAGCCAAGATACGGAGTCAATCTAGCATCCATCAACAGATGTATGGATAAGAAAAATGTGGTATATATCCACGATGGAATAGTCTTTAGCCACAAAAAGGAATGAAATCTTGTCAATTGTGGCAAATGAACCTGGAGGACATTATGTTATGTAAAAGAAGCCAGACTGAGAGACAAATACTGTGTGCTCTCACTAACATGTGGCAGCTAAAAAAAGTCAAAACTCGTAGAAATAGAGATTAGAATGGTGGTTGCCAGAGGCTGGTGGGGAGGAGTAAAAAGGGAAAGTGGAGAAGTTGGTCAACAGGTGCAAAGTTACAGTTAAGAGGAATAAGTTCTGATGTTCTATTGCACAGTAGAGGGACTACAGTTAATAATATTGCATTGTATTGCATATTTTACTTTTTTATTAGTATTATTTTAATTTTTTTTTTTTTTTTTTTTTTTTTTTTTTGAGGCAGAGTCTCACTCTGCTACCCAGGCTAGAGTGCAGTGGTGCGATCTTGGCTCTCAGCTCACTGCAACCTCCACCCCCCGGGTTCAAGTGATTCTCCTGCCTCAGCCTCCTAAGTAGCTGGGACTACAGGCATGCATCATCACACCTGGTTAATTTTTGTATTTTTAGTAGAGATGGAGTTTCACCATGTTGGCCAGGCTGGTCTCGATCTCCTGGCCTCAAGTGATCTGCCTGCCTAGGCCTCCCAAAGTGCTGGGATTATTACAGGAGTGAGCCACCGCGCCCGGCCTGCATTGCGTATTTTAAAATAGCTAGGAAAGAGGATTTTGAATGTTCTCATTGCAAAGAAATGATAAATGTTTGAGAGGACAAATATGCTAATATAATCATTACAAAATGGATACATCTATCAAAACATCTGTGTACCCCATAAATATGTACAATTATTATTTGTCAATTAAAAATAAAATAAAATTTTAAAAAATAGGGGAGAAAATATGGCTTAGGTAGCTGCCCTAGTCTGTGTTCAATCAACATTTGTTGAATTAGTAAATCAACAAGTGAAAGAAACAATTAAGGGTCTTGCAGCTTTTCTTCTCCTCCCCAAGTCAAGCTTCTTTCCACATCTCCATTTTCTGTCTTCTCCTGAGAGTTAGACTGAATTAACTGGGTGTTTCTTTCTCCAGATGTGATCCAGGTTGAGATTGAGCAGATTCATTCATGTAAAGACTAATCTGTTATAACAAAGAAGCCCCAAAATTCAGCTGATTAAATAAGAAAAAAGCTTATTTCTCTCTTATCTAACAAAGACGAGAGGTCCAAGCTGACAGAGCAGCTCTGCTCCATGAAGTCATTCAGGGGCCCAGGTTCCTTCTATCTTCCAGCTACGTCACCCCCTGGCATTTTGTCTTTACCTCCATGATCAAAACTGGGTCACTACCATGCCCATACTTTGGCCTACATAAAGTAGGAGGCAAGCTGTTTCTTAAAGAAATAACAGCAAGTTACACATCCCATTGGTGAGACTTTAATCAAACTCAGAGAATCTCAGAAATGTTGTCTATAGCTGGGTGGCCATGTACTCAGATAAAATTGGGGATGTGCTATTTCTTTTTTCTTTTTCTTTTTTTTTTTTTTTTTTGAGATGGAGTCTCACTCTGTCACCCAGGCTAGAGTGCAGCGGCGTGATCTCAGCTCACTGCAATCTCCACCTCCTGGGTTCAAGTGATTCTTCTGACGCAGCCTCCCAAGTAGCTGGGACTACAGGTGTGCACTACCACGCCCGGCTAATTTTTGTATTTTTGGTGGAGACAAGGTTTCACCTTATTGGCCAGGCTGGTCTCGAACTCCTGATCTCATGATCTGCCTTGCCTCTGCCTCCCAAAGTGCTGGGATTACAGGCGTGAGCCACCACGCCTGGCTGGGGATGTGCTATTTCTAACAGAAAGAAAGAGAGAATGGATATTGGGAAACAGCTAACAACCTTAGCCACACTCACACCTTTTCTGATAACCAAACCCTGGCGAGGCACCATTTATTCTGCTGCTTCCCCTCTCTGAAATGCTCCTTTTCTTCTTCTTCACCTATCAAACTCCTACTCTTCCTGTAGAGCCCAGCTCAAATGCACCCAGCATCACTCAGCTATTCAGAGCCATTTGTGCCGAGGGCTGTGGAAGGAGTGCTAAGCCCCTGCACTCTGAAGACTTCACCATGAGATTCTGCAGGTAAAGCATTAGCACATTGCCTGACTCAATAAGTGACTGAATGGATAGTGTGTTCTCAATAAATGAGCAATGTCATCATTGCTATTGTTCTTTTCTCAAGGTTTTCCTGGGAAGAGGTCCCATGATGCAGTAGAATGAGCACCAGCTTGAGAACCAGTAGACTGGTGCTTGAATCCTGTTTCAGTCACTTTTTCACTATGTGACGATGACCTGTGCTTAACCTTTCTAGGACTCTGTTTCCTCATCTGTTAAATGGGAATAATAGCATTACTATCTTATAGAGGTAATATATTTATTAAATTATATGATCTATGTAAAGCATTAAGTACAATGCCTCCAAAGAAAGTTTCAATGAATGGTAGTTTTTCTAACTTAGCTATCATCATTCTCATAATCAGGGAAATATAACCACGTGTATTGATCAGGTATGCATTTAGCTGTAGAGTAGCAGAACCCCATAACAATGACACTGAAAGACGGGAGTTCATTTGACTTCCAAATCAATGAGCCCAGAGGTGGACAGGGCAACAGTGGAGACACAGGAACTCAAGGACCTGGGCTCCTTCTCTTTTTTCTCTTTACCATCACTAGCATGTTGGCTTTTCTCCTTGCATATGTCACTCCTAGCCACCAAATGATGGCTGTGCCTCTAATATGAGCATATTCCAAACCAGAAGTAGGAAAAACGAAAAAAGGAGGCTTGCCAGTCAAGTCTCTTCCTAGTTATCAGGGAAAATAATGCTTCACTGGGTGGCCCATCCCATAAACCTCCACTGAGCTCTCAGTGGTCAGAACTGTGCCATATGTCTGCCCCTAAGTATCAGGTAGCTGGAAGAGGAGGTTGTGAACGGGTGTAGGATCAGCCACTAACAGTGACCGTTATGGGTTAAATTATGTCCTCCACGAAGCTATGTTCCAGTTCTAACCCCTGATGCATGTGAATGTGACTTTATTTGGAAATAGGGTCTTTATAGATGTAATTAGTTCCTGGAGTAGAGTAGGCCCTTAAGGCAATATGACCAGTGTTCATGTAAGAAAAGAGGGGCACAGGGAGAAGACAGCCATGTGACAATGAAGGTAAAGATTGGAGTGATGCTGCCACAAGCCAAGCAATGCCAAGAGTCATCAGAAGCTGTGAAGAAAGCAAAGAGGGGTCCTCCCCGGAGATTTTGGTGAGAGCGTGGCTCTGCCAACATCTTGATTTTGGACTTCTAGCCTCTAGAACTGTGAGAGAATAAACTATTGTTGTAAGCCATCCAATTTGCAATGTTGGGGTACAGCAGCCCTCGGGAATAAATACAGTGACACTGTCACAACCAAGTGAATAAATGGATGCATCACACTGTGACTAGTGCTAAAATTCAGGGTTGTATTAAGCAGACTCGATTAAATCATTCATTCATTCATTCATGCAACCACAGTCTGACCTGGAGGGTTTGCTTCAAGATAATGTTACAGCCCCGAGTGCAGCCCCTTATCTTCCCAACAACTCCTGTTCTTGGGTCTCTAGAGCTGCTTGCTCAAGAGCAGGTTTAGGTGTCCACACATCAAGTGGTTGCCTGCACACAGCTGAAGCCAACAGTGCATGAGAGGGCTTAGCCCCAGTTGGCCTCTATGCCTGCACCTGGCTGCACCACTGGGAAAGTGGCTGGTGACAAGCAAATGTAACCTACAGCCTAAAGGACCCAAGACCCCAGAGCTGCAGGAAGCCTCCATGAGGAGCTACTGATGCAATTAACTTGGGAAACACTTGCTAAGAGTTGGAGTAGGAAGAAGCAACCTATGGGGCAAATTGGGACAAAAGACACATTTTTATGCAATCAGGTAGACTTGAACTGTGAGTTATTACGGTTTATCAGAATGTCTCTCCTGCTCTGCAAACTATCTTTAAAGACAAACAGTGCTTCTCCCCAGGGTGGAATCTTTCTCTTATATTTATTAAACTCTATTGAGCAAGCATAATGCATCATGCTTCATGCGTCACTATAGCCTCATCGCAACAGGAAAATGGGGGAAAGTGCTATTTTAATCCTTATTTTATAGACAGAAAACCTGAGGAAATTGACCAAGGCTGTGTAACCAGCAAACAGCAAAGCCTTGACTCAAACCCAGATCCATTGTTTCTGATTCGTGTGTCCTTGACCATTTAAAGCAATTCTGCCGGCCCAGAAATTATGCTTAATGAGCTCAGAAGACCAGCTTCTTTACTGAACACTTGCTGAATCCAAATAGTTATTATACCATATTTCACAGGAAAAAAAAAATACATATTAGTCTTCTTACTCTTAAGTTTGTTTCCCATAATTTTTCTTTAAAATATCATACATCTGCTGGTCTATGTGGGCAAAAGACAAGCAAATGAACAAATAGAAACAAGCTTTTTATAGAAAATTGAGATGTCTTTAAAATTCTTTATGTATATTTTTTAGGCTTGAAGACCAACTTTCACGTAATATACTCAGATCTGAATCTGACCACATCATTGGCAATATTGTTTCTAGTTTGCTTTGTAGAAGAAAATGCATCCATATGTCACAGTATTCCATAGAGAAGTAAATGTTTCGGAGTACTCTAACCTTGAATAAACTGAATAGTTCAGAGAATTCTGGATTTAAATCACAACTTCCCTATGTCAAATGAAAAGCCAACCTTGACTTAGGATAGGAGAGACTGTTACAGTGGGGACAACACTGTGACTTTGGGGTCTTGAAGCATCTCAAAATCAAACCAAATAGGGCTTTCTTTTCTAGGGAGAGGGAAGCAGAACTGGCAGGGACTTTGCAGGAGGCTGGCAGGTGGTAAGGGGAGCATGTAACACGAAAGGGGAGTTTAACTGGATTTCTCCTTCTGGTCAGCCTCAGAACAAGCTGTTCTGCACCTGGGTGCTTGCTTAAACTAAAGGATGAGCAAAGTTTAGGAGCCTGTAGAAAGGAGAAGCCTGACTAAAGTTTGGCTGAGCCAAGTTCATGGGTACTAGGATCACCTGCTCACCTGCTTCTGAGTTGTGTGACCTTGGGTGACTTACTTTTCCACTCCGAGATTCAATTTTCCTTTTTTTTCAAAATATGGACAATAACTGGTCCCTGTCTTACAGCATAGTAAGGAATAGATGAAACCCTTTGCAAAGAACTATCCAGCTCTATTTCCTCCGGCCTACAAGAGCAGCTAAGGACATAGTAAGTCCCTGTCTACTGTAGCTGCCATCCCTGTATACCTGCATAAAATGGGGCTGGGCGAGGCCCCTTGTGTTCCTAAAGTTCTCTGAGTCTGCAGCGTGAAAGCAAGGCTATTCCCACTCTCTTGGAGCTTGAGACTCCCTCACTCCCATACAGTGACAACATCCCAAACACAAGCTTGGTAAATCTGTTCTCAGCCACAAAGGAAATGGATGACAAAGCTTGATTAAAGAGGACATTTTCCATTTTGTTATTTTTTTAATGCATCTGGTTAGGGAAAATAAATAATTTTTATCCGCCAGGACATTTTTCAGACGCACTTTAGCCTGGGATGCCAGAACCAAGCAAAATGCTCAGAATCTTCAGTTCTTAGGAAGGAGATGTAGAAGGTAGGAACTGAGGAAAAGGAACTAGGCAGCTTGAAGAACGGGGAGTGTGGTTATTCTATCTCTGCTCCTTGTCCAGCAGAGGGTGTGACAGATGATGGCAAAGAGTCATTTATTCAACTGACCTGTGAGCACCCATTAACCTATGTGCTTTACAGATACCATCTTGTAGAATCTAACTCCAAGACCCCATCCTGAGCTCCGGGACCCTCATGACCCAGCCCTGCTCTTCTGACCTCATTTTCTCCCCCTCCCCTGTCGTTCTTCTCCAGCCACATGGGCCTCCTGGCTAAGGCTATTCCTCCACTAGAGAAGGAGGCCTCTCCCTCCTTCTCTAGCTCTTCCCTCTTCCCTCAGCCTGAAATCAGCTCCCTTTCTTACTTGAGTCTCTCCTGAAATACCAGAAAGAACTTCCCATCCCCAGCTCCTGCGATGTAAACAGCCCTCCCACTGCCCCTATGCCACCCCCATCCCCCACCATGATTCCTTTATACTCATGGGACTTACTACCACTTAAAATGATTTTTTTCACATTTGTTTTCCATGTTCATGTTAAGCTCCCCCTACAATGTAAACTCCATGGTATCAGGGACTTCATTTTATGCCTACCAAATTTCCATTGTCTACAACAGCTCCTGGTATAAACATAATAGGTGACTGATAAATATTGCTCTATTATCTGACTTAATCCAGCCTGGAAGGTAGGTATCGTGGTCCCCATTTGACAGATGGGGAAACAGATCTTCAGAAAAACTAAGTCACTGGTCCAGGGTTGTACGTCTAGTAAAAGGGAACCCTGGCTTTGAGTCCGCATCCCAAGCTTCCTGTACCACCCACTGTCTCCTGAGAAATAATGCTGTTAAAAGTGGCTCCCAGAGTTACCCACAGGCTCCAGAGAACCAAGAGCTCAGTCTCAATCCTAAAGTGCAGAACGGCTATGAACTCCAGCTCGTCAGGATACTGGCAACGGACATAAACCCCAGGCACTGCTCCAAGATCAGATATCAGATTCGCTAAGTTCAAGTGCACTGGAATCATCTGTCACCCCTTTAAAATTATTTACTCTAAGCAGTTGATAATGAGAACATTTATAAAGATGCCCACCTGAATAGAATCTTAAAGTAACAGACAGCCGGTGCAATGGTTCACTAATTGGTCTTTGCTAAACATCAACTCAAATGGCCAAAATATTCCTTAATGGACCAACTATAGTAAAAGTCTGGGTGCAGGTGAGATGGGAAAGAGCCTTCAGCTATGCGTGCTGTGGGCAGGCCCTGAGGGCCTATGGAGGCAGCAAGGAATCTGGCAATGAACTCAGGCTTTGGAGCCAAATAAACCTTAGAATCCTCCTTCTTCCAGCCCTACTCTCTCCTTCCCTACTACTTACTACTTATAGCCTTAACGGGAAGTGGGCTGTGATTAACTTCTCTAAGCCTCACTTTCAACATCTACCAGGTGTGGGATCAAAGACATAATAATGGTACCCAAATTTATGGCAGACTATGGAAAATAAACCACATTGTGCCTATGAAGCACTTGGCACATTCCCTGGCACATGGCCGGTGTTTGATAAATGATAGTTCACACATTTCTCTTCAGCACACCTGTTTCCTTGAGATAAGTGGCCCAGAAGTGGGAATTTTATTAACTTTTTAATAAGGAGGCTATGAAATAATCTCAAGACTAGAGTATACTTGGCCATTCTTTTTAAAACCCCATTCACTGCATTTGCGGCTCGCTTGTCTTGCACCAGGCTCTGTGCTTAGCTCTAAAAGAGATAGAGATGAATAAGATATGAACCCCAAGGATAAGACCCTGGTGATTGTGTCTATGGAGGTAATACTGCATTTTGCCTTCTAAATAAACTTTGTTTTCTCATGCTTAATTAGTATCATTTCTTCTATGTGCTTAGTAATTGGTTCAATGGGTTGTCAGAACTGTGGTTGTCAGAACTGTGGATAACTGTGGTGATAAAAGTACTTTTCAGTTTGGGGCTTTAGCACAGTCTTTTTTTTTTTTTTTTTTTTTTTTGAGACAGCGTCTCGCTCTGTTGCCCAGGCTGGAGTGCAGTGGCGCGATCTCGGCTCACCGCAAGCTCCGCCTCCCGGGTTCATGCCATTCTCCTGCCTCAGCCTCCCGAGTAGCTGGGACTACAGGCACCTGCCACCTCGCCCGGCTAGTTTTTCATACTTTTTAGTAGAGACAGGGTTTCACCGTGTTAGCCAGGATGGTTTCGATCTCCTGACCTCGTGATCCGCCCGTCTCGGCCTCCCAAAGTGCTGGGAGTACAGGCTTGAGCCACCGCACCCGGCCTGCACAGTCTTAACTGTCTCATTCATTCAGTAAGTATTTGGTGGGACATGGTGGCTCACGCCTGTAATCCCGGCACTTTGGGAGGCCGAGGCGGGTGGATCACCTGAGGTCCAGAGTTCAACACCAGCCTGACCAACATGGAGAAACCCCATCTCTACTTAAAAAAATACAAAATTAGCCAGGCATGGTGGCACGTGCCTGTAATCCCAGCTACTCGGGAGGCTGAGGCAGGAGAATCGCTTGAACCCAGGAGGCGGAGGTTGTGGTGAGCCGAGATCATGCCATTGCACTCCAGCCTGGGCGACAAAAGCAAAATTCCGTCTCAAAAAAGAAAAAAAATATATATATTTGGGGGTACTCACTAGGTGACAGGCACTATTTTAGATGCCAGGGATACCATGGTGAACAAAGCAAAGTTCCTGTCCCCATAGAGCTCATATCTAGCTGGGAAATGTGGTAGTTTTAAGACATGTCTGCAAACTCGTTCATCTTTTTCTCATCAAGAGATGGGCTCTCCATTCCTCACCTTGAACCTGGGCCCACCTTAATGGTTGGTTAGTCACAAGAGTAAAGAGGAAATGATATTCTGTGACTTCCAGACTGGGCCATAGAAGCCAGGCAGTTTCCTCCTGGTTGGCTGGATCACTTGCACTGGAGCTGCCACGTAAGAAATCTGACCATCCCGATGTCTCTATGCTGTGAGGAAGCCCAAACTAGTCCACATGGAGATGCCCTGAGTCTACAAGAAAAGACAGAGCGGACAGACGGAGATGTTGCTCTGGCCACCATGTCACTGAAACCATATGAGGGTTCACCAAGCCAGGACCACTGAGCTGAGCCTTTCCCAGGTTCCTGACCATAAACATAATAACATGATTGATGGTGGCCAGACACAGTGGCTCACACCTGAAATCCCAGCACTTTGGGAGGCTGAGGTGGGAGAATCGCTTCAGGCCAGGAGTTTGAGACCAGCCTAGGCAACATGGAGTGATCTTATCTCTACAAAAAAGTCTAAATATTAACCAGATGTGATGGTGTGTACCTGTAGTTCTAGCTATTCAGGAGGCTGACGGGGGGCAGGATCACTTGAGCCCAGGAGTTTGAGGCTGCAGTGAGCTATGATTATACCACCGGACTCCAGCCTGGGTGACAGAGTGAGACCTTGTCTCAAAAAAAAAAAAAAAAGATTAATGTTGTTTTAGGGATAGTGTATGATGCATCAATGGATAACCAGAATAGAGAGAAAATAATAGACAAATAAACACATTTATCAGGTAATAATAAACATTATTAAGAAAAGGAAAACAGAACAAAAGAATAAATGGACATGAGTGTCATCAGGGAAGACCTCCTTGAGGTGGTGACAACTGTACAAATATCAAGGAAGGAGCCTCATGCAGCATTCCCAGTGAAGGGAATAGCACGCATGAAGGCCCTGGAGCAGGAACATGCTTAGAATACTCAAGGTCAAGCAAGAAGGAAAGTGTAGCTGGGCCACAGTGAGGGAAGAAAGAAATAGAAGAAAGTTAAATCAGAGAAGCAGGCATGGGTCAAATAGAGCCTTACAAGATAGCATCATCAGGATAAAGATTAACACTCACAAAGTACTTACTTACAAAGTGTCAGGCATTATTTGAAGCACTTTCCGTGTATAAATCCATTTAATACCACAGCATCCTTCAAGATAAGTAATAGCATTAACCTCATTTTACAGATGAGAAAACAAGGCACAGAAAAGTAAAATACGTTGCCGAAGATCACAGAGCTGGTGAGCGGCAGAGCTAGGATTTGAATTCAATCCGTCTGTCTCCAGAACCCACGACTTACTTAACCAGTACTCCTCAATGCTAGGGTGAGAAATTTGATTGCATTCTAGGTTGCGTGGGAAGCCACTGAAACTCTGAACAGGGGCATGTGTCAGTGGCGGGGCTGACATTGCATCAAGGTTGTTCTGGCTACACTGTGGAGCATGGATCGTAGGGAGGCAAGGGTGGAATCCAAAGGACTCACCAGGGGACTATTGTAGTCCCAGTAAGAGATGATGTTGGCTTGCACTAGGGCAACAGCTCTGGAGGGAGTACAGAGAGGGTGGGTTGGGAATAAAGCTTGGAGCTGAAATGACCTGCTGATGGGTAGAACCAGATGTGAAAGAAGAACCAAGGATGACTCCCTAAGGGTTTCGATATGAACTACTGGATGAGCAGTGATGCCATTTAATAAGAAAGGAAATTGAGGAAGGGGGAGATTTGGGCATCAGTCATTCTGGGGCAGTTCTAAATCTTAGTCATTTCTACATGGACCCACCAGTCTCCAGCACAAGGCCTAACCCATAGGAGGATGTGAGCAATATTGTTTGAACAACAGGGCGACCGAGACCCAAGTTTGGCCTTGCCAGAGTCTATCATCCACAAAGATTAAAAATCGCAATTTCTGGCCGAGCACGATGGCTCATGCCTACCATCCCACCACTTTGGGAGGCTGAAGCGCATGGATCACTTGAGATCAGAAATTTGAGAACAGCCTGGCCAACATGGTAAAACCTTGTCTCTACTAAAAACACAAAATTAGCTGGGCATGGTGGTGCATGCCTGTAATCCCAGTTGCTCGGGAGGCTGAAGAAGGTGAATCGCTTGAACCTGGGAGGCGGAGGTTGCAGTGAGCCAATATTGTGCCACTGCAATCCAGCCTGGGGGACAAGAGTGAAACTCCATCTCAAAACAAAAAAAAATTGCATAATTTCTCTCTAAAATCATCAAAGATGACCTCAAAAGTCCTTCTTCATCATTTATACTTTAACATGAATAATTTTTGTCACACCCTTTCCTGGGATCACTTTTTTTTTTTTTTTTTTGAGACGGAGTCTCGCTCTGTTGCCCAGGCTGGAGTGCAGTGGCCGGATCTCAGCTCACTGCAAGCTCCGCCTCCCGGGTTTACACCATTCTCCTCCTCAGCCTCCCGAGTAGCTGGGACTACAGGCGCCCGCCACCTCGCCCGGCTAGTTTTTTGTATTCTTTTTAGTAGAGACGGAGTTTCACCGTGTTAGCCAGGATGGTCTCGATCTCCTGACCTCGTGATCCGCCCGTCATGGCCTCCCAAAGTGCTAGGTTTACAGGCTTGAGCCACTGCGCCCGGCCCCCTGGGATCACTTTTTAAGATCGGAGATGAGGGTCGGAGTCGGGGGAAGGTCCTGAATACTTGGGTAAGAGATGAGACCACACCTCTGCAAGTTCAATGGGCAAGTTCAAAGGCCTCCTGAACTCCTGTAGATCTTATATGCACAGCACCCAAAGTGCAAATGATTGCATTGACTAAATGGCACCCATGTTCCAGGCCTCATACTAAGCACTTGTCATACCTCATCTTGCTTGACCTCAACACCACCATGCGAGTGCAGTCCTGTTATCCCTTTCCAAGTGATGCAACTGCTCTCATAGACGGCAAATAATTTGCTGACGGTCTCACAACTTCTAAGTGATAGAGGTAGTATTTAGCCCAAGGTTGATTCAAAAATCGGTCCCGTATTCACAATAGCAAAGATGTGGAATCAACCGAGGTGCTCATCAATGGTGGACTGGATAAAGAAAATATGGTACATATACACTATGGAATACCATACAGCCATAAAAAAGAATGAGCTCATGTCCTTGGCAGCAACATGGATGCAGCTTGAGGCCATTATCCTAACCTAATGAATGCAGACACAGAAAACAAAATGCCACATGTTCTCACTTAGAAGTGGGAGCTAAACATTGTGTACACACGGATATAAAGACAAGAACAATAGACACTACAGACTCCAAATGGGGGAGGGAGGAAGGGGGGAAAGGTCGAAAAACTACCTATTGGGTACTATGCCCCCTATTTGGATGATGGCTTCAATTCAAGCCCAAACCTCAGCATCACACAATATATCCATGTAATGAATCTGCACATGTACCCTCCGAATCTACACTTTATTTCAGTTGGTGCTTTTCCCACCCGGCCACCCTGGGAGAAAGACTGACGAGGTACAGTGAGCTCTACAAGGTGTCATAGGCACAAGGTCCCTGACCTGGCTCCACTCCTCACCAGCTGAGGACCTTGGGTCAGTGACTTTCCTTTTGTGTGCCTCAGTTTGCTGAAAGGAATAGTAATGAGGTTCCTGACCTCATTATGCTTCTGTAGGGACTTAGAAAGTAAGGTGCTGGCAACTGTTCTTGTTACAGTACTAACAATCATGGCAGGCCTCCTGGAGGAGTGGAAAGCAGTGTACTATGGACTAAATTATGTCCTCCCCTCCTCCAAATCCGTATGTTGCAGCTCTAACCCCCAATGAGGCTATATTTGGAGATGGGGCTTTTAGAGGGTAATTAGGGTTGAATGAGGTGATAAAAGTGGGGTTTTGATCCAGTAGTACTAGTTTCCTTGTAAGAATAGACACCAGGGCCAGGCACAGTGGCTCATGCCTATAATCCCAGCACTTTGGGAGGCCGAGGCGGGTGGATCACCTAAGGTCAGGAGTTCAAGACCAGCCTGACCAACAGAGTGAAACCCCATCTCTACAAAACTACAAAAATTAGCCGGGCATGATGGCATTTGCCTGTAATCCCAGCTACTCGGGAGGCTGAGGCAGGAGAGTCACTCGAACCCGGGAGGTGGAGGCTGCAGTGAGCCAAGATCACACCGCTGCACTCCAGCCTGGGCGATAGAGTGAGACTTCGACTCAAAAAATAAAAAGAAGACACCAGAGAGCTCACCCTCCTCTCTCTACATGCTCAGAGGAAGAGCCATGTGAGGCCAAAGCGGCCATATACAAACTAGGAAGATGGCTCTTGCCAGGAAACAAATCAGCTGGCACCTTAATCTAAGACCTTCTTGCCTCCAAGAATTAAGAGAAAATTAATTTCTGTTATTTAAACCACCCAGTCTATAGCATCTTGTTATGGCAGCCCCAGCAGCTAACACACAGTTCCAAGCTGCGCTTCCTTTCTCATTGCCCAGACTTTCCAGATAGGACTTTCTGCCTCCTGCTCTCCCAGGGCTCTCCCCCTCTAAACATGCAAATGTACTCACTCAGTTCCCAGGAAATGCGAAGCAGACGGCCCTGGAATTCAAAACAGCCTGCAGACTGCAGCCTCTTATTTTAATGATTCTAATTTATCTCCAAAATTATCAATAATAAATCAAACTAAGTGGAACTAAAACAACTTTCCCTGTGGCTGTGTCATGTTCTGTTGGAAAAGACGACCCCTTCAAAAGGCTGTGTTGATCACCAAATCCTCCATCTGCCCCGCGAGCAGGTTCCCTGAGAACGTTCTCAGTGACTTTCCTCCATGGAGAAAGACTTTTCCATTTGTGCCTAACCAGCCATGCACGGTTTTAGGAGCACCACATATAATCCTCATTGAATTTAAGCGTATGGGGTAGGAATGAGTATGACCCCATTATACTAACGGGAAAACTGAGGCACAGAGGGGTTCAGTGACCCTTTCAAAGTCACAGAGCTGGGATACTAACCCAACCCTCCCTAGCCCCAGTCCCACATTCCCTCCCATGAAAAAGTTGCCTCTGGGGGGTGTGCAGATGTCAGCTTGGTGCCCTGGAAAAGGCTCGGGCTTTGGAATTCAGCATCTGGGTCTGAATTCCTCCTCTGCCTTTAATGATGGGTGGGCATTGAGGGAAGTAGCTGAGTCTCACTGAGCATCCTTTCCCATCTCTAAAAGTGGCAGCTCCTCATGCTTAAAGGATAACTGTGTAAGTAACTCCAGAGAGCTCCTAGAACAAAGAACACAGGAACAGCATCCCTGGAGGCGATCCGTGGGGTGGTGGGGAATACATCCCCCAGCAGGTTGTAGGAAGACTGAATTAATACTGGCAAAGCACAAAGTAAAGTGTCTGTGACTTAATCAATAATCACAATTATCATTATTTATTATGGTGTTTGTCTGGATTCTTGCCGATATTCACAAGCTGAAATTCAGGTGTAATAAGAACGGCATTGACTGTACTACCTCCTGCTTAGCCAGTTGAATAATTGTAAATTATGGTCAGTAAAGTGGAGTGTTCTTGAAACCATGGGAATTCAAAAGTACATCATCCAGCCTGAATGACTACTTCGGAAAATAAGAAAGATGAGGTCAAAGAAGTTGTAAAATTGTTGGAGGTCACACAAGCACCGTCTGGTGGAATCAGGGTGAGAACACGAGTCTCTCCTGTCCCTCAGCACCTTCCTTCCTGAACTTCCTCCCCCACAGAATAACAGCGCTGGTCTGTTGCACCACACTATGCAGTCGAAATGTTGCTTTCACTGATATGACTATTGTTTGGTCCTTGTTACCGGTTGAATTATGTCGCCCGGAAAGAGATTCTGAAGTTCTAACCTCCTATACCAGCGTATTCCCCGCTACCCGCCACGGATCACCTCCAGGGGCGCTGTTCCTATGTTCTCTGTTTTTGGGGCTCTCGGGAGTTACTTAGATGATGGTGCTTGAGGCGTTAAAAGCTGTCCTTTTTAGAGATGGGAAAGAAAGCTCACCAAGACTCAGCCACTTCCCTGAATACCTACCCATTGTTAAAGGCAGAGGAGGAACTCAGACCCAGATGTTGAACTCTTATTTGGAAATAGAATCTTCATAGCTGTAATCAACTTATGACAAGTCACATTAGAGTAGGATAGACCCTAAATCCAATAGGACTTGTGGCCTGCAGAAGAGATGACAAAGGCAGAGATTGGAGTGCTGGGTCTACAAACCAAGGGATGCCAAGGATTGCCAGCAACACCAGAAGCGAGGAGAAAGACGTGGAGCAGCTTCTCCTCCTAGACCTTTAGAGAGAGCACAGCCCCGCTGACCCCTTGATTTCTGACCCCAGCCTCCAGAAGTGTTCGAGAAGAAATTTCTGTGGCTTGAGGCCACCTGGTTTGTGGTACTTTGTTACAGCACACCTAGCAAACTAATACAGTCCCCCCAAGCAGACACTGGAGTAATGTTCCCTGCTTTTCAGGTAAAAGCCCAAGCTCAGAAGGTATGAATGGCTAAGATGTCACCAAACCCTCCTACCTCACTGCTCTCCAATCGCACTGGCCTCTTTCTCTTCCTCAAAGCCACCAGGGCCTTGGCACTTGTTCTTCCTGTTGGGAACTGTGTTAGCCTGTTCTTGCTTTGCTGTAAAGAAATACATGAGACTGGGTAATTTATAAAGAAAAGAGATTTAAATGGCTCGTGGTTCTGCAGGCCATACAGAAAGCATGGTGCTGGCATCTGCTTAGCTTCTAGGGAGGTTTAGGAAACTTCCAATTATGGTAGAAGGTGAAGGGGGGGCAGGTACATCACATGGCTAGAGCAGGAGCAAGAGCGTGGGTGGAGGGAGATAACCAATCCTTTTAAACAACCAGATCTCACAAGAGCTCACTCGCGTGAGGATAGCACCAAGGCGATGGGGCTAAACCATTCATGAGAAATTCATCCCCATGGTCCAATCACCTCCTACCGGGCCCCACCTCCAATACTGGGGATTACAATTCAACATGAGATTTGGGCAGGGACAAATACACAAACTACATCAGGAACACTCTTCCCAGACCTTGCAGTTGGCTGCCTCCTCCTGCCCCACCCCAGGCCTTTATCCAACATCACTCTTCAAAGAAGGTCTCCCTGCCCACCACTATCCACCTCAGTCCCACTCTTTATATGATGCCCTCTCCTTCTTCATCCCCATCAAGGCACCAGAGTGATCTTGCTTATCTCTTGGATACATGTTGATTGCCTCTCCCCCCACAAAAACATTTGCTTCTTTGAGGAGCTGGAATTCTGTCTGCCTCTGTCTTTCCTGTCTTTTTAGATGACAGCACATGACTGAAGCTCAATAAGTACCTGTTCATAGACTGGAAAGAGCAGGAGCTTTGAGATCAAACCTGTGCTCAAAATTTAACTCCACCATTTTTACTTCGGTGACTTTATTCATGTTCTTAAACCTTCCTGGTGCTCAGTTTCCTTGTCTATCAAGTAAGAACAGTAACAGTCAACATCTACTGAGCTTCTCTTTGTGCCAGGTGCTGTCCTAAGCATTCGAAAGGCATGAATGCATGTAAACTTCATAAAAACCATATGTTAGAGGTACAATTGTTATGCTCATTTTACAGTAGAAGAAACAGACAGAGAAGCTGAGTAACATCTCCAACATTCACACACTGCACTGGAATTTGACTTCTTGTTTGACCAGAATGCCTGCACTTAAGCGTTAGGATTTGCTCTTCCAACAACGCCAATGATTTGCATCTCATTAGGCGGTAGTGAGGACTGGAAATGATTCATGTACAGTACTGAGTGTGGCCCCTAGCATATAATTAGAGCTCAACTTATAGAACTCATCAAAGTGTTGCTGTTTTTGTTGCAAGTCTTGTGACAACACTCAAATCCAGTGTCTTTTCACTCTTGTTTTCTACTTTCTTCAGTGGTTCATTAATCAGTGGTCCACCCTTTATTTTACTCTATGTGCTAGCCATTGGAATTCACAGGCAAATTTTGCTACTGCAATTGGCCCAACCAGGGGACTGGGAGAGATTCCTCTATCTTGGGTTCTACAGAGCTCAGTT